>NC_084614.1:3533921-3691421 GCF_033978795.1 Nerophis ophidion
ATATATATACATACATATATATATATATATATATATACACATATACACATATAGTATATATTTTATTCGTATAAATATATATTCATAAATAAATAATTATTTATAAAATGTATTGACTTAGAACATGTGACATAGTGTGAAATGTTTGGGGAGGAAATGCCGCCCATATTTGGTCATCAAGTCAGCTGGAAAGCCAGCAGAGCAGCGTTCATTATTTACAAAAGAGCGTCTGGCATGTGCAGCGGCATTCCACAAGCGCCTTGAAGACGCCGACGCGCTCTCGGCCTTTCCGCTCAGACGCCGAGAGCCGGCTGCCGGTCGCCAATTAGCGTGCGCATAACGAGGTCAATTAGGCTGAGACGCGCACACCGGCTAAATGCTAATTAATGAAGACGTTTGTCTTGCCATTGCACATACATCATGAGCCTGTCGTCATGACGATGCTAATTGGCATCGCGCCGTGTTTGTCCCCGCGGCGGTCAACAGTCACGGCGTGATGTCACGTAGATTACTGCTTGTGGCTGCCCCACAACAGCTCACTGGGGTTAGTTAGCCTGCGCCCCAAAAATGTCGCGCTTGAAGGTGACCTTGTCAAGTCAAGTTTTGTGAATACTGCACGACCCCCTTTTTGCAACTAAATCGCCGAGTTCCGTACGTACAAGCGTCGCACCTCCTGAAAACGCACAGAAAGCGAGTTGCATTCACCATCCTAGGAATTCTAAGCGTCAACATAAACATTGCAGCAATATAGAACCTGTAAAACTATGACTATTTACTAGGACCTAATTATCCTCTTATTAGAGTGTTGACATGACTATTCTATTCAACGTTCGTGTCACTAAATTAGAATAAAACACTTTATTTTAGTAAAACAATACTAAAAAAAACATTACAGACAAATGATTTGGTGCTACTTTGTTTCATTGTGACACATTATGATGGGACTGTCCGCCTAACAATGTATCATTATTAGGAATACATAAAAAATATTTATAATAATAATAACTTAAAAAACTAATTAAGTTAATATTTAATTACTTTTAGTAATCCGTAATAATTTATTAATTTTAATAATTTAAATAATGTATTATGGTACATTATTTAATAATTTAATTAATTTAATCGTAAAGATCTGTAGTAATTTAATAATTTATTGCTTTTAGTAATCCAAAATAATTTATAAATGTTAATAATTTAAATAATTAATTAATGTAATAGTTTATTACTTTTAGTAATTTGTAATAATTTATTAATTCTAATAATTTATTAACATACATAATTTACTAATTTATTTTCAATGATCGGTAGTAATTTATTAGTTTTAATAATTTAATTAATTAATTTAATGTATTACTTATAGTAATCTGTAATAATGTATTAATTTTGATAATTTTAATGATTTAAATAATCTATTAAGGTATATTACTTAACAATTTAATTAATTTAATTGTAATGATCTGTAGTAATTTAATAATTTATCGCTTCAAGTAATCCAAAATAATTTATAATTGTTAATAATTTAAATAATTAATTAAATGAATCATTTATTACTTTCAGTAATTTGTAATAATTTATTGATTCTAATAATTTAATAACTTATTAATGTACATAATTTAATAATTTATTTTTAATGATCGGTAGTAATTTATTAGTTTTAATAATTTAATTAATTAATTTAATGTATTACTTATAGTAATCTGTAATAATTTAATAATTTTAATAATTTTAATAATGTATTAAGGTACATTATTTAATAACTTAATTAATTTAATTGTAATGATCTGTAGTAATTTAATAATTTATAGCTTTTAGTAATCCAAAATAATTTATAAATGTTAATAATTTAAATATATAATTAATTTCATAGTGTATTACTTTTAGTAATTTGTAATAATTTATTAATTCTAATAATTTATTAATGTACATAATTTAATAATTTATTTTTAATGATCCGTAGTAATTTATTAATTTTAATAATTCAATTAATTAATTTAATGTATTACTTATAGTAATCTGTAATAATTTATTAATTTAAAAATGTATACATTTTAATAATCCATAATAATTTATTACTAATTTAATAATTACATACTGATTTAAACAGAAAACATTTTTTGATTGACTTAAACAACGTGATACTGAAAAATAAAATTAAACAAACTCCGTAAATAAGAACGTTCATATTGATCGACTCGGGAGCACAACACACAAAACATTTTCAATCTACAAAACAAAAATTAATAAAACAATTTGCGCTCATTTGTTTTAAGAATCCAAAATGAAGTCAGGATTCATGTCTGCAATGGTTATGTTTTGATACTGATAAAACGTGTACCGTATTGGAAAAGAACGGACTTAACACAGCTGCTCTGCCAGAGAATAAAAAGACATAGCAAGAGGGATCAGTGTTGCTAAATTTAGCAAGAAGTCATACGAAAAGAGCTCGCTTGTGAAGCCATTAAAAAACCCACAAAAACAATGAAAGTATTTCCTGACATATTTGTTTGCACATTTTTTGCCCTCCTTTGATAAAAGTGTGCAGTGATTGACAGCACTCACGTTGTACGTCTCCAGCTTGACCCGGGTCTTGAAGACGTGCGTGGTGTGGGTGACTTTCTTCAGCACTTCCTGGAAGGCGTCCTCATCCTACAAGTCACACAGCAAAGACTCGCTGACTCGAAAATGATTCCATTCAAAATCAACATTTCACATGAACTACCTACTCATTAAAAAAGCTCTGACAAATTTCTATTATTACTTCAAAGAAAACTGGTTTTGTTGAATAAAATTCGACCCAAACATTTAATGAAGTGGATTACAAGAAAGATTTGAACAAAAAATACAAATGTTTTTTGATCTTTTTGAATAGTGAATAATATTTATATAGCACTTTTCTCTAGTGACTTAAAGCGCTTTTACAAAGTGGAACCCATTATCTTTAAAAGCAGTGTGGGTGGCACTGGGAGCAAGTGGCGTGGGAGAAGTGTCTTGCCCAAGGACACAACTACAGTGACTAGGATGGTGGACGCGGGAATCGAACATGGAACAAAGCGTTACAAATAAAAATCGCGATTAATTAGAAAAAAAAATAGTTTTCTTGTACTTTAAAGTGGAGCTACTGTGTAATTTTTTTTATATTTTTTTAAAATATATATATATATTTTTTAAATTGATCTTTTTTGGATCAATTAAGAATCGTTACATAAGAATCGCAATTAATTCACAAATCAATTTTTTTTGACACCACTACTAAAAAATGTAGCTACTTTTTAGTGGTTTGAATGTTTGGGCACGCGATGAGTCGATCACATTCCAAATGCCAGGGTGAGGATTCCATTCCAATTTTTTCTTTTAAATTCGCACCAAAATTTTAATATAAAAACTTTTTAGAAAAGGTTAGAAAATCTCATTCTGGTTGCGTGAGGATGGCTTGAAAACTTACCTTTCAAAAAACATTCTTGAAAAAAAGGTTTTTTCAATGGAAAAAGAATAATGATAAAAATTATAAATGCTAAACATTTTTGTTTTACTTCCGCCCCAAAAATTTACTATAAAAACTTATTTTTTACAAAAGGTTGGAAAAACTCATTGTTTGCATGGAGTTGCCTGAAAACTTATCTTTCAAAAAACATTCTTGAAAGAAAAGTTTTTTCAATGTAAAAAAAAATGTACATGCTAATTTTTTTTTTTTTTTTAATTCCGTCCCATAATTTTACTATAAAAACTTTTTAGAAAAGGTTAGAGAATCTCATTCTGGTTGTATGGAGATGGCCCTGAAAACTTACCTTTCAAAAAACATACTTGAAAGAAAAGTTTTTTCAATGTAAAAAAAACAAAAAACAAATTTACAAGCTAATTTTTTTTTTTTTAATTCCGCCCCATTATTTTACTATAAAAACTTTTTAGAAAAGGTTAGAGAATCTCATTCTGGTTGTATGGAGATGGCCCTGAAAACTTATCTTTCAAAAAACATTCTTGAAAAAAAAAGTTTTTTTCAATGTAAACATTTTTTTAAGAAAATCTATATGCTAATTTTTTCTTTTAAATTCCGCCCCAATATTTTACTATAAAAACCTTTTTAGAAAAGGTTAGAAAATCTCATTCTGGTTGCATGGAGATGGCCTGAAAACTTACCTTTCAAAAAACATTCTTAAACATTTTTTCAATGTAAAAAAAAAAATTCTAAAAATTCTACATACCAATTTTATTTTTTTAATTCCGCCCCAAAATTTTATTAAAAACATTTTTTTAGAAAAGGTTGGAAAATCTCATTCTGTTTGCAGGGGGATGGCCTGAAAACTTACCTTTCAAAAAACATTCTTGAAAGAAATGTTTTTTTCAATGTAAAAAAAAAAAAAGAAAAAAATGTACATGCTAATTTTTTTTTTTAAACCCCGCCCCAAAATTTTACTATAAAAACTTTTTAGAAAAGGTTAGAAAATCTAATTCTGGTTGCATGGAGATGGCCTGAAAAATTCTTAAAAAAATGTTTTTTTCAATGTAAAAAAACTAAAGTAAAAAAATTAAAAAAGCTATATTCTAAAAAAAAAATTCTGCCCCAAAATTTTACCCCCAAAAAATAAAAAAAAAACAAAAAACCCCAAACATTTTATTCAAATACATTTTTGGAAAAATAAAAAAATAAATTTTGGAAACAAATTTTTTTGTAAGCTCACATTTTTTGTAAATGTACATGTAAAATATGTTTTTTTAAATGTGCCTCAAAATTGTATTTTCATTTTTTTTTCAAGTATTTTTCATTTTAAATCGATTATTTAAAATTATGACTGGATTTACAATCGATTCGATTCTGAATCAATTCAACATTAGTCTCTTTTTCAAAACAGGTTACAGGTTAAAAAGTTATTCTGGTTGCATGAAAATGGCCTGAAAGTGCATCTTTAAAAAAATCGTTCTTGAAAAAAAAATGTTTTTTATCTAACATTTTTTGTAAATGTACTTGTAATTTTTTTGCCCCAAAATTTTACCCCAAAAACTTTTTTTTCAAAAAACAAAACAAAAAAACAACATTTTTGTAAATACATTTTTGAAAAAATAAAAAAATAATTCTTGGAAACAAATTGTCTTGTAATCTCACATTTTTTGTAAATGTACATGTACATTTTTTATTTTTAAATCTGCTCTAAAATTTTATTTATTTAAAAAAATAATGTTTTTAAGTAGTTTTATTTTATTTTAAACCGATTTAAGCCATATGCTAAAAAAAAAAAAAAAATTCTGCCCCAAAATTTTACCGAAAAAAAATATTTTTTTCAAAATAAACAAAAAAAAATAATAATAATTTTCAAATCAATTTTTGGGCAAATTATAACTGTATTTATAATATATATTCTGGGATGAGCTGGCGACTTGTCCAAGGTGTACCGCGACTTCCGCCCGATTGTAGTTGAAATAAACACCAGCGCCCCCCGCGACCCCAAAGGGAATAAGCGGTAGGAAAATGGATGGATGGATTATGAAGCGGCGTGGCTCGGTCGGTAGAGGGTTCCGGGTTCGATCCCCGCTTCCGCCATCCTCGTCACTTTACCCACCTGCTCCCGGTACCACCCACACTGTTTTAAATGCTACTTAAGATATTGCCTTTCAGTATGTAAAGCGCTTTTTTTAAATCAATTTAAGCCATATGCTAAAAAAACATTTTTTTCAAAATAAACCCCCCAAAAAATACATTTTTTTTAAATACATTTTTGAAAAAATAAAAAAATAATTTTTGGAAACAAATTTTCTTGTAATCTCACATTTTTTGTAAATGTACATGTAAATTTTATTTTTATTTTTAAATCTGCTCCAAAATTTTTATTTATTCAAAAAAATAACGTTTTTAAGTAATTTTTTAAACCGATTTAAGCCATATACTAAAAAAAAAAAAAAAAATTCTGCCCCAAAATTTTACCGAAAAAAACTTTTTTTTCAAAATAAACCCCCCCCAAAAATACATTTTTTCAAATCAATTTTTGCGGTATAAAAATGGATGGATGGATTATGGAGCGGCGTTGCTCGGTCGGTAGAGAGTTCCGGGTTCGATCCCCGCTTCCGCCATCCTTGTCACTTTACCCACCTGCTCCCGGTGCCACCCACACTGCTTTAAATGCAACTTAAGATATTGGCTTTCACTATGTAAAGCGCTTTGGAGTCACTAGAGAAAAGCGCTATATAAATATAAATCACTTCACTATAATTGACTTGATTCAATTTGATTCTCTTAATTTTTTTTTTTTCAAATGGACTTTTGAACATTTTGACTGTGTGTGTGTGTGTGTGTGTGTGTGTGTGTGTGTGTGTGTGTGTGTGTGTGTGTGTGTGTGTGTGTGTCTCACCGTGTCCCTGAGACGCCCCAGCGCGTCGGCGCTCACACCCAGTAAGGCCTCCGCCGTCTCCTGGAAGCAGGTCACCCACTGGTTGTCCTCAAAGTCGGCTAAGTTGACCTGAACACAGACCGTGGATCATTTCCTCTGCCGGCCACTCGGGCATCGAACCTTGCACTCACGGAGAGGATGAATCTGTACTTGAAGTCGGGGAAGTCCTCGTCACACTTCTGGCAGTGGTAGCGTCCGTCCCGCTCCACCACCTTCTTGTTGCAGGAGGCGGCGGGGCAGGCGCGGTACAGACAGTTCTCCTTGCGTATGAAGAGAACCGTGGCCACGCAGCTGCAGTAGTCGGCCTGCACACACGTAATATGAATGTGACACTTCATATTTATATAGCGCTTTTCTCTGGTGACTCAAAGCGCTTTACATAGTGAAACCCAATATCTAAGTTCCATTTAGACCAGTGTGGGTGGCACTGGGAGTTAAGTGTCTTGCCCAAGGACACAACGGCAGTGACTAGGATGGCGGAAGCGGGAATCCAACCTGCAACCCTCGACAATTCAAGGAAATATGGTATACTCTGCTTGAAAAGTACCGGTTCCCAAAATTCTTATTATTTTTACAGGCATGACAGCGCGTCATTGTTGCTGGTTTTAGGAGCTGAGGAGCATGTTGGGCAGTGCACACACACCGAGTACTCACAAGCAGACACAGTGTGTAGACAGAAAAGGGAAAATGGACGCATTTTGGAGTAAAAAGTAAAAATAAAGGTGAAGTTATAACACTGAAACACCCTCAGGAAGAGCTGCTTTAAGACATGGCTAGCTAGAGGGAATCGAACCTGCACGGCCGCTCTACCAACCGAGCCAAACCGCCCCTCTAGAGTCAAATAGTCAAATTACCTGGTACGTGAAAACTGCTAATATTAGCATTTTAATATGCTAACATTTTTTTTTTTTAAATCTAATTTTAAACTTTTTTAAGCTAATTTTTCAGCTGTACACCTAAAGAGTCAAATAACTTGGTATGTGACACATGTTAATATTAGCATTTTAATATGCTAACTTATTTTTTAAATCTAATTTTAAACCTTTTTAAGTTAATTTCGCAGCTATAAACCTAAGAGTCAAAAACCTTGGTACGTGACACATGCTAACATTAGCATCTTAATATGTTAACTTTTTTTGTGGCTATTTTTTTTTACCTTTTTAAAGTTAATTTTGCAGCTGTACACCTAAGAGTGAAGTGAAGTGAATTATATTCATATAGCGCTTTTTCTCTAGTGACTCAAAGCGCTTTACAGAGTGAAACCCAATATCTAAGTTCCATTTAGACCAGTGTGGGTGGCACTGGGAGTTAAGTGTCTTGCCCAAGGACACAACGGCAGTGACTAGGATGGCGGAAGCGGGAATCCAACCTGCAACCCTCGACAATTCAAGGAAATATGGTATACTCTGCTTGAAAAGTACCGGTTCCCAAAATTCTTATTATTTTTACAGGCGTGACAGCGCGTCATTGTTGCTGGTTTTAGGAGCTGAGGAGCATGTTGGGCAGTGCACACACACCGAGTACTCACAAGCAGACACAGTGTGTAGACAGAAAAGGGAAAATGGACGCATTTTGGAGTAAAAAGTAAAAATAAAGGTGAAGTTATAACACTGAAACACCCTCAGGAAGAGCTGCTTTAAGACATGGCTAGCTAGAGGGAATCGAACCTGCACGGCCGCTCTACCAACCGAGCCAAACCGCCCCTCTAGAGTCAAATAGTCAAATTACTTGGTATGTGAAAACTGCTAATATTAGCATTTTAATATGCTAACATTTTTTTTTTTTAAATCTAATTTTAAACTTTTTTAAGCTAATTTTTCAGCTGTACACCTAAAGAGTCAAATAACTTGGTACGTGACACATGTTAATATTAGCATTTTAATATGCTAACTTATTTTTTAAATCTAATTTTAAACCTTTTCAAGTTAATTTCGCAGCTATACACCTAAGAGTCAAAAACCTTGGTACGTGACACATGCTAACATTAGCATGTTAACATTTTTTTTACCTTTTTAAAGTTAATTTTTCAGCTGTACACCTAAAGAGTCAAATAACTTGGTATGTGACACATGTTAATATTAGCATTTTAATATGCTAACTTATTTTTTAAATCTAATTTTAAACCTTTTTAAGTTAATTTTGCAGCTATACACCTAAGAGTCAAAAACCTTGGTACGTGACACATGCTAACATTAGCATCTTAATATGTTAACTTTTTTTGTGGCTATTTTTTTTTACCTTTTTAAAGTTAATTTTGCAGCTGTACACCTAAGAGTGAAGTGAAGTGAATTATATTCATATAGCGCTTTTTCTCTAGTGACTCAAAGCGCTTTACATAGTGAAACCCAATATCTAAGTTCCATTTAGACCAGTGTGGGTGGCACTGGGAGTTAAGTGTCTTGCCCAAGGACACAACGGCAGTGACTAGGATGGCGGAAGCGGGAATCCAACCTGCAACCCTCGACAATTCAAGGAAATATGGTATACTCTGCTTGAAAAGTACCGGTTCCCAAAATTCTTATTTTTATTTTTATTTTTACAGGCGTGACAGCGCGTCATTGTTGCTGGTTTTAGGAGCAGAGGAGCATGTTGGGCAGTGCACACACACCGAGTACTTACAAGCAGACACAGTGTGTAGACAGAAAAGGGAGAACGGACGCATTTTGGAGTAAAAAGTAAAAATAAATGTGAAGTTATAACACTGAAACACCCTCAGGAAGAGCTGCTTTAAGACATGGCTAGCTAGCGGGAATCGAACCTGCACACCCACTCTACCAAACTCGCACACCGCAGACCAGGGCTGACCAACCTTTTCGAAACCAAGAGCTACTTCTTGGGTACTGATTAATGCGAAGGGCTACCAGTTTGATACACACTTCAATAAATTGCCAGAAATAGTCAATTTGCTCAATTTACCTTTAATAGATAAATCTATGGCTCGGTTGGTAGAGTGGCCATGCCAGCAACTTGAGGGTTGCAGGTTCGATTCCCGCTTCCGCCATCCTAGTCACTGCCGTTGTGTCCTTGGGCAAGACACTTTACCCACCTGCTCCCAGTGCCACCCACACTGCTTTAAATGGAACTTAGATATTGGGTGTCACTATGTAAAGCGCTTTGAGTCACTAGAGAAAAGCGCTATATAAATATAATTCACTTCACTTCACTACATATATAAAAAAAAAGGGTATTTCTGTTTGTGGCTACGACAACCCGGACAAAATGTGGCATGACAGGTAATAGCTGAAATAATGCCAGACACGACAAGTCCGAATGACAATACAACGATCCAGGAACTGACACAAGACAAAAGGAGGTACAAATAGGAGCGGGCTGATTGGCAACAGGTGTGGCCAGATGCCAATCAGCTGCAGCTGGAACAAGACAGGAAGCTGACAAAATAAAAGCACTAGACAGGAACTAAGGACAGGAAATACTAAACACACTGTGGAGGAACACAGCACTCAGGGAACAAGACAGGAAGCTGACAAATTAAGAGCACTTGACAGGAACTAAAAGACAGGAAACGGACAAATGCAGAGGAAAAAACTAGAACATAGACAAACTGACAATGGGAGTGACATCAGACAATGAAAAAGCAGTAATAGGCTATGAAGACTTTAGACTTGAGTCTATGTTGGCGACCCGTTAAGATGCCAACTTGGTGACCTCTAAACTTCCTGTCAGTCAAATTATTTGTGACACTTCTGCCCCCCAAACACTGTTGTCCTAATTAGGAGACTTTCCCCCGTTAGCAAGATGCATCAAGAAGTCCACTGACATCTTTACTCCTGCCTGCCTCCTCACATCTGTGTCATGTGACCAAGACTCTTACATCTGTGTCATGTGACCAGGACCCTTACATCTGTGTCATGTGACCAGGACCCTTACATCTGTGTCATGTGACCAGGACCCTTACATCTGTGTCATGTGACCAGGACCCTTACATCTGTGTCATGTGACCAAGACTCTTACATCTGTGTCATGTGACCAGGACCCTCACATCTGTGTCATGTGACCAGGACCCTCACATCTGTGTCATGTGACCAGGACCCTCACATCTGTGTCATGTGACCAGGACCCTTACATCTGTGTCATGTGACCAAGACTCTTACATCTGTGTCATGTGACCAGGACCCTCACATCTGTGTCATGTGACCAGGACCCTCACATCTGTGTCATGTGACCAGGACCCTCACATCTGTGTCATGTGACCAGGACCCTCACATCTGTGTCATGTGACCAGGACCCTCACATCTGTGTCATGTGACCAGGACCCTCACATCTGTGTCATGTGACCAAGACTCTTACATCTGTGTCATGTGACCAGGACCCTTACATCTGTGTCATGTGACCAGGACCCTTACATCTGTGTCATGTGACCAGGACCCTTACATCTGTGTCATGTGACAAGGACCCTTACATCTGTGTCATGTGACCAAGACTCTTACATCTGTGTCATGTGACCAGGACCCTCACATCTGTGTCATGTGACCAGGACCCTCACATCTGTGTCATGTGACCAGGACCCTCACATCTGTGTCATGTGACCAGGACCCTTACATCTGTGTCATGTGACCAAGACTCTTACATCTGTGTCATGTGACCAGGACCCTCACATCTGTGTCATGTGACCAGAACCCTTACATCTGTGTCATGTGACCAGGACCCTCACATCTGTGTCATGTGACCAGGACCCTCACATCTGTGTCATGTGACCAGGACCCTTACATCTGTGTCATGTGACCAGGACCCTCACATCTGTGTCATGTGACCAGGACCCTTACATCTGTGTCATGTGACCAGGACCCTCACATCTGTGTCATGTGACCAGGACCCTTACATCTGTGTCATGTGACCAGAACCCTCACATCTGTGTCATGTGACCAGAACCCTTACATCTGTGTCATGTGACCAGGACCCTCACATCTGTGTCATGTGACCAGGACCCTCACATCTGTGTCATGTGACCAGAACCCTTACATCTGTGTCATGTGACCAGGACCCTTACATCTGTGTCATGTGACCAAGACTCTTACATCTGTGTCATGTGACCAGGACCCTCACATCTGTGTCATGTGACCAGGACCCTCACATCTGTGTCATGTGACCAGGACCCTTACATCTGTGTCATGTGACCAAGACCCTTACATCTGTGTCATGTGACCAGGACCCTCACATCTGTGTCATGTGACCAGGACCCTCACATCTGTGTCATGTGACCAAGACTCTTACATCTGTGTCATGTGACCAGGACCCTCACATCTGTGTCATGTGACCAGGACCCTTACATCTGTGTCATGTGACCAAGACTCTTACATCTGTGTCATGTGACCAGGACCCTCACATCTGTGTCATGTGACCAAGACCCTTACATCTGTGTCATGTGACCAAGACCCTTACATCTGTGTCATGTGACCAGGACCCTCACATCTGTGTCATGTGACCAGGACCCTTACATCTGTGTCATGTGACCAAGACCCTTACATCTGTGTCATGTGACCAGGACCCTCACATCTGTGTCATGTGACCAGGACCCTCACATCTGTGTCATGTGACCAAGACTCTTACATCTGTGTCATGTGACCAGGACCCTCACATCTGTGTCATGTGACCAGGACCCTCACATCTGTGTCATGTGACCAAGACCCTTACATCCGTGTCATGTGACCAGGACCCTCATATCTGTGTCATGTGACCAGAACCCTCACATCTGTGTCATGTGACCAGGACCCTCACATTTGTGTCATGTGACCAGGACCCTTACATCTGTGTCATGTGACCAGGACCCTCACATCCGTGTCATGTGACCAGGACCCTTACATCTGTGTCATGTGACCAGGACCCTCACATCTGTGTCATGTGACCAGGACCCTTACATCTGTGTCATGTGACCAGGACCCTCACATCTGTGTCATGTGACCAGGACCCTTACATCTGTGTCATGTGACCAGGACCCTCACATCTGTGTCATGTGACCAGGACCCTCATATCTGTGTCATGTGACCAGAACCCTCACATCTGTGTCATGTGACCAGGACCCTCACATCTGTGTCATGTGACCCTCACATCTGTGTCATGCGACCAGGACCCTTACATCTGTGTCATGTGACCAGGACCCTCACATCTGTGTCATGTGACCAGGACCCTCACATCTGTGTCATGTGACCCTCACATCTGTGTCATGTGACCAGGACCCTCACATCTGTGTCATGTGACCAGGACCCTTACATCTGTGTCATGTGACCAAGACCCTTACATCTGTGTCATGTGACCAGGACCCTCACATCTGTGTCATGTGACCAGGACCCTCACATCTGTGTCATGTGACCAGGACCCTTACATCTGTGTCATGTGACCAGGACCCTTACATCTGTGTCATGTGACCAGGACCCTCACATCTGTGTCATGTGACCAGGACCCTCACATCTGTGTCATGTGACCAGGACCCTTACATCTGTGTCATGTGACCAAGACCCTTACATCTGTGTCATGTGACCAGGACCCTCACATCTGTGTCATGTGACCAGGACCCTCACATCTGTGTCATGTGACCAGGACCCTCACATCTGTGTCATGTGACCAGGACCCTCACATCTGTGTCATGTGACCAGGACCCTCACATCTGTGTCATGTGACCAGGACCCTCACATCTGTGTCATGTGACCAAGACTCTTACATCTGTGTCATGTGACCAGGACCCTCACATCTGTGTCATGTGACCAGGACCCTCACATCTGTGTCATGTGACCAGGACCCTCACATCTGTGTCATGTGACCCTCACATCTGTGTCATGTGACCAGGACCCTCACATCTGTGTCATGTGACCAGGACCCTTACATCTGTGTCATGTGACCAGGACCCTCACATCTGTGTCATGTGACCAGGACCCTCACATCTGTGTCATGTGACCAGGACCCTTACATCTGTGTCATGTGACCAGGACCCTCACATCTGTGTCATGTGACCAGGACCCTCACATCTGTGTCATGTGACCAGGACCCTTACATCTGTGTCATGTGACCAGGACCCTTACATCTGTGTCATGTGACCAGGACCCTTACATCTGTGTCATGTGACCAGGACCCTCACATCTGTGTCATGTGACCAGGACCCTCACATCTGTGTCATGTGACCAGGACCCTCACATCTGTGTCATGTGACCAGGACCCTCACATCTGTGTCATGTGACCAGGACCCTTACATCTGTGTCATGTGACCAGGACCCCCACATCTGTGTCATGTGACCAGGACCCTCACATCTGTGTCATGTGACCAGGACCCTTACATCTGTGTCATGTGAACAGGACCCTCACATCTGTGTCATGTGACCAGGACCCTCACATCTGTGTCATGTGACCAGGACCCTCACATCTGTGTCATGTGACCAGGACCCTCACATCTGTGTCATGTGACCAGGACCCTTACATCTGTGTCATGTGACCAGGACCCTCACATCCGTGTCATGTGACCAGGACCCCTCACATCTGTGTCATGTGACCAGGACCCTCACATCTGTGTCATGTGACCAGGACCTTTACATCTGTGTCATGTGACCAGGACCCTTACATCTGTGTCATGTGACCAGGACCCTCACACCTGTGTCATGTGACCAGGACCCTCACATCTGTGTCATGTGACCAGGACCCTCACATCTGTGTCATGTGACCAGGACCCTTACATCTGTGTCATGTGACCAAGACCCTTACATCTGTGTCATGTGACCAGGACCCTCACATCTGTGTCATGTGACCAGGACCCTCACATCTGTGTCATGTGACCAGGACCCTTACATCTGTGTCATGTGACCAGGACCCTTACATCTGTGTCATGTGACCAGGACCCTCACATCTGTGTCATGTGACCAGGACCCTCACATCTGTGTCATGTGACCAGGACCCTTACATCTGTGTCATGTGACCAAGACCCTTACATCTGTGTCATGTGACCAGGACCCTCACATCTGTGTCATGTGACCAGGACCCTCACATCTGTGTCATGTGACCAGGACCCTCACATCTGTGTCATGTGACCAGGACCCTCACATCTGTGTCATGTGACCAGGACCCTCACATCTGTGTCATGTGACCAGGACCCTCACATCTGTGTCATGTGACCAAGACTCTTACATCTGTGTCATGTGACCAGGACCCTTACATCTGTGTCATGTGACCAAGACCCTTACATCTGTGTCATGTGACCAGGACCCTCACATCTGTGTCATGTGACCAAGACCCTTACATCTGTGTCATGTGACCAGGACCCTCACATCTGTGTCATGTGACCAGGACCCTCACATCTGTGTCATGTGACCAGGACCCTCACATCTGTGTCATGTGACCAGGACCCTTACATCTGTGTCATGTGACCAGGACCCTCACATCTGTGTCATGTGACCAGGACCCTCACATCTGTGTCATGTGACCAGGACCCTTACATCTGTGTCATGTGACCAGGACCCTCACATCCGTGTCATGTGACCAGGACCCTTACATCTGTGTCATGTGACCAGGACCCTCACATCTGTGTCATGTGACCAGGACCCTCACATCCGTGTCATGTGACCAGGACCCTTACAGCCGTGTCATGTGACCAGGACCCTTACATCTGTGTCATGTGACCAGGATCCTTTCATACGTCATGTGACCAGGACCCTCACATCTGTGTCATGTGACCAGGACCCTCACATCTGTGTCATGTGACCAGGACCCTTACAGCCGTGTCATGTGACCAGGACACTTACATCTGTGTCATGTGACCAGGACCCTTACATCTGTGTCAAGTGACCAGGACCCTTACAGCCGTGTCATGTGACCAGGACCCTTACATCTGTGTCATGTGACCAGGACCCTTTCATACGTCATGTGACCAACATATGTTGTCATACAAACAAAGTTATCGCGGACGCCCCTGCTTATTTCAGCGAGACAATGCCAAGCCACGTGTTACAACAGCGTGGCTTCGTAAAAAAATAATGCGGGTACTTTCCGGGCCCGCTTGCAGTCCAGACCTGTCTCCCATGGAAAATGTGTGGCGCTTTATGAAGCGTAAAATAGGACAGCGGAGACCCCGGACTGTTGAAGGACTGAAGCTCTACATAAAACAAGAATGGGAAAGAATTCCACTTTCAAAGCTTCAACAATTAGTTTCCTCAGTTCCCAAACGTTTATTGAGTGTCGTTAAAAGAAAAGGTGATGTAACACAGTGGTGAACATGCCCTTTCCCAACTACTTTGGCACGTGTTGCAGCCATGAAATTCTAAGTTAATGATTATTTGCAAAAAAAAATAAAGTTTATGAGTTTGAACATCAAATATGTTGTCTTTGTAGCATATTCAACTGAATATGGCTTGAAAAGGATTTGCAAATCATTGTATTCTGTTTATATTTACATCTAACACAATTTCCCAACTCATATGGAAACAGGGCTTGTAGATGCACAGTATGTATGTATAATTCATGTTGTAAACACACATGTGTATTTATGTAGCAAGGCTGGTCCCAAAGAGGGAGGCACAGGTGTGAAGAAGGTGAGAAGTACAAGAGTGTGAGTGTGAGTGTGAGTGTGTGTGTGTGTGTGTGTGTGTGTGTGTGTGTGTGTGTGTGTGTGTGTGTGTGTGTGTGTGTGTGTGTGTGTTTTACCGTCTCACTGTGTCCCATCAGTTCTGTCTTGATGTCGCTGAGAAACTTCCAGTTGGTCCTGACTTCTCTGCCCATGGAGCGTAACTCTGTCAAGGACTGGCTGTGGAGGGAGTGTCCCACCTGCTGGTACCTGCACACACACACACACACAACACCTGTTTGTACCTGCACACACACACACACACCTGTTTGTACCTGCACACACACACACACACCTGTTTGTACCTGCACACACATACACACACACACACACACACACACACCTGCTGGTAGCTGCACACACACACACACAAACACACAACACCTGTTTGTACCTGCACACACACACACACAACACCTGTCTGTACCTGCACACACACACACACAACACCTGTTTGTACCTGCACACACACACACACAACACCTGTTTGTACCTGCACACACACACACAAACACAACACCTGTTTGTACCTGCACACACACACACACACCTGTTTGTACCTGCACACACACACACACACACACACACACACACCTGCTGGTAGCTGCACACACACACACACACACACACAACACCTGTTTGTACCTGCACACACACACACACACAACACCTGTTTGTACCTGCACACACACACACACACAACACCTGCTTGTACCTGCACACACACACACACACACACACACACACACACACACACACACACACACACACACACGCACACACACACACACACACACAACACCTGCTTGTACCTGCACACACACACACACACCACCTGTTTGTACCTGCACACACACACACACACACACACACACACACACACACACACACACACACACACACACACACACACACACACACACACACACAACACCTGTTTGTACCTGCACACACACACACACACACCACCTGTTTGTACCTGCACACACACACACACACACACACACACACACCACCTGTTTGTACCTGCACACACACACACACACACACAACACCTGCTTGTACCTGCACACACACACACACACACACACACACACACACACACACACACACACACACACACACACAACACCTGCTTGTACCTGCACACACACACACACACACACACACACAACAACACCTGCTTGTACCTGCACACACACACACACACACACACACACATACACAACACCTGCTTGTACCTGCACACACACACACACAGAACACCTGCTTGTACCTGCACACACACACACACACACACACACACACACACACACACACACACACACACACACACACACAACACCTGCTTGCACCTGCACATACACACACACACACACACACACACACACACACACACCTGTTTGTACCTGCACACACACACACAACACCTGCTTGTACCTGCACACACACACACAACACCTGCTTGTACCTGCACACACACACACACACACACACACACACACACACACACACACACACACAACACCTGTTGTACCTGCACACACACACACAACACCTGCTTGTACCTGCACACACACACACAACACCTGCGTGTACCTGCACACACACATACAACACCTGCTTGTACCTGCACACACACACACACACACACACACACACAACACCTGTTTGTACCTGCACACACACACACACAACACCTGCTTGTACCTGCACACACACACACACACACACATCAAAGCTTTTTGACTTTGTCAGGAACCTCTTTGTCAACAAAATAAAACATTTAAATTTTTTTCACTAAATTATAAAATGCTCTGGTAGAAATTATGCCCTTGGTGTTGTTAGGGTCGGTTTCGACCCAGTTCTAAAAATAAGATGATAAAGCAATGATAGGAGACAAAACTGAACACACTGACAGCCAGCTCCTCTCCCAATCATGTGAGCTTCAGTGGATTCTCATTTGACCTTGTTATCCTCTACAAAAACAAACAAAAGACGGACACTAAAAGTCTCACTTTTTGCCACTCCGATTTTGTTTTTTTATTAGTTTTGGAACTAGTAATCTATTTCTCTTGGTTTCATTTGCTTGATTGGTTGTTGTTTGATGTTGGATTTCTGTTGCTGAAAAAAAATACGTTTTAGCCTTTTTCTTGAAGTAAATATATATGGGTCGAAATTCAATCAATCAATCAATCAATGTTTACTTATATAGCCCTAAATCACTAGTGTCTCAAAGGGCTGCACAAACCACTACGACATCCTCGGTAGGCCCACATAAGGGCAAGGAAAACTCACACCCAGTGGGACGTCGGTGACAATAATGACTATGAGAACCTTGGAGAGGAGGAAAGCAATGGATGTCGAGCGGGTCTAACATGATACTGTGAAAGTTCAATCCATAATGGATCCAACACAGTCGCGAGAGTCCAGTCCAAAGCGGATCCGACACAGCAGCGAGAGTCCCGTTCACAGCGGAGCCAGCAGGAAACCATCCCAAGCGGAGGCGGATCAGCAGCGCAGAGATGTCCCCAGCCGATACACAGGCAAGCAGTACATGGCCACCGGATCGGACCGGACCCCTTCCACAAGGGAGAGTGGGACATAGAAGAAAAAGAAAAGAAACGGCAGATCAACTGGTCTAAAAAGGGAGTCTATTTAAAGGCTAGAGTATACAAATGAGTTTTAAGGTGAGACTTAAATGCTTCTACTGAGGTGGCATCTCGAACTGAGTACTGGAGCCCGAAATGAAAAAGCTCTATAGCCCGCAGACCTTTTTTGGGCTTTGGGAATCACTAATGACCCGTAACACCATAGATGTTACTATAGTTAAAATTCTTAAAATGAAAAAAAAAAATAAAACATTTATTTAAGAGCTGTGTTCTAATACCCCTTAGTAATAGTTAGGTAACACAACAACCTTTTTTTTTTATTTATATGATTCTCTTGAGGTTCGTTTTACCATTTTTAAAAATTGAAATGGAGGGATATACTGACAAAAAAAAGGCCCAATGGCCCAAACCAAAAATATTAAAACCAATATTTTCAAGGATAAGGAAGCCTAACAAGGTAACCAAGAGATGAGAAACAAATTGGAGGATAGATAATTGTTTTTAGTGTATTTTACAGCTGATTTAATACATGGGACAAAACCGACCCGTTAACATAAGAGATAAATAAATAAATAAATGGGTTGTACTTGTATAGCGCTTTTCTACCTTCAAGGTTCTCAAAGCGCTTTGACACTACTTCCACATTCACACACACATTCACACACTGATGGAGGGAGCTGCCATGCAAGGCGCTAACCAGCACCCATCAGGAGCAAGGGTGAAGTGTCTTGCTCAGGACACAACGGACGTGACAAGGTTGGTACAAGGTGGGATTTGAACCAGGGACGCTCGGGTTGCGCACGGCCACTCTCCCACTGGTAACAGAAAGCTAACACAAGAGGAAGGTTCCCAAAGTCCAAAAAAAGTCTGCGGGCTATAGAGCGTTTTGGGTCCGGTCCGATCCGGTGGCCATGTACTGCTCGCCTGTGTATCGGCTGGGGACATCTCTGCGCTGCTGATCCGCCTCCGCTTGGGATGGTTTCCTGCTGGCTCCGCTGTGAACGGGACTCTCGCTGCTGTGTTGGATCCGCTTCGGACTGGACTCTCGCGACTGTGTTGGATCCATTGTGGATTGAACTTTCACAGTATCATGTTAGACCCGCTCGACATCCATTGCTTTCCTCCTCTCCAAGGTTCTCATAGTCATCATTGTCACCGACGTCCCACTGGGTGTGAGTTTTCCTTGCCCTTATGTGGGCCTACCAAGGATGTCGTGGTGGTTTGTGCAGCCCTTTGAGACACTAGTGATTTAGGGCTATATAAGTAAACATTGATTGATTGATTGATTGAAGGTTAAGTGCCTGCTGTAGGTGGTCCAGGCTTCTGACCCTGCTTTGTAGACCAGGATTTTGGTCTTTGCTTGGAGGTGACGGTTCTCGAAGACTGGCTTCCTCGGCCTTGAGAAGGCCCCGCCGGCACAGCTGAGGCGGTGGTGAATTTCATCGTCAATGACAGCTTTAGATGACAGGAGGCTCCCGGGATATGGGAAGTGGTCCACATTTTCCAGTCGGATTTTGTCAATTGAGAGGTTCGGGGGGCAGGACAGGCGCACTACTGGTTTGGTGGAGGATTTGGGTTTTCTTTATATTGATGGCAAGACCAAGCTGTTTGTATGCCTTCGCAAAAGCAGACCGAGTGCACTGCAGGTCTTCTTCTGAGAGGACTACGAGGGGTCCGGTCCGATCCGGTGGCCATGTACTGCTCGCCTGTGTATCGGCTGGGGACATCTCTGCGCTGCTGATCCGCCTCCGCTTGGGATGGTTTCCTGCTGGCTCCGCTGTGAACGGGACTCTCGCTGCTGTGTTGGATCCGCTTCGGACTGGACTCTCGCGACTGTGTTGGATCCATTGTGGATTGAACTTTCACAGTATCATGTTAGACCCGCTCGACATCCATTGCTTTCCTCCTCTCCAAGGTTCTCATAGTCATCATTGTCACCGACGTCCCACTGGGTGTGAGTTTTTCCTTGCCCTTATGTGGGCCTACCGAGGATGTGGTAGTGGTTTGTGCAGCCCTTTGAGACACTAGTGATTTAGGGCTATATAAGTAAACATTCATATTATCGTCTGCATACTGCAGTTCCATGACGGATATGGTGGTGGTTGGACCTTTAGCTCTGAAACGGTTGATGTTGAGGAGTTGACCGTGGGTTCGGTACGTTATTTCGACTCCCTGGTGTGCGCTCTTTCTTAATTCCTTCATGAGGGTTCACCGTCTTTCGTCTTGGAAGACATTGTCTGGGTGAACATATTGATTCAATCCAACTTTGTACTATCTGATTGTGAGTAATTAAAAGTGTTTCAGCACAGGCATACTTGGGAGCAGCCTTGATGAAGGTGTGAGTCATGCTTGGACCCCCGTGCCCTGGTCAGCCGGGTGTGGATGTGTCCCATCCGGACTAGTCTGCATCCACAAGTATCAGCCGCACACACACACATCTTTGAAGGACACACACTCACCAGGCTCGCAGCGTGGCGGCCTCCGGGACGTCGGGGTTGACCATGAGCGTGGAGCTGAAGATCGCCGAGAGCGAGCGGCCGCCAAAGTCCGACAAGCGGGCTCCTTTGATGGCGACCACCGGGTTGGAGAGCGCCTCAAACTTCTGAGCCTTGAGACCGGAGAACAATTCAACGGAGGATGAAAGCACAAGCTAATATTAACATGCTAGCATGCTAACGTTTTTGGAGTTACGTTTACTCGTTAACTAACATTAACATTAACGATGGCCGCCAGTACCTCGTCCCCCCACAGAGTCAGCGTCACCCTCTTTCCACTGGAGTCGGTCAGGGTGAGCTCCCTCTTCTGGGTCTGTCTGCCGGCCTTGGTGTTGATGACGGACACGTCGCCCACCTCCTCGCACACGCCGATCACGTCTGCGGAACACGCCGGGCGACCACGCGGGGGTTAAAGCAGAGGGTCGGCGAACCGGTTAGAGAACCAAGCCAGCACTCCTTACCCACGATGGTGTCGGGGTGGGTGTTCTCCAGCTGAGAGATGGGCACAAAGTCACAGCGCACGGTGGGCACGCCCTGGCCGTCCTGGCAGGGAACCACCAGCGAGTTGGCGTTGAGGGTCATCTCGTAGTTGTTGTTGAGCGTGTTGTACTGCTTGTTGGCCACCTTCAGGGAGCCTTTGGAGATCAGGTAGACCTGCGGCGTCACGGGGAGAAAGTCAACCTTCTGTAGGTGTTAGATCCACTATGGACTGGACTCTCACACTATTATGTTAGATCCACTATGGACTGGACTCTCACACTATTATGTTAGATCCACTATGGACTGGACTCTCACACTATTATGTTAGATCCACTATGGACTGGACTATCACTATTATGTTAGATCCACTATGGACCGGACTCTCACTATTATGTTAGATCCACTATGGACTGGACTATCACTATTATGTTAGATCCACTATGGACCGGACTCTCACTATTATGTTAGATCCACTATGGACTGGACTATCACTATTATGTTAGATCCACTATGGACTGGACTCTCACACTATTATGTTAGATCCACTATGGACTGGACTCTCACTATTATGTTAGATCCACTATGGACCGGACTCTCACTATTATGTTAGATCCACTATGGACTGGACTCTCTCACTATTATGTTAGATCCACTATGGACTGGACTCTCACTATTATGTTAGATCCACTATGGACTGGACTCTCACTATTATGTTAGATCCACTATGGACTGGACTCTCACTATTATGTTAGATCCACTATGGACCGGACTCTCACTATTATGTTAGATCCACTATGGACTGGACTCTCACACTATTATGTTAGATCCACTATGGACTGGACTCTCACTATTATGTTAGATCCACTATGGACTGGACTCTCACACTATTATGTTAGATCCACTATGGACTGGACTCTCACACTATTATGTTAGATCCACTATGGACTGGACTCTCACACTATTATGTTAGATCCACTATGGACTGGACTCTCACTATTATGTTAAATCCACTATGGACTGGACTCTCACAATATTATGTTAGATCCACTATGGACTGGATTCTCACACTATTATGTTAGATCCACTATGGACTGGACTCTCACACTATTATGTTAGATCCACCATAGACTGGACTCTCACTATTATGTTAGATCCACTATGGACTGGACTCTCACAATATTATGTTAGATACACTATGGACTGGACTCTCACTATTATGTTAGATCCACTATGGACTGGACTCTCACACTATTATGTTAGATCCACTATGGACTGGACTCTCACTATTATGTTAGATCCACTATGGACTGGACTCTCACTATTATGTTAGATCCACTATGGACTGGACTCTCACTATTATGTTAGATCCACTATGGACTGGACTCTCACACTATTATGTTAGATCCACTATGGACTGGACTCTCACACTATTATGTTAGATCCACCATAGACTGGACTCTCACTATTATGTTAGATCCACTATGGACTGGACTCTCACAATATTATGTTAGATACACTATGGACTGGACTCTCACTATTATGTTAGATCCACTATGGACTGGACTCTCACACTATTATGTTAGATCCACTATGGACTGGACTTTCACTATTATGTTAGATCCACTATGGACTGGACTCTCACTATTATGTTAGATCCACTATGGACTGGACTCTCACTATTATGTTAGATCCACTATGGACTGGACTCTCACACTATTATGTTAGATCCACTATGGACTGGACTCTCACTATTATGTTAGATCCACTATGGACTGGACTCTCACTATTATGTTAGATCCACTATGGACTGGACTCTCACACTATTATGTTAGATCCACTATGGACTGGACTCTCACACTATTATGTTAGATCCACCATAGACTGGACTCTCACTATTATGTTAGATCCACTATGGACTGGACTCTCACAATATTATGTTAGATACACTATGGACTGGACTCTCACTATTATGTTAGATCCACTATGGACTGGACTCTCACTATTATGTTAGATCCACTATGGACTGGACTCTCACACTATTATGTTAGATCCACTATGGACTGGACTCACACTATTATGTTAGATCCACTATGGACTGGACTCTCACTATTATGTTAGATCCACTATGGACTGGACTCTCACTATTATGTTAGATCCACTATGGACTGGACTCTCACACTATTATGTTAGATCCACTATGGACTGGACTTTCACTATTATGTTAGATCCACTATGGACTGGACTCACACTATTATGTTAGATCCACTATGGACTGGACTCTCACTATTATGTTAGATCCACTATGGACTGGACTCTCACTATTATGTTAGATCCACTATGGACTGGACTCTCACACTATTATGTTAGATCCACTATGGACTGGACTCTCACTATTATGTTAGATCATGGAAGTCGATCATGGAACTGCGACCTAAGGTGTCCTGGTGCCAAGTTTGTTTGTTTACTTACTACTAAAAGACAAGTTGTCTAGTATGTTCAACATATCATTTAAGGACTAAATGACAATAATAAACATGTTTCATGTACCTGGTGAAGTAAAGTAAATAATGATTTATTTGTGTCCCCTTTATTTAGAAAAGTATCAAAATAATTGTTGGTACCGGTACCAAAATATTGGTATGGGGACGACCCTGGTAGCCGCATATATTGTAGTAAATGAGGTGTCATGAATGAGAACCATTCCACTTCCTCCACGACCTTATTAGGCAAGAACAGTCCAGAAAAGGCACTCACCTGGTTGGGCTCCACCAGGGGGAAGAACTTGTCCACTTCGTTGTTGAAGGCTGTGATCTTGATCTCTCCCTGCGCGGCGTGGAAGGACACAGGACACGGGACAGGACACAGGAAACAGGACACAGGACATGACACAGGACACAGGACAGGACACAGGACACAGGACACAGGACACAGGACATGACACAGGACACAGGACACAGGACATGACACAGGACATGACACAGGACACAGGACAGGACACAGGACATGACACAGGACACAGGACACAGGACACAGGACACAGGACATGACACAGGACAGGACACAGGACATGACACAGGACACAGGACACAGGACACAGGACACAGGACACAGGACAGGACACAGGACAGGACACAAGACACAGGAAACAGGACACAGGACATGACACAGGACAAAGGAAAGGACACAGGACAGGACACAGGACAGGACACAGGACAGGACACAGGACACAGGACAGGACACAGGACACAGGAAACAGGACACAGGACAGGACACAGGACAGGACACAGGACACAGGACAGGACACAGGACACAGGAAACAGGACACAGGACAGGACACAGGACAGGACACAGGACAAAGGAAAGGACACAGGACAGGACACAGGACACAGAACAGGACACAGGACACAGGACACAGGACAGGACACAGGACACAGGACACAGGACACAGGACAGGACACAGGACACAGGACAGGACACAAGACACAGGACACAGGACACAGGACAGGACACAGGACAGGACACAGGACACAGGACAGGACACAAGACACAGGAAACAGGACACAGGACATGACACAGGACAAAGGAAAGGACACAGGACAGGACACAGGACACAGGACACAGGACACAGGACACAGGACAGGACACAGGACACAGGACAGGACACAGGACACAGGACAGGAAAGGACACAGGACACAGGACAGGACAGGACAGGACACAGGACACAGGACACGGGACACAGGACAGAGGTGAGGCGTGCGGCCATGTTGGGCCTGCAGCTCTCTTTCTGGCCGGCTTCTACTCACGCTCTCGTCCACGATCTCGAAGGAGAAGACCGATCCCTCGCCTCGGGAGTTGCTCCAATGGCGGATGTTGGACTTGCTGGTGACTCTGGCTCTGACGGTCCAACTGCGACACAAACAGGGAAATATCACATGTAGTGCATCCATTTTCTACCGCTTGTCCCTCTCAGGGTGCAATATCACATAATAATTAAAGCTGCAAGCAGCGTTGGTCGGGTCCGCCTTTGGCTGCTGCCCCCGAGACCCACGTTAGAAGGCGCCTTGGAGCCACTATTTTGAGAATCTAATGCATTGTGAAAGTAATGCAGTTGTTGTATTGAAGTGAAAATATCAAACTTCCTGTTGATTTTTGCCAAAGTATGTTAATTATTAAAATGTAGGTCTAAGTGAGACCTACATAGTGGTTTTTGTTTCATGTCTCTCTGACATTCCTACCGGAAGTTACATGCAGTTTTGTCTGTGTTTTCTTCCTAGGAGCAGTTTGTCCGTGTTGTATTCCTAGTGGGGCGGTAGAGCGCAATTTTGAGTTTTGAGGTTAGGTTTTTTCATCAGATCGCAATTTTTGCCAGACCTGATGTGTGTGTCAAGTTTGGTGAGTTTAGAAGCATTTTAAGGGGGTCAAATAACAGCTCAAAGAGGCAAAAATGACATTTTTTTAGGAGACTTTGCACAGGGGTTCTTTGAAGGCGCGTAAAATCAAAACCTGAGAACTTATCAAAACTCTGTTCTATACTTTTAACCAGAAGGGTTCAATCTCTCTCCTGTGCGAGTTTGAAGCCAAAACAACAAACGCACTCAAAGGAGATAATGTTTGAATAAAGGTGACTGGTTTTTACAAAACTTTTGTTTTGAAGGGGGGATTGCAAACTTCCTGTTGATTTTTGTTGGGGGTTGTCAATCTATGAAATGTAGGTCTAAGCGAGACCTACATAGAGGTTTTTGTTTCATGTCTCTCCGACATTCTTACCGGAAGTTACAAGCAATTTTGTCTGTGTTTTCTTCCTAGGAGCAGTTTTTTCAGTGTTTTATTCAAAAATAGCGCTAGAGCGTAATTTTGAGTTTTGGGGTTTGGTTTTTTCATTAGATCGCAATATTCGCCAGTCCTTATGTGTGCGCCAAGTTTGGTGACTTTTGAAGCATTTTAAAGGGGTCAAATTACAGCGCAAAGAGGCAAAAATGGCATTTTTTGCGCAAATTTTATTTTGAAGGGGTTTTTGCCAACTTCCTGTAGATTTTTGCTGAAAGAAGTGAGTGTATGAAAATTGGGTCTAAGTCAGACCTACATAGGAGTTTTTGTTTCATGTCGCTATGACATTCCTAACAGAAGTTACATCTAGTTTTGTCTGTAATGTTTTCCTAGGGGGCGCTAGAGCGCAATTTACATTTTGGGGGATTGGTTGCTTAATATGTTGGGAAGGTTTGCTATACCGACGTGTGTGTCAAATTTGGTGAGTTTTGAAGCATGTTAAGGGGGTCAAATTACAGCGCGGAGGTGCGGAATAATAATAAAACACAGCAGTTTCAATAGGCCCTAACCCTAATTATCCATTACTTATCGTGTTAAGCAATGTCAGCTCAGATTTATCCGAGAGCCAGATGCAGTCTTCAAAAGAGCCACATCTGGCTCTAGAGCCATAGGTTCCCTACCTCTGTGCTACAAAGACAACATATTTGATGTTCAAAGTCATAAACATATATTTTTTTGCAAAAAATCATTAACTTAGAATTTCATGGCTGCAACACGTGCCAAAGTAGTTGGGAAAGGGCATGTTCACCACTGTGTTACATCACCTTTTCTTTTAGCAACACTCAATAAACGTTTGGGAACTGAGGAAACTAATTGTTGAAGCTTTGAAAGTGGAATTCTTTCCCATTCTTGTTTATGTAGAGCTTCAGTTCTTCAACAGTCCGGGGTCTCCGCTGTCCTATTTTACGCTTCACACATTTTCCATGGGAGACAGGTCTGGACTGCAGGCGGGCCAGGAAAGTACCCACACTGTTTCTTTTACGAAGCGACGCTGTTGTAACACGTGCTGAATGTCGCTTGGCATGGTCTTGCTGAAATAAGCAGGGGCGTCCATGAAAAAGACAGCGCTTAGATAGCAGCATATGTTGTTCCAAAACCTGTATGTACCTTTCAGCATTAATGGTGCCTTCACAGATGTGTAAGTTACCCATGCCTTGGGCACTAATGCACCCCCATACCATCACACATGCTGGCTTCTCAACTTTGCACCTATAACAGTCTGAATGGTTCACTTCCCCTTTGGTCCGGATGACACGATGTCGAATATTTCCCAAAACAATTTTGAAAAGTGGACTCGTCAGACCACAGAACACTTTTCCACTTTGCATCAGTCCATCTTAGATGATCTCGGGCCCAGAGAAGCCGGCGGTGTTTCTGGATGTTGTTGATAAATGGCTTTCTTTTCGCATAGTAGAGCTTTAACTTGCACTTACAGATGTAGCGACCAACTGTATTTAGTGACAGTGGTTTTCTGAAGTGTTCCTGAGCCCATGTGGTGATATCCTTTAGAGATTGATGTCGGTTTTTGATACAGTGCCGTCTGAAGGATCGGAAATGTTGGTTTCCGGCCTTGCCGCTTACGTGGAGTGATTTCTCCGGATTCTCTGAACCTTTTGATGATATTATGGAGCGTAGACGTTGAAATCCCGAAATTTCTTGCAATTGCACTTTGAGAAAGGTTGTTCTTAAACTGTTTGACTATTTGCTCACGCAGTTGTGGACAAAGGGGTGTACCTCGCCCCATCCTTTCTTGTGAAAGACTGAGCATTTTTTTGGGAAGCTGTTTTTATACCCAATCATGGCAACAAAAACCTCTATGTAGGTCTCACTTAGACCTACAACTTTTTCAGTATTTATATGCCACCAAATGTAGACTACTGAGTCCTGCGTGCTGTCATCCGTGTGTCGTCACGGCGACTGGCTGGCGTGCGCGCCCTAAAAAGAGGCGGCCGCCACAGAGAGCCTCCTTTGAGCTAATGAGCGCTCGTCGCTAAAGCGAATCGCAGCTGTGTCGCACAACAACTCCCAGGTGACGCCATGAAGGACTTTCTCAAGTCGGGCCTGGAAGTGGAAGAAGTTTCTTTTCAAAGACCGGAGGAGGTGCGCTGTGTGTGTGTGTGTGTGTGTGTGTGTGTGTGTGTGTGCCTCATATCACAAATGTGCAGCTGCTCCTGTTTGCAGCAGACGAGACGGCGGCCGTAATTGCGCTACGACAGATATTCTTCTCGCGCAATTAAATCTGCCGTCAGGAGAGCGGCGGCCGGACTCGGGCCATTTATGGCCACGCCCCCTGCGACATCGCCGCCATGCTGTGCGTTCCGCTGCTTATTATTGTCAGGTTCAAACACTGATGACATCTATTAAACAAGACAAGAAGCAAGGAATTAAACAGAGACAGAATTAAATTCGGCTCAATTGAGGAGAGACGTCTGGTCTGTAGTCTCGTATTAAGTTAGCAGTGATAAGTTAGCAGGTGGCAGTAATAAGTTAGCAGGTGGCAGTGTTAAGTTAGCAGTTGGCAGTGATAAGTTAGCAGGTGGCAGTGTTAAGTTAGCAGGTGGCAGTGATAAGTTAGCAGGTGGCAGTGTTAAGTTAGCAGGTGGCAGTAATAAGTTAGCAGGTGGCAGTGTTAAGTTAGCAGGTGGCAGTAATAAGTTAGCAGGTGGCAGTATCAAGTTAGCAGTTGGCAGTGTTAAAATAGCAGGTGGCAGTGATAAGTTAACAAGTGGCAGTGTTAAGTTAGCAGGTGGCAGTAATAAGTTAGCAGGTGGCAGTGTTAAGTTAGCAGGTGGCAGTAATAAGTTAGCAGGTGGCAGTATCAAGTTAGCAGGTGGCAGTATCAAGTTAGCAGTAATAAGTTAGCAGGTGGCAGTGTTTAGTTAGCAGGTGGCAGTATCAAGTTAGCAGGTGGCAGTATCAAGTTAGCAAGTGGCAGTGTTAAGTTAGCAGTTGGCAGTGTTAAGTTAGCAGGTGGCAGTGATAAGTTAGCAGCTGGCAGTGTTAAGTTAGCAGTTGGCAGTGATAAGTTAGCAGGTGGCAGTGTTAAGTTAGCAGGTGGCAGTGATAAGTTAGCAGGTGGCAGTGTTAAGTTAGCAGGTGGTAGTAATAAGTTAGCAAGTGACAGTAATAAGTTAGCAGGTGGCAGTAATAAGTTAGCAGGTGGCAGTGTTAAGTTAGCAGTTGGCAGTGATAAGTTAGCAGGTGTCAGTGTTAAGTTAGCAGGTGGCAGTGATAAGTTAGCAGGTGGCAGTGTTAAGTTAGCAGGTGGCAGTAATAAGTTAGCAGGTGGCAGTGTTAAGTTAGCAGGTGGCAGTGATAATTTAGCAGGTGGCAGTGTTAAGTTAGCAGGTGGCAGTGTTAAGTTAGCAGGTGGCAGTGATAAGTTAGCAGGTGGCAGTGTTAAGTTAGCAGGTGGCAGTGTTAAGTTAGCAGGTGAAAGTGTCAAGTTAGCAGTTGGCAGTGATAAGTTAGCAGGTGGCAGTAATAAGTTAGCAGGTGGCAGTGTTAAGTTAGCAGGTGGCAGTGATAAGTTAGCAGGTGGCAGTGTTAAGTTAGCAGGTGGCAGTGATAAGTTAGCAGGTGGCAGTGTTAAGTTAGCAGGTGGCAGTGATAAGTTAGCAGGTGGCAGTGTTAAGTTAGCAGGTGGCAGTGTTAAGTTAGCAGGTGGCAGTGATAAGTTAGCAGGTGGCAGTGTTAAGTTAGCAGGTGGCAGTAATAAGTTAGCAGGTGGCAGTGTTAAGTTAGCAGTTGGCAGTGATAAGTTAGCAGGTGGCAGTGTTAAGTTAGCAGGTGGCAGTGATAAGTTAGCAGGTGGCAGTGTTAAGTTAGCAGGTGGCAGTGTTAAGTTAGCAGGTGGCAGTGTTAAGTTAGCAGGTGGCAGTGATAAGTTAGCAGGTGGCAGTGTTAAGTTAGCAGTTGGCAGTGATAAGTTAGCAGGTGGCAGTGTTAAGTTAGCAGGTGGCAGTGATAAGTTAGCAGGTGGCAGTGTTAAGTTAGCAGGTGGCAGTGATAAGTTAGCAGGTGGCAGTGATAAGTTAGCAGGTGGCAGTGATAAGTTAGCAGGTGGCAGTGTTAAGTTAGCAGGTGGCAGTGATAAGTTAGCAGGTGGCAGTATTAAGTTAGCAGTTGGCAGCGTTAAGTTAGCAAGTGGCAGTGTTAAGTTAGCAGGTGGCAGTGATAAGTTAGCAGGTGGCAGTGTTAAGTTAGCAGGTGGCAGTGATAAGTTAGCAGTTGGCAGTATCAAGTTAGCAGTTGGCAGCATTAAGTTAGCAAGTTGCAGTGTTAAGTTAGCAGGTGGCAGTGTTAAGTTAGCAGTTGGCAGTGATAAGTTAGCAGGTGGCAGTGTTAAGTTAGCAGTTGGCAGTGATAAGTTAGCAGGTGGCAGTGTTAAGTTAGCGGTTGGCAGTGATAAGTTAGCAGGTGGCAGTGTTAAGTTTGGAGGTGGCAGTAATAAGTTAGCAGGTGGCAGTGATAAGTTAGGAGGTGGCAGTAATAAGTTAGCAGGTGGCAGTGTTAAGTTAGCAGTTGGCAGTGATAAGTTAGCAGGTGGTAGTGTTAAGTTAGCAGTTGGCAGTGATAAGTTAGCAGGTGGCAGTGTTAAGTTAGCGGTTGGCAGTGATAAGTTAGCAGGTGGCAGTGTTAAGTTTGGAGGTGGCAGTAATAAGTTAGCAGGTGGCAGTGTTAAGTTAGCAGTTGGCAGTGATAAGTTAGCAGGTGGTAGTGTTAAGTTAGCAGTTGGCAGTGATAAGTTAGCAGGTGGTAGTGTTAAGTTAGCAGGTGGCAGTGTTAAGTTAGCAGTTGGCAGTGATAAGTTAGCAGGTGGTAGTGTTAAGTTAGCAGTTGGCAGTGATAAGTTAGCAGGTGGCAGTGTTAAGTTAGCGGTTGGCAGTGATAAGTTAGCAGGTGGCAGTGTTAAGTTTGGAGGTGGCAGTAATAAGTTAGCAGGTGGCAGTGTTAAGTTAGGAGGTGGCAGTAATAAGTTAGCAGGTGGCAGTGTTAAGTTAGCAGTTGGCAGTGATAAGTTAGCAGGTGGTAGTGTTAAGTTAGCAGGTGGCAGTAATAAGTTAGCAGGTGGCAGTGTTAAGTTTGGTCACCCGTCCAAATGATGAGAATCAGGTGTCCTAATCACTTGGCCCGGTGTATCAAATCAAGCACTTAGGCCTGGTGACTGCATCGAAGCCGTATCACCAAGTCCGAGGCAAATTGTGTAAAGCAGGTAGATCCGGAGTGACGAATCACGCTTTTCCATCCGGCAGTATGATGGACCAGTCTGGGTTTGGAGGTTGCCGGGAGAACGCTACAATTCCTACTGCATTGGTGGAGGAGGAATTATGGTGCGGAGGTTGTTTTCCCCCAGCTTAGTTCCGGTGAAAGGAACTTTGAATGCTCCAGGATACCAAAACATTTTGGACCATTCCACACTCCCAACCTTAAAAGACATAGCTGACAAGAGTCTGGAGTGGATAAACTTGACTGGCCTGCACAGAGTCCTGACATGAACCCGGTACAACACCTTTGGGATGAATTAAAACGGAGACTGAGAGCCAGGCCTTCTCGTGTGTGACCTCACCAATGCGCTTTTGTGGACAGCCTTCCCAGAGTTGAAGCTGTAATAGTTACTCAGTGGCCTGGTGGTTATTTGGCGGAGGAGGAATTATGGTGCGGGGTTGTTTTACCCAGGAGTTGGGCTTGACCCCTTACTTGCAGTGAAAGGATACTTTGAATGCTCAAGGATACCAAAACATTCTGGACAATTCCATGCTTCCGACCTTAAAGACATGGATGAATCCGGAGTGGATGAACTTGACTGGCCTGCACAGAGTCCTGACCTGAACCTGATGGAACACCTTTAGAATGAATTAGATTGGAGACTAAGAATCAAGCCTTCTCGTGTGTGACCTCACCAATGCGCTTTTGGAAGAATGGTCAAAAAAACACTCCGCAACCTTGTGGACAGCCTTCCCAGAGTTGAAGCTGTAATAGCTACTCAGTGGCCTGGTGGTTATTTGGCGGAGGAGGAATTATGGTGCGGGGTTGTTTATCCCAGGAGTTGGGCTTGACCCCTTAGTTGCAGAGAAAGGATACTTTGAATGCTCCAGGATACCTAAACATTCTGGACAATTCCATGCTTCCAACCTTAAAGACATGGATGAATTCGGAGTGGATGAACTTGACTGGCCTGCACAGAGTCCTGACCTGAACCCGATACAACACCTTTGGGATGAATTAGAACGGAGACAGAGAGCCAGGCCTTCTCGTGTGTGACCTCACCAATGCGCTTTTGGAAGAATGGTAAAAAAAACACGCTGCAATCTTGTGGACAGCCTTCCCAGAGTTGAAGCTGTAATAGCTACTCAGTGGCCTGGTGGTTATTTGGCGGAGGAGGAATTATGGTGCGGGGTTGTTTATCCCAGGAGTTGGGCTTGACCCCTTAGTTGCAGTGAAAGGATACTTTGAATGCTCCAGGATACCTAAACATTCTGGACAATTCCATGCTTCCAACCTTAAAGACATGGATGAATTCGGAGTGGATGAACTTGACTGGCCTGCACAGAGTCCTGACCTGAACCCGATACAACACCTTTGGGATGAATTAGAACGGAGACAGAGAGCCAGGCCTTCTCGTGTGTGACCTCACCAATGCGCTTTTGGAAGAATGGTAAAAAAAACACGCCGCAATCTTGTGGACAGCCTTCCCAGAGTTGAAGCTGTAATAGCTACTCAGTGGCCTGGTGGTTATTTGGCGGAGGAGGAATTATGGTGCGGGGTTGTTTATCCCAGGAGTTGGGCTTGACCCCTTAGTTGCAGTGAAAGGATACTTTGAATGCTCCAGGATACCTAAACATTCTGGACAATTCCATGCTTCCAACCTTAAAGACATGGATGAATTCGGAGTGGATGAACTTGACTGGCCTGCACAGAGTCCTGACCTGAACCCGATACAACACCTTTGGGATGAATTAGAACGGAGACAGAGAGCCAGGCCTTCTCGTGTGTGACCTCACCAATGCGCTTTTGGAAGAATGGTAAAAAAAACACGCCGCAATCTTGTGGACAGCCTTCCCAGAGTTGAAGCTGTAATAGCTACTCAGTGGCCTGGTGGTTATTTGGCGGAGGAGGAATTATGGTGCGGGGTTGTTTATCCCAGGAGTTGGGCTTGACCACTTAGTTGCAGTGAAAGGATACTTTGAATGCTCCAGGATACCTAAACATTCTGGACAATTCCATGCTTCCAACCTTAAAGACATGGATGAATTCGGAGTGGATGAACTTGACTGGCCTGCACAGAGTCCTGACCTGAACCTGATGGAACACCTTTAGAATGAATTAGATTGGAGACTAAGAATCAAGCCTTCTCGTGTGTGACCTCACCAACGCGCTTTTGGAAGAATGGTCAAAAACCCACTCCGCAACCTTGTGGACAGCCTTCCCAGAGTTGAAGCTGTAATAGCTACTCAGTGGCCTGGTGGATATTTCGCGGAGGAGGAATTATGGTGCGGGGTTGTTTATCCCAGGAGTTGGGCTTGGCCCCGGTGAAAGGATACTTTGAGTGCTACAAGATACCAAAACATTCTGGACAATTCCATGCTTCCAACCTTAAAGACATGGATGAATTCGGAGTGGATGAACTTGACTGGCCTGCACAGAGTCCTGACATGAACCCGATGGAGCACCTTTAGAATGAATTAGAACGGAGACTGAGAGCCAGGCCTTCTCGTGTGTGACCTTTTGGAAGAATGGTCAAAAACCCACTCCGCAACCTTGTGGACAGCCTTCCCAGAGTTGAAGCTGTAATAGCTACTCAGTGGCCTGGTGGTTATTTGGCGGAGGAGGAATTATGGTGCGGGGTTGTTTATCCCAGTTGTTGGGCTTGACCCCTTAGTTGCAGAGAAAGGATACTTTGAGTGCTACAAGATACCAAAACATTTTGGACAATTCCATGCTTCCAACCTTGTGGGAACATGACTGTGCACCAGTGCACAAAGCAAGGTCCATAAAGACATGAGTGACAGAGTCTGCTGTGGGTGAACTTGACTGGCCTGCACAGAGTCCTGACCTGAACCATATATATTTGTGTATATATATATATTTGTGTGAATAATTTAATTGTGCCAGTCTGACCTTTTGTTGAGGCCTTCAAAATGTTAATAGTACTTATTATGAAGTCTTGTCCTGACTATGAAACATTGTACTGGTTATGAAGTACTATTAGACAGCATCTGTTGGATTGCAACGTGCACATCCATTGACCAATCGTGGAGGTTCTGAAAATGGCGACGGAGACATCCAACGTCAAAGTTAGCATCCGGCGACTGTCGGCCTCACTTTTGAGCGCCCTCCATCGGGCACGCTTGCTTTGTTGCCGTGGGAAACGACAACATTACACACGTAGGGAACTTATGCTACCTTTACATGTCACGCCATTTTCCCATCATGCACCCCTTCACTTACTTGCTCACGTAGGGGTTGAGGTTCTCAATTGGTATCACTTTCATTGGACTCTTCATCGGGGACGTCTTCATCGGAGACATCTTCATCGGGGACATCTTCATAGGAGACATCTTCATAGGAGACATCTTCATCGGAGACATCTTCATCGGGGACATCTTCATAGGAGACATCTTCATAGGAGACATCTTCATCGGAGACATCTTCATCGGAGAGTTTTCCATGAGTCCTTAATCAAGGCCATTGGAGAGGAGGGAAAAAAATGTGGTTAAAAGAAAAACTAACAAAAGTTTTTGTTGTGCATTAACTTTGCAACCTGCTGGCGATGATGTCATCCCCACAATAGCCAACTGACTTCTTTTGTTTGGCGGCCCCCCACTAGGCCCCGCCCACCCCCTGCTGCGAGCGCACCTTCCCTCGCTGGCACTGACTCACGGCGAGAGGGACGCAACACCTCCGCTTGGCGGGGATTAAAGAAGCCGGAGAACACAGGTTGCCTTCACCGCTTACCAGATGAATGGCTTGTTCTAAAAAAAGGAAAAGTTATTTTTTGAAGGCGGGCACCTGGCCTTCCATTTGTTTACTTTGCACCGGACAAAAAAAAAATGGCCGAGTTGACTTATTGTAATGTTTTAGGACTTTAACTGTGCAACCAACTGAGGTTTGGGGGTTGCTATGATAGGCTGTGATGTACCAACCGGATTCATGTCACAAGCAATTTAAAAATAAAAAAGGCAAGGTTTAATATAACAGGGGTGTCCAAAATGCGCAACACATTTTAAAAATACTACTTAAAAAAAATACAAATAAAAAAGGGCCCTGCGATGAGGTGGCGACTTGTCCAGGGTGTACCCCGCCTTCCGCCCGATTGTAGCTGAGATAGGCGCCAGCGCCCCCCCCCCGCGAGCCCAAAAGGGAATAAGCGGTAGAAAATGGGGATGGGGGGACAAATTAAAAAAGTGGAGTAAAAACGCAAACGTGAAATTTAACGGGAAAAAGTTGCAGTGTCTTTATTTTCGAAAGATTTTTTTTTTGGGACACGGAATATATGGAACTGAATTTTTTGCATTGGAATTTTGTGAACTGAATTTTTCAAATTAAGCTGACAATTTTATTGAAAAAAATTATTTGCCACTGAATTTTTTTCCACACAAAATTTTTTTATACGCCGATTTTTTTGTTTTTTCACACAATGAATTTTAAAACACAGATTTTTTTTATTTCCACAACATTTTTAACATGATTTATAAAATTATGAAATATTAAAATAAAATTTAATATAACTCCATCTATCCATTTTCTACTACCTACTGGTTGTCCCTTTTAGGGTCGCTGGAGCCTATCTCAGCTGCATTCGGGCGGAAGGCGGTGTACATCTGGACAAGTTGCCACCTCTTTGCAGATTTTAAAACAACTGTTTTATATTTAGAATTTTTATCCTGGAAAGCAGGGGTGTCCAAAGTGCGGTCCGGGGGCCATTTGTGGCCCGCAGCTAATTGTTTACCGGCCCGCCACACATTCTGTAAATTTTATATATATATATATATATATATATATATATATATATATATATATATATATATATATATATATATATATATACATATGAAGAGGCGTGATTGGGAAGAATGGTCGCCCGGATCTAAACCCGAGTGGTGTTTTGTTATTGGACTTTTGTGCTCGTCACGGATTGTCGATAACAAACACCATGTTCAAACATAAGGGTGTCCATATGTGCACTTGGCACCAGGACACCCTAGGCCGCAGTTCCATGATCGACTTTGTAGTTGTGTCATCGGATTTGCGGCCTCATGTTATGGACACTCGGGTGAAGAGAGGGGCGGAGCTTTCTACCGATCACCACCTGGTGGTGAGTTGGCTGCGATGGTGGGGGAGGATGCCGGACAGACCTGGCAGGCCCAAGCGCATTGTGAGGGTCTGCTGGGAACGTCTGGCAGAGTCTCCTGTCAGAGAGAGTTTCAATTCACACCTCCGGGAGAACTTTGAACATGTCACGAGGGAGGTGCTGGACATTGAGTCCGAGTGGACCATGTTCCGAACCTCTATTGTCGAGGCGGCTGATTGGAGCTGTGGCCGCAAGGTTGTTGGTGCCTGTCGTGGCGGTAATCCCAGAACCCGTTGGTGGACACCAGCAGTGAGGGATGCCGTCAAGCTGAAGGAGTCCTATCGGGTTCTTTTGGCTCATAGGACTCCGGAGGCAGTGGACGGGTACCGACGGGCCAAGCGGTGTGCAGCTTTAGCGGTCGCGGAGGCAAAAACTCGGACATGGGAAGAGTTCGGGGAAGCCATGGAAAACGACTTCCGGACGGCTTCGAAGCGATTCTGGACCACCATACGGCGCCTCAGGAAGGGGAAGCAGTGCACTATCAACACCGTGTATGGTGCGGATGGTGATCTGCTGACTTCGACTGCGGATGTTGTGGATAGGTGGAGGGAATACTTCGAAGACCTCCTCAATCCCACCAACACGTCTTTCTTTGAGGAAGCGGTGCCTGGGGAATCTGTAGTGGACTCTCCTATTTCTGGGGCTGAGGTCGCTGAGGTAGTTAAAAAGCTCCTCGGCGGCAAGGCCCCGGGGGTGGATGAGATCCGCCCGGAGTTCCTTAAGGCTCTGGATGCTGTGGGGCTGTCTTGGTTGACAAGACTCTGCAGCATCGCGTGGACATCGGGGGCGGTACCTCTGGATTGGCAGACCGGGGTGGTGGTCCCTCTCTTTAAGAAGGGGGACCGGAGGGTGTGTTCCAACTATCGTGGGATCACACTCCTCAGCCTTCCCGGTAAGGTTTATTCAGGTGTACTGGAGAGGAGGCTTCGCCGGATAGTCGAACCTCGGATTCAGGAGGAACAGTGTGGTTTTCGTCCTGGTCGTGGAACTGTGGACCAGCTCTATACTCTCGGCAGGGTTCTTGAGGGTGCATGGGAGTTTGCCCAACCAGTCTACATGTGCTTTGTGGACTTGGAGAAGGCATTCGACCGTGTCCCTCGGGAAGTCCTGTGGGGAGTGCTCAGAGAGTATGGGGTATCGGAATGTCTTATTGTGGCAGTCCGCTCCCTGTATGATCAGTGCCAGAGCTTGGTCCGCATTGCCGGCAGTAAGTCGGACACGTTTCCAGTGAAGGTTGGACTCCGCCAAGGCTGTCCTTTGTCACCGATTCTGTTCATAACTTTTATGGACAGAATTTCTAGGCGCAGTCAAGGCGTTGAGGGGTTCCGGTTTGGTGGCCACGGGATTAGGTCTCTGCTTTTTGCAGATGATGTAGTCCTGATGGCTTCATCTGGCCGGGATCTTCAGCTCTCACTGGATCGGTTCGCAGCCGAGTGTGAAGCGACCGGAATGAGAATCAGCACCTCCAAGTCCGAGTCCATGGTTCTCGCCCGGAAAAGGGTGGAGTGCCATCTCCGGGTTGGGGAGGAGACCCTGCCCCAAGTGGAGGAGTTCAAGTACCTAGGAGTCTTGTTCACCAGTGGGGGAAGAGTGGATCGTGAGATCGACAGGCGGATCGGTGCGGCGTCTTCAGTAATGCGGACGTTGTATCGATCCGTTGTGGTGAAGAAGGAGCTGAGCCGGAAGGCAAAGCTCTCAATTTACCGGTCGATCTACGTTCCCATCCTCACCTATGGTCATGAGCTTTGGGTCATGACCGAAAGGATAAGATCACGGGTACAAGCGGCCGAAATGAGTTTCCTCCGCCGGGTGGCGGGGCTCTCCCTTAGAGATAGGGTGAGAAGCTCTGCCATCCGGGAGGAACTCAACGTAAAGCCGCTGCTCCTCCACATCGAGAGGAGCCAGATGAGGTGGTTCGGGCATCTGGTCAGGATGCCACCCGAACGCCTCCCTAGGGATGTGTTTAGGGCACGTCCAACCGGTAGGAGGCCACGGGGAAGACCCAGGACACGTTGGAAAGACTATGTCTCCCGGCTGGCCTGGGAACGCCTCGGGATCCCCCGGGAAGAGCTAGACGAAGTGGCTGGAGATAGGGAAGTCTGGGCTTCCCTGCTTAGGCTGCTGCCCCCGCGACCCGACCTCGGATAAGCGGAAGATGATGGATGGATGGATGGATATATATATATATATATATATATATATATATATATATTCGACCCCCCCGTAGCAGAAAGCACTTGATGAAAGCGGAAACAACTTCACCCTCACCTATGAACCCACGCCAGGAAACCAACCAAAAAAGAGCAGAAAACGAAACAACATCATCTGGTACAACCCCCCATTCAGCAAAAACGTCTCAACCAACATCGGCCGCAAGTTCCTCACTCTGATCGACAAACACTTCCCCAAAGGCAACACCCTAAGAAAAATATTCAACAAGAACAACATTAAATTGAGCTACAGCTGTATGAATAACATACAACAAATCATTTCAAACCACAACAAAGCAATTGCAAAAGGACTGCCTACCCCCAGACTAAACGACTCTGAAACCAATAAGGAATGTAACTGTCGCAAGAAAAACCTGATTGCCCTCTCAACGGGGGGTGCTTACAAACATCAGTCGTTTACCAAGCAAAGGTAACACGCAAGGACATTAACACATCCGACACGTACATAGGATTAACCGATGAAAAACAAGATGGAATAATCACAAGGCCTTCTTTCGAAACCAGACTTTGCGGAATTCTACAGAACTCAGCAAGCACATTTGGAACCTCAAAGACAATAATGTTGAATATTCAATAACATGGCAAATTCTTGCATCCAGCACACTTTACAACAGTGGTAATAAAAGATGCAACCTACGCTTAAAAGAGAAACTGTTTACTATATATCATCCAGACCTGTCATCCCTCAACAAGCGCAGTGAAATCATTTCAACATGCCGCCACAGACAGAAACACCTCCTAGGTAACACATGAGCCAATCACCACACCCTACGCCTGCTTGTACCCACCCACTGTGTGCCCTATATAAACCATTGTATGTGAATGCTTCCATTAAAATCTGCTGATGATTGAGGGAACCCCTCATGAAACAGTTCTGTAGAGATGAAGTAGTCTTGTCATTTTTCCCACACACACACACATATACATATATATATATATATATATATATATATATATACATATATTCTCTCCCGGAAAACGGTGGAGTGCCATCTCCGGGTTGGGGAGGAGACCCTGCCCCAAGTGGAGGAGTTCAAGTACCTAGGAGTCTTGTTCACGAGTGGGGGAAGAGTGGATGGTGAGATCGACAGGCGGATCGGTGCGGCGTCTTCAGTAATGCGGACGTTGTACCGATCCGTTGTGGTGAAGAAGGAGCTGAGCCGGAAGGCAAAGCTCTCAATTTAACGGTCGATCTACGTTCCCATCCTCACCTATGGTCATGAGCTTTGGGTCATGACCGAAAGGATAAGATCACGGGTACAAGCGGCCCAAATGAGTTTCCAGGTCTCTCCCTTAGAGATAGGGTGAGAAGCTCTGCCATCCGGGAGGAACTCAACGTAAAGTCGCTGCTCCTCCACATCGAGAAGAGCCAGATGAGGTGGTTCGGGCATCTGGTCAGGATGCCACCCGAACGCCTCCCTAGGGAGGTGTTTAGGGCACGTCCAGCCGGTTGGAGGCCACAGGGAAGACCCAGGACACGTTGGGAAGACTATGTCTCCCGGCTAGCCTGGGAACGCCTCGGGATCCCCCGGGAAGAGCTAGACGAAGTGGCTGGGTAGAGGGAAGTCTGGGTTTCCCTGCTTAGGCTGTTGCCCCCGCGACCCGACCTCGGATAAGCGGAAAAAGATGGATGGATGGATACATATATATATATATATATATATATATATATATAGAAAACTGCTCAAGCCCTGCATGGCTTGAGTCGCTGAGTCGGTGGTGTTGCCGGAAAATGGCGTAAAGCGTTTAGGAGTGCTGGTAAAAGACACTTTGAGGCTGGAGGGTCTACGTGCTCGGGAGCGCCACAATTAATGAGAGCAGCAGGCTGGCTGCGTCGTCGCGGTAACACGGATCAAAGGCTTTAACGAGGAAAAGGCTGATGAACTACTTAATGCGCTGTCTCCTCTTTGCTGAGTCAAATGAGTCCGTGTGCTCCATCTGCACGCCGCTACAGGCGGGGGGGGGGGGAGACTGTGATACACACACACACACACACACACACACACACACGACACAACATGCATGCAACACGTGCAATTATGTACGTTTGTGTCTCTATTACCAAAGATTTTTTTTTAACCAGAGAATTTATGTATCACAATTTTTTCCACTTGAATTGTGTGTAATACAGTTGTGATCAAAATGATTCAACCCCACACACAATTTTGGTGTTTTAGCAAGTTGGACATTTATTCCGTATTTTCTGTATAGTCATATCGAATAAAGATGTGTCAAATAGACAAATGCAACTGAAATTGTAACACTGTATTTGACAAAATAGCAAAAAAAGGACATTTTTCTTAATATCTCATTGACAAAACTATTCAAGCCCCTAGTTCCATGTATCTTTAGTACTTAGTTCAGGGGTCGGGAACCTTTTTGGCTGAAAGAGCCAAGAATCCAAATATTTCATAATGTATTTCCGCTAGAGCCGTATAATATTTTTTTCCACACTGAACACAACTAAACGCGTGCATTTTTAAGTAAGACCAACATTTCTAGATTATAATAGGTCTCTTATTCTTTGTAATAACATTGTTATTCTAAAGCTAACTATGGAAGGGGGCGTGGCCTGCAGTGAAGCAGGGTGTTGCCAGGACCAGCCTCGAAATCAGCGACAGGTGCATAGACGGCCCACCTGGGCCTTTTTTTATCTAATTTATAAGCAGCAGCCAGGAGGAGACACGGGGTTGGGGCTGGAGCCAGAGTGCGAGCAAGAACAAAAGAGGAAAAAGACAATTGCTTGAAAGCAACTGAGAGACTTATTGAAAAATAAAAAAAATATTGTAACACTGAAACAAGTACTCATGTCGGCGGGACCAGCCTCGAAATCAGCGACAGGTGCATAGACGGCCCACCTGGGCCTTTTTATCTAATTTATAAGCAGCAGCCAGGAGGAGACACGGGGTTGGGGCTGGAGCCAGAGTGCGAGCGAGAACAAAAGAGGAAAAAGACAATTGCTTGAAAGCAACTGAGAGACTTATTGAAAAATAAAAAAAAATATTGTAACACTGAAACAAGTCCTCATGTCGGCGGGACCAGCCTCGAAATCAGCGACAGGTGCATAGACGGCCCACCTGGGCCTTTTTTATCTAATTTATAAGCAGCAGCCAGGAGGAGACACGGGGTTGGGGCTGGAGCCAGAGTGCGAGCGAGAACAAAAGAGGAAAAATTGCTTGAAAGCAACTGAGAGACTTATTGAAAAATAAAAAAAATATTGTAACACTGAAACAAGTTCTCATGTCGGCGGGACCAGCCTCAAAATCAGCGACAGGTGCATAGACGGCCCACCTGGGCCTTTTTATCTAATTTATAAGCAGCAGCCAGGAGGAGACACGGGGTTGGGGCTGGAGCCAGAGTGCGAGCGAGAACAAAAGAGGAAAAAGACAATTGCTTGAAAGCAACTGAGAGACTTATTGAAAAATAAAAAAAATATTGTAACACTGAAACAAGTTCTCATGTCGGCGGGACCAGCCTCGAAATCAGCGACAGGTGCATAGACGGCCCACCTGGGCCTTTTTTATCTAATTTATAAGCAGCAGCCAGGAGGAGACACGGGGTTGGGGCTGGAGCCAGAGTGCGAGCGAGAACAAAAGAGGAAAAAGACAATTGCTTGAAAGCAACTGAGAGACTTATTGAAAAATAAAAAAAAATATTGTAACACTGAAACAAGTCCTCATGTCGGCGGGACCAGCCTCGAAATCAGCGACAGGTGCATAGACGGCCCACCTGGGCCTTTTTTTATCTAATTTATAAGCAGCAGCCAGGAGGAGACACGGGGTTGGGGCTGGAGCCAGAGTGCGAGCGAGAACAAAAGAGGAAAAAGACAATTGCTTGAAAGCAACTGAGAGACTTATTGAAAAATAAAAAAAATATTGTAACACTGAAACAAGTTCTCATGTCGGTGCTTGGTGGTCTGAAGAACCCCCAGGAGGGCAAGACCTAAACTAACCGATAATAAATAAATCACTTCTTACCCTTAATGCAACTTCTTGAAGGATGGATGGATTCAAATGCATGAACATTATTTTTAACAGTCTCGGCTCAGATTTATCCGAGAGCCAGATGCAGTTATCAAAAAAAGCCACATCTGGCTCTAGAGCCATAGGTTCCCTACCCCTGACTTAGTAGAACAGCCTTTGGCAGTAATGACATCCTTCAAAGGTGATACATAAACTTCTTGCAAGCATCTACAGGTATTTTAGCCCATTCGTCTTGGGCAAAGGCCTCCAGTTCTTGGGCTTGCGTGCTGCAACTGCCTTTTTCAACTCCCACCACAGCTTTTCTATAGGATTTAGGTCTGGCCACTGTGAAGGCCACTCCAGAGTCTTCCAGTCCTTCTTCTGCAACCACTCTGATGTTGATTTGGAGGTATGCTTGGGATCCTTGGAAGGTCCAACGTCTCCCAAGCCTCAGCTTCCTCACTGACTTCATGACATTTGCAGCTAATATATCCTGCTAGGAAATAGAATTCATAATGCCTTGAACGCGCTGGAGATTCCCGCTACCTGAGGCAGAGAAACAGCCCCAGAGCATGATTGACCCCCCACCATGCTTAACAGTAGGCGAGGTGTTCTTCTCTTTGTAAGCTTCATTTTTTCTCCTCCAGACATAACGTTGATTCATAGGCCCAAAGAGTTCCAGTTTTGTCTCATCACTCCATAGAACACTTTCCCAAAACCTTTGGGGTTTGTCCAGATGATTTTTGGCATACTGGAGTCTATTTACTTGTGCCTGGTAGTCAGAAGTGGGGAGCGCCTGGGAGTTCTGGCATGGAGGCCTTCATCTCGTAATGTCCTGTTGTAGTTCCTCAGCTGTTACCCGGGGCAATAGCTTCAGTTTCTTCTTCAATACTTTCATACTCCAACCATCTGTTTCAATACATGCATAATCTGTTGAATCGCTTAAGTCGCTGAAATCCGAGTCTGAATCCGAGCTAATGTCGCTATATCTTGCTGTGGTATTCCCATTGTTTGTTTACATTGGCAGCACTGTGTGACGTCACAGGGAAATGGCCAGTGTCTTCGCAGAGAGTCGAAAATAAGGCACTTTAAAGCTTTATTTAGGGATAAAATTTTGAAAAAAAAACTTCAAAAAAATACAACAAGCCACTGGGAACTGATTTTTATTGTTTTTAAACCCTTTTGAAACTATGATAATGTTCCCCTTTAAGAAAGTAAGCACTGAGGACGGAAGTACCCAAAAAAGGGCATCCTTTTTGCTTTTGTTTGTTTAAATGGATAAATGGCGCCCTCTGGTGGCCAGCTGGAGAAACGTCAGTTTATTAAAGGCCTACTGAAATGAGATGTTCTTATTTAAATTGATAGCAGCTCCATTCTATGTGTCATACTTGATCATTTCGCGATATTTTTGCTGAAAGGATGTAGTAGAGAACATCCGCGATAAAGCCGGAAGTCGCGGGAAGATGACATCACATGTTGATGGCTCCTCACATATTCACATTGTTTTTAATGGGAGCCCCCAACAAAAACAGCTATTCGGACCGAGAAAACGACAATTTCCCCATTAATTTGAGCGAGGATGAAATATTCGTGTTTGAGGATATTGATAGCGACGGACTAGAAAAAAAAAAAAGCGATTGCAACGGCGTTCCAGTGAGACGGATTCCAATGTTTTTAGACACATTTACTAGGATAATTCTGGGAAATCCCTTATCTTTCTATTGTGTTGCTAGTGTTTTAGTGAGTTTAATAGTACCTGATAGTCGGAGGTGTAGAAGTGTTGACGCGCAGTGTCTCGGGGAAGTCGCCGGCAGCTGTACGGGAGGCGCAAGCTCGGCTGATATCCGGTAAGAGGCGACTTTTTAACCACAATTTTCCCACCGAAACCTGCTGGTTGACATGTAGTCGGGATCCATGTCCGATGTGATCAATAGTAAAGTTTCAACTCCGTGAAATTTAAACAAGGAATCACCGTGTGTTTGTGTGGCTAAAGGCTAAAGCAGGGGTAGGGAACCTATGGCTCTAGAGCCAGATGTGGCTCTTTTGATGACTGCATATGGCTCTCAGATAATTATATTTATATAGCGCTTTTCTCTGGTGACTCAAAGCGCTTTACAAAGTGACACTCAATATCTAAGTTCCATTTAAACCAGTGTGGGTGGGTAAAGTGTCTTGCCCAAGGACACAACGGCAGTGACTAGGATGGCGGAAGCGGGAATCGAACCTGGAACCCTCAGGTCGCTAACAAGGCCACTCTACCAACCGAGCTATGCCGAGTAGCCGTGTAATACTCTTCCGTATCAGTAGGTGGCAGTCGGTAGCTAATTGCTTTGTAGATGTGGGAAAGAGCGGGAGGCAGAGTGCAGGTAAAAAGGTGTAGGGAACCTATGGCTCTCGGATAAATCTTAGCTGACATCGCTAAACACGATAAGTAATGAATAATTCCGCTGGTAATCACAGCGTCAAAAATAACGTTCAAATTATAAAACATTCTCATGCATTTTAATCCAACCATCCGTTTTCTGCCGCACCTGTTCAAGATGTCGCATTAATGGGAAGAAGTATTATATGGATTATTTGTTAACTTTTATGATAACAATGTTGTTATTATACTCTTAAAAATGCACAAATTTAGTTGTAGTCAGTGTTGAAACATGTTATACGACTCTTACGGAAATACTTTGTGAAATATTCGGCTTTCATGGCTCTCTCAGCCAAAAAGCTTCCCACTTACATCTTTCTTCTTTGACGTCTCCATTATTAATTGAACAAATTGCAAAAGATTCAGCAACACAGATGTCCAAAATACTGTGTAATTATGCGATGAAAAGAGACGACTTTTAGCTGCGTGTGTGTGCAGCGCTCATATTCATAACGGCCCGTGACGTCACGCGTACACGTCGTCGTTACGCGACATTTACAAGAAAAAAGTCCCGTGGAATTTGAAATTCCAATTTAGTAAACTAAAAAGTAATTAATATATAAACTATCAGACTGTGTGGTTGGTAGTAGTGGCTTTCAGTAGGCCTTTAAGAGCCTATTGTTTTAGATTTTTTTATATATTTTTTTTTTTTTTTTAAAAGGGACCATAGTCAGACCAATGTGGTCTAAAAATGATGCGAGGAAAGACCGCTATAACGCCACACCAGCTCACCCTTTAGAGCACAGCTGTAACTTCCTGCCACTAAACATACAGAAATTATTTCTCAGGTTTCTCTCTGTTTACATTTTCAAACTTTGCACTATTTTCTTACACATTATGAAGCATTTCTTACATATTCCTTATTCTTAAGAGCGTATGATTGCTAACACCACACCAGCTCACCCTTTAGAGCACGGCTGTAACTTCCTGCCACTAAACATACAGAAAACAGTTCTCAGGTTTCTCTCTGTTTACACTTTATGAAGCATTTCTTACATATTCCTTATTCTTAAGAGCGTATTGTTTTAGATTTTTTTTTTAAAGGGACCGTAGTCAGACCAATGTGGTCTAAAAATGATGCGAGGAAAGACCGCTATAACACCACACCAGCTCACCCTTTAGAGCACAGCTGTAACTTCCTGCCACTAAACATACAGAAATTATTTCTCAGGTTTCCCTCTGTTTACATTTTCAAACTTTGCTCTATTTTCTTACACTTTATGAAGCATTTCTTACATATTCCTTATTCTTAAGAACGTATGACCGCTAACGCCACACTAGCTCACCCTTTAGAGCACAGCTGTAACTTCCTGCCACTAAACATACAGAAAATATTCCTCAGGTTTCTCTCTGTTTACATTTTCAAACTTTGCACTATTTTCTTACACTTTATTTCTTACATTTTCCTTATTCTTAAGAGCGTATGACCGCTAACGCCACACCAACTCACCCTTTAGAGCACGGCTGTAACTTCCTGCCACTAAACATACAGAAAACAGTTCTCAGGTTTCTCTCTGTTTACACTTTATGAAGCATTCCTTACATATTCCTTATTCTTAAGAGCGTATTGTTTTAGATTTTTTTTTAAAGGGACCGTAGTCAGACCAATGTGGTCTAAAAATGATGCGAGGAAAGACCGCTATAACGCCACACCAGCTCACCCTTTAGAGCACAGCTGTAACTTCCTGCCACTAAACAGACAGAAAATATTTCCTCTCAGGTTTCTCTCTGTTTACATTTTCAAACTTTGCACTATTTTCTTACACTTTATGAAGCATTTCTTACATATTCCTTATTCTTAAGAGCGTATGACCGCTAACGCCACACCAGCTCACCCTTTAGAGCACAGCTGTAACTTCCTGCCACTAAACATACAGAAAAACAGTTCTCAGGTTTCTCTCTGTTTACACTTTATGAAGCATTTCTTACATATTCCTTATTCTTAAGAGCGTATTGTTTTAGATTTTTTTTTTAAAGGGACCGTAGTCAGACCAATGTGGTCTAAAAACGATGCGAGGCAAGACCGCTAACGCCACACCAGCTCACCCTTTAGAGCACAGCTGTAACTTCCTGCCACTAAACAGACAGAAAATAGTTCCTCTCAGGTTTCTCTCTGTTTACATTTTCAACCTTTGCACTATTTTCTTACACTTTATGAAGCATTTCTTACATATTCCTTATTCTTAAGAGCGTATGATTGCTAACACCACACCAGCTCACCCTTTAGAGCACGGCTGTAACTTCCTGCCACTAAACATACAGAAAACAGTTCTCAGGTTTCTCTCTGTTTACACTTTATGAAGCATTCCTTACATATTCCTTATTCTTAAGAGCGTATTGTTTTAGATTTTTTTTTTAAAGGGACCGTAGTCAGACCTATGTGGTCTAAAAATGATGCGAGGAAAGACCGCTAACACCACAACAGCTCACCCTTTAGAGCACAGCTGTAACTTCCTGCCACTAAACAGACAGAAAACAGTTCTCAGGTTTCTCTCTGTTTACATTTTATGAAGCATTTCTTACATATTCCTTATTCTTAAGAGCGTATGACCGCTAACACCACACCAGCTCACCCTTTAGAGCACGGCTGTAACTTCCTGCCACTAAACCATCACAAAATAGGTATTTTCAGGTTTCATTATGTCACACTTTGGACTATTTTGTTGCACCTTATGAATCATTTCTCGACGGCTGGAAGTATTATAATCAGAGGAAGTTACATATGAAATAAAAATAATTACATATGGTTCTTACTTTCCAGAGGTCATAAAAAATATCAATAATCGTGGATATGGAGCGATATTAAAAGACTTCAAATGCAGAGAATGCACCAAAGTGCTGCTCCTGTGAATTATTCAGTGTGTGTGTGTGTGTGTGTGTGTGTGTGTGGAGACTCACCTCTACTGCTGCTTGCAGACGCTCCCTGTGTGTCACCAGACATGCAGGCTGCTTTTGTGTCTGAGGGGCTCACGTCTGACACCTGCCGGCCTGAGGTGGCGCTATCTGCAGTTTCAAACAAACATGACTATATATACACACTAATATTGTGTATATATTCACACACACACACACGTGTATATATAAACGTTTGTTTTTTCTCTGCAAATAATCATTAACTTTAGAATTTGATGCCAGCAACACGTGACAAAGAAGTTGGGAAAGGTGGCAATAAATACTGATAAAGTTGAGGAACGCTCATCAAACACTTATTTGGAACATCCCACAGGTGTGCAGGCTAATTGGGAACAGGTGGGTGCCATGATTGGGTATAAAAACAGCTTCCCAAAAAATTCACAAGAAAGGATGGGGCGAGGTACACCCCTTTGTCCACAACTGCGTGAGCAAATAGTCAAACAGTTTAAGAACAACGTTTCTCAAAGTGCAATTGCAAAAAAAAATTTGAGATTTCAACATCTACGCTCCATAATATCATCAAAAGGTTCAGAGAATCTGGAGAAATCACTCCACGTAAGCGGCATGGCCGGAAACCAACATTTCCGATCCCTCAGACGGCACTGTATCAAAAACCGACATCAATCTCTAAAGGATATCACCACATGGGCTCAGGAACACTTCACAAAACCCCTGTCACTAAATACAGTTGGTCGCTACATCTGTAAGAGCAAGTTAAAGCTCTACTATGCAAAGTGAAAGCCATTTATCAACAACATCCAGAAAAAGCCGCCTGCTTCTCTGGGCCCGAGATCATGTAAGAGGTACTGATACAAAGTGGAAAAGTGTTCTGTGGTCTGACGAGTCCACATTTCAAATTGTTTTTGGAAATGTTCGACATCGTGGGGAAGCGAACCATCCAGACTGTTATCGACGCGAAGTTGAAAAGCCAGCATGTGTGATGGTATGGGGGTGCATAGGTGCCCAAGGCATGGGTAACTTACACATCTGTGAAGGCACCATTAATGCTGAAAGGTACATACAGGTTTTGGAACAACATATGCAGCCATCTAAGCGCCGTCTTTTTCATGGACGCCCCTGCTTATTTCAGTAAGACAATGCCAAGCCACATTCAGCACGTGTTACAACAGCGTGGCTTCGTAAAAAAATAGAGTGCGGGTACTTTCTTGGCCCGCCTGCAGTCCAGACCTGTCTCCCATGGAAAATGTGTGGCGTTTTATGAAGCGTAAAATACGACAGCGGAAACCCCGGACTGTTGAAGGACTGAAGCTCTACATAAAACAAGAATGGAAAGAATTCCACTTTCAAAGCTTCAACAATTAGTTTCCTCAGTTCCCAAACGTTTATAGAGTGTAGTTAAAAAGAAAAGGTGATGTAAAACAGTGGTGAACATGCCCTTTCCCAACTACTTTGGCACGTGTTGCAGCCATGAAATTCTAAGTGAGTTATTATTTGCAAAAAAAAACAAAGTTTATGAGTTTGAACATCAAATATGTTGTCTTTGTAGCATATTCAACTGAATATGGCTTGAAAAGGATTTGCAAATCATTGTATTCCGTTTGTATTTACATCAAACACAATTTCCCAACTCATATGGAAACGGGGTTTGTACAACCATGAACACATATATATATATATATATATATATATATAGGCCCTGCGATGAGGTGGCGACTTGTCCAGGGTGTACCCCGCCTTCCGCCCGATTGTAGCTGAGATAGGCGCCAGCGCCCCCCCGCGACCCCAAAAGGGAATAAGCGGTAGAAAATGGATGGATGGATATATATATATATATTTGATTGGCAACACTAAATGGTCCCTAGTGTGTGAATGTTGTCTGTCTATCTGTGTTGGCCCTGCGATGAGGTGGCGACTTGTCCAGGGTGTACCCCGCCTTCCGCCCGAATGTAGCTGAGATAGGCGCCAGCGCCCTCCGTGACCCCAAAAGGGAATAAGCGGTAGAAAATGGACATATATAGATATATATATATATATATATATATATATAAAAAGCAGTGAAGTTGGGACATGGTGTAAATGGTAAACAAAGAGAGAATCCAACGATACCATTGAGTTGCTTGGGCTTCCCGATGGTCCCCCCCGGTCTCCTCAGCAGTCTGCAACACGTCCATGTCCAACACCACCAGCACCAGCTTCCTGCCAAGGTGACATGGAAGTGTAGATGTGTGGCAGCCATCAGTGTTGTGAGGAGTGGGATGGTGGAAAGGTGCACACACTTGTTGGACAAATAGGACTCGCTGGTCTTCTTCAGCATGCACACACAGCCAGGGCTCAGTTGCTTGGACTCCACCAGGTGGCTTAACTCCGTCACCACCACGAACCCTAACACACACACACACACAGTCAGGACCCCTCCTCCTTTGATCCTCCATTGCTTTGATTGAGGCTCCTTCAAAGTTTTACAGTTTTCACGTAATAACAGACCCACAACATGACCAGTGAGTCTTACAGCCCGGGACACTTACACGGGGACATGTGAACTCCATCGCTCAGAGCCAAGCGGTACTTGGAGGGTCCCTGGCTGCCAACGATCTCTCGTATTTTCTGGCAGAGGAGGCACAATTTTATTTATGCAGGTACATAAGAACCGCTGATTAATCACACTTCAAGACTGATTAATCTGATTTAAAAACAAATATATATATATATCAATCAATCAATCAATCAATGTTTACTTATATAGCCCTAAATCACTAGTGTCTCAAAGGGCTGCACAAACCACTACGACATCCTCGGTAGGCCCACATAAGGGCAAGGAAAACTCACACCCAGTGGGACATCGGTGACAATAATGACTATGAGAACCTTGGAGAGGAGGAAAGCAATGGATGTCGAGCGGGTCTAACATGATACTGTGAAAGTTCAATCCATAATGGATCCAACACAGTCGCGAGAGTCCAGTCCAAAGCGGATCCAACACAGCAGCGAGAGTCCCGTTCACAGCGGAGCCAGCAGGAAACCATCCCAAGCGGAGGCGGATCAGCAGCGCAGAGATGTCCCCAGCCGATACACAGGCAAGCAGTACATGGTCACCGGATCGGACCGGACTATATATATAGATTAGATTAGATTAGATTAGATAGTACTTTATTCATTCCGTCAGGAGAGTTCCTTCAGCACAATCCCATTCAAGATCAGACAAACATTACAGGGAGACAGAACAGGATCGCTGACGGGTCTGCCGGCTTCCAGCGCCCCTTATAAAAAAAAGATGAGATACAGGTAAACAAGGGGGGGGGGGGGGGGGGGGGGGGGGGGGAATAGAAGATTAAAATAAAATAAAAAAATCGGTCAGCCTGGGCCCTGGAGTGGGGGTGCAGACTGAGGCCAAGGGAAAACGACAACAACTCATAGCCATAGTACACATCCCTCTTCCATGTGTGTAAGAGGGAAACATCAAACATCAAAGAACACAGAGGACATTAAAGACATTAAAGCAGCAGATACAAGCAGACACTTCTACATACAGCTATGAATAAAAAGTAAAATAAACATATCCACTGTGGTGGCCTCTGCGGTGTTCCACGCCATCGTCCGCTGGGGAGGAGGGAGCATGGCCAGAGACAGGAGCAGACCCAACAAAGCAACCAAGACAACCGACTCCACTCTCGGCCAGTGTCCAGTCCGCATGGATGAGCGAGGATACGTCCAAGGTGACTGAGGTGTCCGACACCTGCTCACCCAGCCAAGACACCGCGAAGCCTCTCCGTCCCAGCGCTCAGTGCCAGCTCCGCAGCCCTGTCCCCTCATCCGCATCTCCTCCAGTCCCTCCAAACCGACTCTGGTGTAGCAGAGACCCAGCAGCTGGTCTCCATGGCCAAAAGGCTCCCAGGAGGCAGATCCAGAAGTCCACAAAAAAAGCACCACAGAGGTCACAAAAGTGCCACCCCTTGTCACACAGTCCCAAAGGGTCCCGGACCAAAAGGCAAAAAAATATAATAACACATGAAAACAAGAGGGAAACACAAAAGGACGACACAAGAGCACAGAGCTCCTGCCTACAGCAGCGCCATATATTAGGGATGCTTCACGGTGGCAGAGGGGTTAGTGCGTCTGCCTCACAATACGAAGGTCCTGCAGTCCTGGGTTCAAATCCAGGCTCGGCATCTTTCTGTGTGGAGTTTGCATGTTCTCCCCGTGAATGCGTGGGTTCCCTCCGGGTACTCCGGCTTCCTCCCACTTCCAAAGACATGCACCTGGGGATAGGTTGATTGGCAACACTAAATTGGCCCTAGTGTGTGAATGTTGTCTGTCTATCTGTGTTGGCCCGCGATGAGGCGGCGACTTGTCCAGGGTGTACCCTGCCTTCCGCCCGATTGTAGCTGAGATAGGCGCCGGCGCCCCCCGCAACCCCAAAAGGGAATAAGCGGTAGGAAATGGATGGATGGATATATTATATACTGGAATGCCCTCCCGGTAACAGTTCGAGATGCCACCTCAGTAGAAGCATTTAAGTCTCACCTTAAAACGCATTTGTATACTCTAGCCTTTAAATAGACTCCCTTTTTAGACCAGTTGATCTGCCGTTTCTTTTCTTTTTCTTCTATGTCCCACTCTCCTTTGTGGAGGGGGTCCGGTCCGATCCGGTGGCCATGTACTGCTCGCCTGTGTATCGGCTGGGGACATCTCTGCGATGCTGAGCCGCCTCCGCTTGGGATGGTTTCCTGCTGGCTCCGCTGTGAACGGGACTCTCGCTGCTGTGTTGGATCCGCTTTGGACTGGACTCTCGCGACTGTGTTGGATCCATTATGGATTGAACTTTCACAGTATCATGTTAGACCCGCTCGACATCCATTGCTTTCCTCCTCTCCAAGGTTTCTCATAGTCATCATTGTCACCGACGTCCCACTGGGTGTGAGTTTTCCTTGCCCTTATGTGGGCCTACCGAGGATGTCGTAGTGGTTTGTGTTGTGGTTTGTGCAGCCCTTTGAGACACTAGTGATTTAGGGCTATATAAGTAAACATTGATTGATTGATATATTAGGGATGCACCGAAATGAAAATTTGTGGCTGAAGCCGAAGCCGAATAAAATTTAAACCCTTGGCCGAAGGCCGAAGACCAAATAATGAATGCAGTTTTTCACAATTTTTTAAATATTGCATAAATATTTGCAATATTTATGCAATAAATATTGCATCAATATTGTACTAGGATGACAGGGGATGCAAAACAATAACAGTGCAATACGTTTTCATAACATGGTCACTACTGCCTACTTTGTCTTGTTATATTCTTATTTTACTGTTATATTCTTATTCCCATTGTTGCTTTTTAGCTTTTATTCTTATTGTAATATTTCTCTATTTTGTTTCCATTTAAACCCCCATTATTTACTTTTTACTTTTATTTAAATTGATCTCAACTCTGTACACTGCTGCTGGAATTTTAATTTTCCTCAAGGAACTCTCCTGAAGGAATCAATAAAGTACTATCTATCTATCTATCTATCTATCTATCTATCTATCTAAATAGCCTAGAACAGGGGTGCCCATTACTGTCAAAACTCTAAAGACCGACAGCACACTTCCTGTCTTCGCCATAAAAGACCTGTTTCATCCTGCCTGTGCTAACAAAATAAGAGTCTCAGAAAGCTAGCGTGCACAAGCTAGCAAGCTACGGAGTTTGATGCCAATGTATTTCTCCCCCGCCCTCAGCGACCGCTCCCTCTCCTCGCTCGCCCGCACACTCACTGACATCACTCACCTGCTGCCAGACATTAATATGCTACTCTCATAACAAAGTGTTTAAAAAGGAGTATGCAAGTTGGACAAATGAGATGCCAAAACCAACCAGAAAGGACAACTTTTTTTCTCCTCCATTTGAAAATGCGGACGTTATCATCATTACTGTCTGATTCCAATCAATGCAAGTCATCAGAATCAGGTAATACACCAACTTATATTCTTGTCTTCGTGAAACAAAGGAATCTATGTGTGTTAAACATGCTTGTATTATCATTAAACACCATTAACGTGTTAACAAAAATGTCTCTTTCATAAATAAATAAATATAAATTATAAATAGGAATGAGGTCAATTGAAAAGTAGCTCGCCTGCAGAAAAAGTCTGAGCGCCCCCTGGCCTAGAATAAATATTTAGACATGTTTTTCAAATAAAGTCATTTTTTTATTGAATATTGACATTTTTTTAATATTCCAGTAGCCTTTGCTTTTCAAAAAAAAAGCACAACGTTTTTCATTTCTATTAGGCCTTCAAACAAAACATGCATTCCAAAAAAAATAATAAAGTGCATTAAAGCGGATAAACCCATAACAAATGAATTATTGTCCTTTTGGCAAAAGTCTGCTTAGCCACAGTAGATATGCTAATAATGTAAACAGAAGGCTCAAGTAAATCTCAATTAAGTGTGTGCTTGTAACCTCATACACTTATACAGGTAGCTTACACAACAGGCTAATAATGTCAACAGAGGCCCCACTAAATCTCAATAAGTGTGTGCTTGTAACCTCATACACTTATACAGGTAGCCTACACAACAGGTTAATAATGTAAACAGAAGGTCAAGTAAATCTCAATTAAGTGTGTGCTTGTAACCTCATACACTTATACAGGTAGCCTACACAACAGGCTAATAATGTAAACAGAGACCCCACTAAATCTCAATTAAGTGTGTGCTTGTAACCTCATACACTTATACAGGTAGCCTACACAACAGGCTAATAATGTAAACAGAGACCCCACTAAATCTCAATTAAGTGTGTGCTTGTAACCTCATACATTTATACAACATATCCCAGCGTCACTGCACGTTGGTTGATTGCGTCACCGCGTCAAAAACTTGCGTCACACGCCACTATTCGGCCTTGTTTTTAACTCATTCCACCGAAGGCCGAATGTGGCTTTTTTTGCCATATTCGGCCGAATATATTCGGTTACCGATTAATCGGTGCATCCCTAATATATATACTTATATACACACACATTTAGATTAGATTAGATAGTACTTTGTATATATATATATATATATATACAGTGGGGCAAAAAAGTATTTAGCCAGCCAGCGATTGTGCAAGTTCTCCCACTTCAAAGGATGACAGAGGTCTGTCATTTTCATCATAGGTACACTTCAACTGTGAGAGACAGAATGTGGAAAAAAAAATCCAGGAATTTAAAAAAATGTATTTGTAAATGATGGTGGAAAATAAGTATTTGGTCAAGCATTCAAAGGAGGTTTGGCTCCAAATCTCACGATACATGGCCGCATTCATTCTTTCCTTAACACGGATCAATCGTCCTGTCCCCTTAGCAGAAAAACAGCCCCTAAGCATGATGTTTCCACCCCCAGGCTTCACAGTAGGTATGGTGTTCTTGGGATGCAACTCAGTATTCTTCTTCCTCCAAACACCACCAGTTGAATTGATACCAAAATGGATACATGGATGATACAGCAGAGGATTGGGATGATGTCATGTGGTCAGATGAAAACAAAATAGAACTTTTTGGTATAAACTCAACTGCTGGTGTTTGGAGGAAGAAGAATACTGAGTTGCATCACAAGAACACCACACCTACTGTGAAGCATGGGGGTGGAAACATCATGCTGTAGAGCTGTTTTTCTGCTAAGGGGACAGGGACATTTTAAGTGGGAGAACTTGCACTATTTTATACACTCCGCTAGCAGCAAACCCCGTGCGTCGGTAAGGTGGGCGGGGTTGGGGGCACGGGGGTGTAAAATATATTCAGGAATGGTCACGGATACAACGGATTCTGGGTATTTGTTGTGTTGCGTTTATGTTGTGTTACTGTGAGGATGTTCTCCCGAAATGTGTTTGTCAATCTTGTTTGGTGCGGCTTCACAGCGTGGCGCATATTAGTAAGTGTTAAAGTTGTTTATATCACAACCATCAGTGTGCTCTGTATCACCCAGTATGCCTTTCATTCTTGTACATGTGATTGCGAAAGCTGCACACAACATGTTGCCGGACTAACAATCGGTTTGTACACGTTGTTGAAGGTGTCTAAGGCAATGGCTTCACAGCACGCCCTTATTCTTGTCATCAGGATTGAACGACAAATGGATACTCGCGAGAACGTTAGCGGCTCCAATTGTCTACATTACTCTGTGAGGCAGGTTTAAATAGCTCTGTGAGTGGTAAAGGTGGCCGACCTCTAATGTATTTTAGCGGGCGGTTGGCGGGCGGGTACGGTTCTGATAAAATCTTGGTTCGGGTGGACGGCGGGTGGATGACGACTTTGGTGATGCGGTTGCGGATGATATAATTGACTATCCGCGCATCTTTAGTGTGTATATACGTGTGTATATATATATGTATATATACACACGTATATACACACACATGTATACACAAGTGTATATATATATATATATATATATATATGCATACATATATACACACACACAAATATGATATATATTTTATACATATTAATATATACATGTATATATATATACACACACACACACGTGTGTATATATATATATATATATATATATATATATATATAAATATATATATATATATATATATATATATACATGTAAAAATGTGTATATACAGTATATTCACTCACCAAAACCTGCAAGACTGGATTGTTGACATGAGACCGTGAGAACAGGGCCTGAAAGAACACAAAGAAGAACAAATTAGAAAATGATTCAATAAACACTCAAGCATCAAACAAATTCCCCACTTCAGAGGAGTGACGTCATTGAGGACTGCGACCTAACAATTACTGAAAGAATGTTTACTTTGTAAAAAACACAGCAGTGTTTTTATTCTGGAAACCCAGACATTAGAAGCAGGACGGTTTTTAAAGCGTAAGTTTGAAACGAGACATCCAACTTTTCAGTGGTTCTCAAATGGGGGTACATGTACCCCTGGGGGTACTTGAAGGTATTCCAAGGGGTACGTGATATTTTAAAAAAATTCTAAAAATAGCAACAATCCAAAAATCCTTTTATAAATATATTTATTGACTAATAATTCAACAAAATATGAATGTAAGTTCATAAACTGTGAAAAGAAATATTCAGGGTTGACAGCTAGATTTTTTTGTGAACATGTTCCATAAATATTAATGTTCAAGATTTGTTTTTTGTGTGAAGAAATATTTAAAATGAAGTTGATGAATCCAGATGGATCTCTATCACAATCCCCAAAGAGGGCACTTTAAGTTGATGATTACTTCTATGTGGAGAAATCTTTATTTATAATTGAATCACTTGTTTATTTTTCAACAAGTTTTTAGTTATTTTTATATCTTTTTTTTCCAAACCGTTCAAGAAAGACCACCACAAATGAGCAATATTTGCTACTGTTACAATTTAATAAATCAGAAACTGATGACATAGTGCTGTATTTTACTTCTTTATCTCTTTTTTTTTTAACCAAAAATGCTTTGTTCTGATTAAGGGGTACTTGAATTAAGAAAATGTTCAAGTACCCCCTAATCAGAGCAAAGCATTTTTGGTTGATAGAGCAGTGGTCCCCAACCTTTTTCTATCCGCTTAATAATTGGTCCCGCGGCCCGGGGGAGGTGTCCTTTTTTTCTTCTTTATCATGAAAAATTGACGTTTTTATCATGAAAAATTTAGTTTTTTGTGGTTGGTGCACTATTTGTAAGTGTATATTGTGTTTTGTTTTTTTTATAAAAAAATTCTTCTGCGGCCCGGTACCAATCGGGCCACGGAATCGGTACAGGGCTGCGGCCACTGGGATAAAGTATTGAGGGACTTGCGCATGCGTGTTAGCGTCGAGCGTGGTAACTACGTCACACGTCACAACAATGGCGGACCTAACAGCTGCTTAATGCTCACTTCTCAAGCCAGCGTACATTATTACAACACATAAACAACATAAGTCAGTTTTAAAAACATTTAATACACCAAACTAACATTTTCAAAAGACAAACAAGCAGTTATATAGTGTTTTTTTAACAAGTGATATCCCCACCTAGCGGCCGAGCATACACATCACAACTCTTTAGCGTCTTTCTTTCCAAAAAGTGTAAATATCGATAGCGTGGAGTTAATATTCGCATGTGTTGTTACCTCAATGGCTCCTTGTGTGAGATCGACACTCATGTCTGGTGCATAAAAATGTTCTAGAAGCACAAACGCTTGTGTAGTCCTGCTCGTCTACTGGAACATGGGGAGTTGTTTGGCGACAACAACAAAAAGGACCGGATATGTAGTAGTGTCGCTTCAAAATAAGACGATCATTTTAGCCAGCAACGACAAAATAGACAAAACAAAACGGCGCTAATAATATCAACACATTAGGTAGTTTAATTAATTATATCACATGGAGTAGCAAGACACACAAACAAGTTTATCCTAACTCGGGCGTCATGAAAGTTTTATTTTGAAGAGCCCTAAACGGGAAGCTTCACGTTGCAAAGCCAACTTGATAAGAACTACAATGGCGGTTGTTAGCTAAGAAGAACAAACTTTTTCTTCAAAAATGGATCTTCCGTGCTTGCCGTGGCAAGACTACGTGGCCCAGAAGTGGGCCGGACTCGAACCTGAGTTCAAGGAGCATTTCACGTCCTTGCTGGAGATCGAAGACATCTTTAAAAGTGCCTTGAGCGTGACAACGTGAGTTGATGCTAATGCTAATTATTTGGTTATTTCAAACGTCACCGACGATGTGTATGATATGAATACATCTTTTTCAATCAATCTTTATTTATATAGCCCTAAATCACAAGTGTCTCAAAGGGCTGCACAAACCACAACTACATCGTGGGTAGAGCCCACATAAGGGCAAGGAAAAACTCACCCCAGTGGGACGTCCACAATGATGACTGAGAAACCTTGGAGAGGACAACCCCCCCCCTCCCCCCCGCCAATCCATAGTGGATCTAACATAACCGTGAGAATCAAGTCCAAAGTGGATCCAATATATTAGCGATATGTAAAAAAAAAATTCAAAATATGTCGTATAAATGTTTAAAAATATGTAAATAAATCAAAAGTCATAAAAATGTAAAAAAAATATGTCATACAAATGTTAAAAATACGTCATTAAAATGTCGTAAAAATATTTAAAAATATGTCATACATTTTCTTAAATATGTCATAGTAGTGTTAAATATGTCATAAAAATGTTAGAAATATGTCATAAAAATGCTACAAATATGTCACACAAATGCTAATCATTTGTTGTAAAACTTTTAAAAATATGTTTTAAAATTTTTACAAATATGTCATAAAAATGTTAAAAATATGTCGTAAAAATTTTTAAAATGTGTCATAAATTTTTTTTAAAAATACGTCATAAAAATGTTAATAATTTGTTGTGAAAATGTTTAAAAATATGACATAAAATGGTAAAAAAAAAGTCATAACAATTTAAAAAATATGTCATAGAAATTGTTAAAATTTGTCATATAAAGATTGAAAATATGTCATACATTTTTTAAAATATGTCCTAATAATGTTAAATATGTCATAAAAATATTAGAAATATGTCATAAAAATGCTACAAATATGTCACAAAAATGCAAAAAATATGTCATAAAATTGTTAAAAAATTGTTGTAAAAATGCTACCTATATGTCATAAAAATGTTAAAAATATGTCATAACATTTTTTTAAATGTGTCATAAAAATTTTACAAAAATACGTTATAAAAATGTTAATAATACACCGTAAAAATATGACATAAAATAGTAAAAAAAAAGTCATAAAAATGTTTAATAAAATGTATCACAAATTGTTAAAATATGTCATAAAAATATTAAAAATATGTCATAATAATGTTAAACATATGTCATAAAAATGTAAAGAACATGTTATAAAAATGTTAAAAAGGGCCCCTCCCACCTCCAAAGACATGCACCTGGGGATAGGTTGATTGGCAACACTAAATGGTCCCTAGGGGACCGAAAGCAATGGATGTCGAGCGGATCGAACATCCATCCATCCATCCGTTTCTACCGCTTTTATTGGGAAAGTCCAATCCATACTGGATCTAACATAACCGTGAGAATCAAGTCCAAAGTGGATCCAATATGGTAGCGATATGTCAAAAAAATCTTTAAAATATGTCGTACAAATGTTTAAAAATATGTCATGAAAATGTAAAAAATATGTAAATAAATAAAAAAGTCATAAAAATGAAAAAAAAGGTCATAAAAATGTTACAAATACGTCATAAAAATGTAAAAAAAATGTTGTAAACATGTTTAAAAATATGTCATTAAAAATATTTAAAATATGTCATACATTTTTTAAACATGTCATAATAATGTTAGAAATATGTCATAAAAATGCTAAAAATATGTCATACAAATGCTAAAATTATGTCTTAAAATTGTTAAAAACATGTAAAAATGTTACAAATATGTCATAAAAATTTTATAAGTATGTCGCAAAAATTTAAAAAAATGTGTCATCAAATTTTTTTAAAATTTGTCATAAAAATGTTAATAATACGTCGTAAAATTTTTAAAAATATGACATAAAATGGTAAAAAAAAAGTCATAACATTTTTTGAAATGTGTCATGGAAATTGTTAAAATATGTCATAAAAAGATTAAAAATATGTCATAATAATGTTACATATATGTCATAAAAATGTTAGAAATATGTCGTAAAAATGCTACAAATATGTCATACAAATGCTAAAAATGTGTCGTAAAATTGTTTAAAATATGTTTTAAAAATGTTACAAATATGTCATAAAAATGTTAAAAATATGTCGTAACATTTTTAAAAATGTGTCATAAAAATTAAAAAAAATACGTCATAAAAATGTTAATAATACGTTGTGAAAATGTTTAAAAATATGACATAAAATGGTAAAAAAAAGTCATAACAATTTTAAAAATATGTCATAGAAATTGTTAAAATATGTCATAAAAAGATTTAAAATATGTCATACATTTTTTAAATATGTCATCATATTGTTAAATATGTCATAAAAGTATTAGAAATATGTCATAAAAATGCTACAAATATGTCATAAAACGTGCTAAAAATATGTCGTAAAATTGTTAAAAATATGTTGTAAAAATGCTACAAGCGGATCGAACATTCATCCATCCATCCATCCATCCATCCATTTCTACCGCTTTTATTGTGAAAGTCCAATCCATAGTGGATCTAACATAACCGTGAGAATCAAGTCCAAAGTGGATCCAATATGGTAGCGATATGTCATAAAAATCTTTAAAATACGTCGTACAAATGTTTAAAAATATGTCATGGAAATGTAAAAAATATGTAAATAAAAAAAAAAAAATCATAAAAATGTATAAAAATATGTCATAAAAATGTTAAAATACGTCATTAAAATGTCCTAAAAATATTTAAAAACATGTCATAAAAATATTAAAAATATGTCATACATTTTCTTAAATATGTCATAAAAATGTGAGAAATACATAAAAATGCTACAAATATGTCATACAAATGCTAAAAATGTGTCGTAAAATTTAAAAAAATATGTTTTAAAAATGTTACAAATATGTCATAAAAATGTGTTGTAAAAATTTTAAAAATGTGTCATAAAAATGTTAAAAAATACGTCATAAAAATGTTAATACGTTGTAAAAATGTTAAAAAATATGACATAAAATGGTAAAAAAAAAAGTCATAACAATTTTAAAAATATGTCAGAAATTGTTAAAATATGTCATAAAAAGATAAAAAAATATGTCATGCATTTTTTTAAATATGTCATCATATTGTTAAATATGTCATAAATTTATTAGAAATATGTCATAAAAATGCTATAAATATGTCATAAAAAGTGCTAAAAATATGTCGTAAAATTGTTAAAAATATGTTGTAAAAATGCTACAAGCGGATCGAACATTCATCCATCCATCCATCCATCCATTTCTACCGCTTTTATTGGGAAAGTCCAATCCATAGTGGATGTAACATAACCGTGAGAATCAAGTCCAAAGTGGATCAAATATGGTAGCGATATGTCATAAAAATCTTTAAAATACGTCGTACGAATGTTTAAAAATATGTCACGAAAATGTAAAAAATATGTAAATTAAAAAAAAGTTGTAAAAATACAAAAAAATATGCCATAAAAATGTAAAAAATACGTCATAAAAGTGTTTAAAAATATGTAATTAAAAAGATTAAAAATATAAATGGGTTGTACTTGTATAGCGCTTTTCTACCTTCAAGGTACTCAAAGCGCTTTGACACTACTTCCACATTCACACACACATTCACACACACTGATGGAGGGAGCTGCCATGCAAGGCGCCAACCAGCACCCATCAGGAGCAAGGGTGAAGTGTCTTGCTCAGGACACAACGGACGTGATGAGGTTGGTACTAGGTGGGATTTGAACCAGGGACCCTCGGGTTGCGCACGGCCACTCTCCCACTGCGCCACGCCGTCATACATTTTTTAAATATGTCATAATAATGTTAAATATGTCATTAAAATGTGAGAAATATGTCATAAAAATGCTAATAATATGTCATACAAATGCTAAAATTATGTTGTAAAATTGTTAAAAATATGTTGTAAAAATAAATGTCACAAATATGTCATAAAAATGTTAAAAGTATGTCGTAAAAATGTTAAAAATGTGTCAAATATGTTAAAAAATACATCACAAAAATGTTAATGATATGTCGTAAAAATGTTTAAAAATATGACATAAAATGGTAAAAAAAAAAGTCATAACATTTTTTTAAATGTGTCATAGAAATTGTTAAAATACGTCATAAAAATATTAAAAATATGTCATAATAATGTTATATATATGTCATAAAAATGTTAGAAATATGTCATAAAAATGCTACAAATATGTCATACAAATGCTAAAATTATGTCATAAAATTCTTAAAAATATGTTGTAAAAATGTTACAAATGTGTCATAAAAATGTTACAAAATTCGTCATAAAAATGTTAATAATACGTCGTAAAATTAAAAAAAAATATGACATAAAATGGTAAAAAAAAAGTCATAACATTGTTTAAAATGTGTCATAGAAATTTTTAAAATACGTCATAAAAATATTAAAAATATGTCATAATAATGTTACATATACGTCATAAAAATGTTAGAAATATGTCATAAAAATGCTACAAATATGTCATACAAATGCTAAAAATGTGTCGTAAAATTGTTAAAAATATGTTTTAAAAATCTTACAAATATGTCATAAAAATGTTAAAAAATACATCATAAAAATGTTAATACGTCGTAAAAATGTTAAAGCGTATCTAACATGATATTGTGAAAGTCCAATCCATAGTGGATCTAACATAACCGTGAGATGATTGCAGGCGGGATGATGCGTGCCGCCTGGGGAGCGCCTGTGCCGGACAGGCAGATGTACACAAAGATGCAGAGGAGGCGGCCAGGTGCAAGGAACGAGGCAACGCCAGCTTCCGGGACCGGAAGTACTCCGACGCGGCCCTGCATTACTCTCAGGTGACCTTGGGACTTCCTGCTGGTGCTGAATGTGCAACTCACACTCCTTGCCATGACCCTGCAGGGTGTTTGCTTCGCCCCCCCAAGTTCTGAGCATCTGGCTCTTTGCTACGCCAACCGCTCGGCGGCGCTCTACCACCTGCACCACTACCAGGTAAGGTCACCTCCGGCACTACCAGGTAAGGTCACCTGTGTGACGCTGGCCCCTCCTCTGGAATTGCAAATACTAAATGTGAGCTGGATTTTGCCATTTAAATAATTCTAAATAACTTTTTCTGACAGGTGATGTCACGCTCCTTGTCTAAATTTCTTTCTTAAAAGGGTAAATACAAGGTAAACAAGGTAAATAGAAGGGTAAAAGCAGGTGGACGTTGTAATGAAGGTAAATAAAAAGTAAAATAAGATCATTAGAAGGCAAACAACGGTCAAATAAGGTTAAAAAAAGGTGAAAAAGAAACAAAAAGGTAAATAAAATGTAAAACAAGTTAAATAGAAAGTAAAAGACGGTAAATATTGAATCAAAGTTAAATTAAAGGATAAATAGAAGGTATAAGAAGATAAATGTAATGGTAAACAAGGTAAATAGAAGCTAACATAAGATAAATAGAAGGTAAATACAAGATAAAAACAAGTGAAATAGAAAGGAAAAGAAGGTAAATAAAGATAAAAAGAAGGTAAAAAGGGTAAGTTGAAAGTAAAACAAGATACATAAAAGGTAAAATAAGGTAAATAAAAGATCATTAGAAGGTAAATAAAAGGTACAAGAAGAGAAATAGAAGGTAAACAACTTAAATAGAAGCTTACATAAGATAAATAGAAGGGAAACAGGGTAAATAGAAGCCAACATAAGATAAATAGAAGGTAAATACAAGACAAAACAAGTTAAAAAGAAGGTAAATAAAAGATAAAAAGAAGATTGAAAAAAGGTAACTAGAAAATAAAAGAAGATACATAAAAGGTAAAGTAAGGTAAAATAAAAGATCATTAGAAGTTAAAAAATGTAAATAGAAGGTTCAAGAAGATACATTTAAGGTAAACAAGGTAAATAGAAGCTAACATAAGATAAATAGAAGGTAAATAAAAGATAAAGAATAGGTAAAAAGGGTAACTAGAAGGTAAAGGAAGATACATAAAAGGTAAAATAAGGTAAATAAAAGACCATTAGAAGGTAATTAAAAGGTACAAGAAGATAAATAGAAGGTAAACAACTTAAAAAGAAGCTAACAAGATAAATAGAAGGTAAATACAAGATAAAACAAGTTAAAAAGAAGGTAAATAAAAGATAAAAAGAAGGTAACAAAGGTAACTAGAAAGTAAAAGAAGATACATAAAAGGTAAAATAAGGTAAATAAGACCATGAGAAGGTAAATAGAAGGTACAAGAAGAGAAATAGAAGATAAACAACTTAAATAGAAGCTAACATAAGATAAATAGAAGGTAAATACAAGATAAAACAAGTTTAAAAAAAATGTAAATAAAGGATAAAAAGGTTAAAAAAAAGTAACTAAGTAAAAGAAGATACATAAAAGGTCAAATAAAGTCAATAAAAGATCATTAGAAGCTAAAAAATGTAAATAGAAGGTACAAGAAGATAAATAGAAGGTAAACAACTTAAATAGAAGCTAACATAAGATAAATAGAAGGTAAATACAAGATAAAAAGAGTTTAAAAAAATGTAAATAAAGGAAAAAAAGGTTAAAAAAAGGTAACTAAGTAAAAGAAGATACATAAAAGGTCAAATAAAGTCAATAAAAGATCATTAAAAGCTAAAAAATGTAAATAGAAGGTACAAGAAGATAAATAAAAGGTAAACAAGGTAAATAGAAGCTAACAGACAAATAGAAGGTAAATACAAGATAAAACAAGTTAAATAGAAAGTAAAGGAAGGAAAATAAAAGATAAAGAATAGGTCAAAAGGGTAACTACAAGGTAAAAGAAGATACATAAAAGGTAAATAAAAGACCATTAGAAGGTAAATAAAAGGTACAAGAAGATAAACAGAAGGTAAACAACTTAAATAGAAGCTTACATAAGATAAATAGAAGGTACATACAAGATAAAACAAGTTAAAAAGAAGGTAAAAAAAATGGTAACTAGAAAGTAAAAGAAGATACATAACAGGTAAAATAAGGTAAATAAAAGATCACTAGAAGCTAAAAAATGTAAATCGAAGGTACAAGAAGATAAATAAAAGGTAAACAAGGTAAATAATAGCTAACATAAGATAAATAGAAGGCATATACAACTTAAATAAAAGGTAAAATAATGTAAAGGTTACATTTAAGGTGAATGAAAGGTAAAAGAAGGTCAAGAAAATACAGATAGAAAGTAAAAAAGGGGAACTTGAAGGTAAAAGAAAATACATAAGAGGAAAATTAAAGATACATAAAAGGTAAATAGAAGGTGAAAAAAAAAGCTAAACAAGGTAAATAGAAGCTACCATAAGATAAAAAGAAGGTAAGTGAAAGGTAATACAAATTGAATAGAATGTAAAACAAGGTAAAGGTTAAATTGAAGGTTAAAAAAAAGGTTAAACGATAAGTAGAAGTTAAATAAAAGCTAATATAAGGTAAACAAGATAAATAGAAGCTAGCATAAGATAAATAGAAGGTATATGCAAGATAAAGAAAGTTAAAAAGAAGGTGAACAAGGGGAATAGAAGCTAACATAAGATAAATAGAAGGTCCGTACAAGATAAAAGAAGTCAAATATCAAATAGAAAGTAAAAGAAGGTCAAGGTTAAATTTAAGGTAAACCAAAGATAACTACAAAGTAAAATAAGATACATAAAAGGTAAAATAAGGTATATAAAAGATAACTAGAAGGTACTAGAAGATAAATAAAAGGTAAAAAAAAGTGTTTTTGATGTACATGGATGAGGGTGTGTGTTGCTGAGCCCGACTTGGACTTTATCTGGACTGGACCTGGTTTTAAAACCCTTTAAATTAGTCTAATTTCATTAACAACCTGGTCTGGTGAAAACAAGGTACTTTTCTTTATTTTATAAATAAGATAAATAAAATACATTTTCTTGGATAAAAAAGAAAGTAAAATAATACAAAAACAATTACATAAAAAATAGTAATCCATGATAATGTTGGTGGACCGGCTTCAGGGACTGTGTCCCTTGCAGACTAGACTGTGTTGTCTATGTTGTGGGAACCAGAACTTTGGGAGCAGAAAGAAAAAAAAACATTTTGTGTGAGTGGGTGTGGATGAGTGTGAATGGGTAAGGGAGGGGTTTTTTGGGGGTGGTTGATGCACTAATTGAAATGTGTTTAAACATGTCGCCCCCTCTTTAACCAGCAGAGGGCGCCATTGCTCCAAGCTGACCACAACAACATTTTTTGTGGTCAGGGAAGGCTGACTGACTGAACTTTTGTGTCGCAGGAAGCTCTCGACGACGTGGAAGCAGCCAAGAGGAGCGGGTACCCCGCTCACCTCCTGCACAAGCTGGAGAAGCGCCGCTCACAATGCGTGGCGCACCTTCCTTCCTCTGACGCCCTGGTGGCGGCGCCCGCAGCCCCGCCCACGTCAGGGCTGAACCCCCACGCTGCCGTTAGCGTCAGCCCGGAGAAAGGTCGCCACCTGGTGGCTGCCAAGAGAATATCGGCAGGGGAGGTGATCCTCAGCGAGAGGCCTTACGGCTGCGTCCTCATCCCCGGCGCCAAGGTGGCGGCGGACATGTTTGGGCGCGAGTGCAGGCGCTGTCACAGGTGTTTGAGCCAAACGTCACGTCCGGTACCGTGCGGGGGGTGCGCCTACAGCCGCTACTGTTCCAGCGCCTGCCAGACTCTGGCCTGGGAGGAACACCACCGCTGGGAGTGTCCGCTGGGGCCACACCTGCAGGCGGCGGGCGTGATGTCGCAGCTCGCCCTGAGAGTGGCGCTGACGGCCGGCGTGGAGGACGTCCATGCGGCCGCCGAGTCCTCGGAGCGTCCCGATCACGCCTACACGCGCGTCTTCCGCCTGCTGCACCACGCTGCGCGCCAGAGTCCCGGCATGCGCTTCCTGTGCGCGGTCACCGTGGCGGCGCTGAGCCTCCAGCTCGCCGCGAGAGGGCCGCCGCCGCCTCGCGCGCCACTGGAGGGGGACGCCGGTGCAGAATGGCGGCTTCTGGGAAGCGCGGCGCTGAGGCACCTGCTGCAGCTGCGGTGCAACGCCCAGGCCGTGGTCACGCTGCAGCACCAAGGTGACGCTCGCTAAGTCCCCCGTGGGCGCCGTTTGTGACACCGACCACTTCCTGTTTTGTACCTGCCAGGTCCGTCGGACGCCCCCGTGCAGTCCAGCCAGGAAGATCGTGTGGCCACCGCCCTATTTCCCACGCTGAGTCTCCTCAACCACGCCTGCTGTCCCAACACCAGCCTGGCGTTCAGCCTGGGCGAACCACCCGGCGTCGTCGCCGTCACCGTGCGGGCGTCCCGGAGCGTGTCTCCTGGACAAGAGGTGACGCACTGCTACGGTAGGAGCAAAGGTCTGCCGACAAGGTGATGTCGTCGAGGGCCCTCACTTCCTGGTGCCCTCAGGTCCTCACAGCAGCAGGATGGCCGCCAGGGAGCGCAGGCGCCTCCTGCTGGAGCAGTACTACTTCCTGTGTGAGTGCGCCGCCTGCGTGCGGGCGGAGGGCGAGCAAGTGCGGCGTGAAGGTGGAACATCTGGACTGCTGTGTGCTGAGTGCAAAGACTCACCCCTGGTAAGATCAGCTGCTGACCGCACCGCTTTATTTTAAGTCTCCCCCCCACATCATTTTATATGGTCTACTCCATTTTTTTAAACCTGGCCCTCCACTTTATTTTATGTTGCCCACCACAATATATTATCTGTCCCACCACATCAATAATACCATTAATAATAATAATAATATTCACTGTAGTACTTTTGACAATCCTACTTCCGATAATACCAGTAATAATAATAATAATTAAAGCTGCAAGAAGCGATGGACGGGACTGACTTTTCCTGGTGTTTCCTGCCTTTACCCATTCAGCATATCTTTACCTGCACATTACCTACCTTCCCTGCATCTTGGGGTCACACTGGTGCTTCTTTCTTTCACCCATACACGCTGGTGCTTCCTGCCATCACCCAGACAACATATCTTTACCTGCACATTACCTACCTTCCCTGCATCCTGGAGTCAAACTGGTGCCTCCTTCTTTCACCCAGTCAACATATCTTTACCTGCACAGTACCTACCTTCTCTGCGTTGTGTGGTCACGCCGGTGCTTCCTGCTTTTAAGCGGCCAGCCGCATCAGCGCAGCGGTTCTTTGAAGGCTCGTAAAATCAAAACCGGAGCAGTTAGAAAAATTCTTAGCGCAACTTTTAACCAGAAGGGTTCAATCTCTCTCCTGTGCGAGTTTAAAGCCGACACAACAAACGCGCTCAGAGGAGATAATGTTTGGAAAAAGGTGACGGGTTTTTACAAAACTCTTGTTTTGAAGGGGTAATTGCCAACTTCCTGTTGATTTTTGCTGAAGGATGTCAATGAGGGGGCACTAGAGCGCAATTTTGAGTCTCACCAGACCTGATGTGTGTGTCCAGTTTGGTGAGTTTTGAAGCATTTTAAGGAGGTCAAATTGCAGCTCAAAGAGGCAGAAATGAAATTGTTTAGGAACATTTTGTTTTGAAGGGGATTTTGCCAACTTCCAGTTGATTTTTGCTGAAGGAGGCCAGTGTATGAAATGTAGGTCTAAGTCAGACCTACATAGAGGTTTTTGTTTCATGTCTGTACAACATTCCTAACGGAAGTTACAAGCTGTTTTGTCTGTTTTTTCCTAGGAGGCGCTAGAGCGCAAAAATGAAATTGTTTAGGAACATTTTGTTTTAAAGGGGTTTTTGCCAACTTCCTGTTGATTTTTGCTGGATGTGAGTGTATGAAATTTAGGTCTAAGTGAGACCTACATAGAGGTTTTTGTTTCATGTCTCTACGACATTCCTAACGGAAGTTACAAGCAGTTTTGTCTGTTTTTTCCTAGGAGGCGCTAAAGCGCAATTTAGAGTTTTGCGGTTTAGTTTTTTGATTAGATGGCAATTTTCGCCAGTCCTGATGTGTGTGTCCAGTTTGGTGAGTTTTGAAGCATTTTAAGGAGGTCAAATTACAGCTCAAAGAGGCACAAATGAAATTGTTTAGGAACATTTTGTTTTGAAGGGTTTTTTCCCGACTTCCTGTTGATTTTTGCTGGATGTGAGTGTATGAAATTTAGGTCTAAGTGAGACCTACATAGAGGTTTTTGTTTCATGTCTCTACGACATTCCTAACGGAAGTTACAAGCAGTTTTGTCTGTTTTTTCCTAGGAGGCGCTACAGCGCAATTTTGAGTTTTGGGGTTTGGTTTTTGATTGGATGGCAAATTTTCCCAGTCCTGATGTGTGTGTTAAATTTGGTGAGTTTTGAAGCTTGTTAAGGTGGTCAAATTCCAGCTCAAAGAGGTGGTATAATAATAATAAAACCTTAGAAATACATGTTCCCAAAGGGACATTCGGTCCCAAATAATAATAATATTCACTCCAATAAGACCAATAATAGTAATATGTACTTTTTTAGCATGTTTGAAAACATTTCAAATAGTTTAAGTCCGATTTTTTTACTATTTAATCCTCGGTGGGAAATGTTTTAACATTCCTGGTTTAGATCCCTGGTTAAAGCCTTCAGATTCAAACCCGCAAGCTTCTTGCTGCGAGCCACAGCCTTGGTAACCACGATCCCACCGTGCTGTTCTTCCACCTCCAGACGGAGGAGGCAGGAGGACACTTGAAATGCTCGTCTTGCAGCCGGCTGGTGTCGTCCTCCGAGGTGACACGCAGGCTGCAGGAGGTCCAGCAGGACTTGGACTTGGCCCTGGACCTCATGGAGAGGCAGAGACCAGGTGAGTCCCTGTCGACCAGTCTACCTTTCTTCTCTCAGGAGCATCCTCAATAGGGATGAAGGTAATAGTGATATTGAACTGATACTGTCTTGGAACTTATCCACTAGTACTGATATTGTTCACCTGATACATTGAAAGTAATGTAATAGAAGTGATAGTGTACAAGTAATATGTGCTAACAGTATGCTAACAGTTAGCATGTGTCACATGCCAAGTTATGTGACTCTTATGTGTACGACTGCAAAATTAACTTTAAAAAAAGTTTAAAATTAGTTTAAAAAAAGTTAGTATATTAAAATGCTAATGTTAGCATGTGTCACGTACCAAGTTATTTGACTCCTTAGGTGTACAGCTGAAAAATTTGCTTAAAAAAAGGTTATAATTAGCCCCCCCCCCCCCAAAAAAAAAGTTTGCATATTAAAATGCTATTGTTAGCATGTGTCACGTACCAAGTTATTTGACTCTTAAATGTATAGCTGCAAAATTAACATAAAAAAAGTTTACAATTAGGTTAAAAAAAAAATTAGCATATTAAAATGTTAATGTTAGCATGTGTCACGTACCAAGTTATATAACTCTTAAGTGTACGGCTGCAAAATTAACTTTAAAAAGTTTAAAATTGGATTAAAAAAAATAGCATATTAAAATACTAATATTAGCATGTGTAAAATACCAAGTTACTTGACTCTTATGTGTACAGCTGCAAAATTAACTTTAAAAAAGGTGAAAATTTGCCAAAAAAATTAAAAACGTTAGCATATTAAAATGCCAATGTCAGCATGTGTCACGTACTAAGTTATTTGACTCTTAAATGTACAGCTGCAAAATGAACATTAAAAAGTTTATTATTAGGTTAAAAAAAAGTTAGCATATTAAAATGTTAATGTTAGCTTGTGTCACGTACCAAGTTATATGACTCTTAAATGTACAGCTGCAAAATTAACTTAAAAAAAGGTGAAAATTAGCCCAAAAAATATAAAAAAAAGTTAGCATATTAAAATGAAAATGTTAGCATGTGTCACGTACCAAGTTATTTTACTCTTATGTGTACAGCTGCAAAATTAACTTAAAAAGTTTAAAATTAGCTAAAAAAGAAAAAAGTTAACATATTAAAATGCTAACGTTAGCATGTGTCACGTAACAAGTTATTTGACTCTTAGGTGTACAGCTGCAAAATTAACTTCAAAATTTTAAAATTAGCTAAAAAAGAAAAAAGTTAGCATATTAAAATGCTAATGTTAGCGTGTGTCACGTAACAAGTTATTTGACTCTTTAAGTGTACGGCTGCAAAATTAACTTAAAATGTTTAAAATTAGCTATAAAAAAAATTTGCATATTAAAATGCTAATGTTAACGTGTGTCACGTAACAAGTTATTTGACTCTTAGGTGTACAGCTGCACAATTATCTTAAAAAGTTTAAAATTAGCTAAAAAAAAGTTTGCATATTAAAATGCTAATGTAAGCATGTGTCACGTACCAAGTTATTTCACTCTTATGTGTACAGCTGCAAAATTAACTTTAAAAAGGTAAAAAAAATAGCCCCCAAAAAAATAAAAGTTAACATATTAAGATGCTAATGTTAGCATGTGTCACGTACCAAGGTTTTTGACTCTTAGGTGTATAGCTGCAAAATTAACTTAAAAAAGTTTAAAATTAGATTTAAAAAATAAGTTAGCATATTAAAATGCTAATATTAGCATGTGTCACGTACCAAGTTATTTGACTCCTTAGGTGTACAGCTGAAAAATTAGCTTAAAAAAGTTTAAAATTAGATTTAAAAAAAAAATGTTAGCATATTAAAATGCTAATATTAGCATTTTTCACGTACCAAGTAATTTGACTCTTAGGTGTACAGCTGCAAAATTAACTTAAAAAAAAGGTTAAAATTACCCACAAAAAAAAGTTAGCATATTAAGATGCTAATATTAGCATGTTTCATGTACCAAGTTACTTGACTCTTAGGTGTACAGCTGCAAAATTAACTTAAAAAGTTTAAAATTAGCTAAAAAAGAAAAAAGTTAGCATATTAAAATGCTAATGTTAGCGTGTGTCACGTAACAAGTTATTTGACTCTTTAAGTGTACGGCTGCAAAATTAACTTAAAATGTTTAAAATTAGCTATAAAAAAAAGTTAGCATATTAAAATGCTAATGTTAACGTGTGTCACGTAACAAGTTATTTGACTCTTAGGTGTACAGCTGCAAAATTAACTTAAAAAGTTTAAAATTAGCTAAAAAAAAGTTTGCATATTAAAATGCTAATGTAAGCATGTGTCACGTACCAAGTTATTTGACTCTTAGGTGTTCAGCTGCAAAATTAACTTTAAAAAGGTAAAAAAAATAGCCCCCAAAAAAATAAAAGTTAACATATTAAGATGCTAATGTTAGCATGTGTCACGTACCAAGGTTTTTGACTCTTAGGTGTATAGCTGCAAAATTAACTTAAAAAAGTTTAAAATTAGATTTAAAAAATAAGTTAGCATATTAAAATGCTAATATTAGCATGTGTCACGTACCAAGTTATTGGACTAATAAATGTACAGCTGCAAAATTATCATAAAAAAGTTTATTCTTAGGTTAAAAAAAAGTTAGCATATTAAAATGTTAATGTTAGCATGTGTCACGTACCAAGTTATATGACTCTTACGTGTACAGCTGCAAAATTTACTTAAAAAAAGGTGAAAATTAGCCCAAAAAATATTTTAAAAAGTTAGCATATTAAAATGATAATGTTAGCATGTGTCACGTACCAAGTTGTTTGACTCTTAAATGTACGGCTGCAAAATTAACATAAAAAAAGTTAACAACTTGCTAAAAAAAAAAAAAAGTTTGCATATTAAAATGTTAATGATAGCATGTGTCACATACCAAGTTATTGGACTAATAAATGTACAGCTGCAAAATTATCATAAAAAAGTTTATTATTAGGTAAAAAAAAAGTTAGCATATTAAAATGTTAATGTTAGCATGTGTCACGTACCAAGTTATATGACTCTTATGTGTACAGCTGCAAAATTTACTTAAAAAAAGGTGAAAATTAGCCCAAAAAATATTTTAAAAAGTTAGCATATTAAAATGATAATGTTAGCATGTGTCACGTACCAAGTTGTTTGACTCTTAAATGTACAGCTGCAAAATTAAAATAAAAAAAGTTAACAACTTGCTAAAAAAAAAAAAAGTTTGCATATTAAAATGTTAATGATAGCATGTGTCACATACCAAGTTATTGGACTAATAAATGTACAGCTGCAAAATTATCATAAAAAAGTTTATTATTAGGTAAAAAAAAAGTTAGCATATTAAAATGTCAATGTTAGCATGTGTCACGTACCAAGTTATATGACTCTTATGTGTACAGCTGCAAAATGTACTTAAAAAAAGGTGAAAATTAGCCCAAAAAATATTAAAAAAAATTAGCATATTAAAATGATAATGTTAGCATGTGTCACGTACCAAGTTGTTTGTCTCTTAAATGTACAGCTGCAAAATAAACTTAAAAAAAGGTTATAATTAGCCTCCCCCAAAAAAGTTTGCATATTAAAATGCTAATGTTAGCATGTGTCACGTACAAAGTTATTTGACTCTTAAGTGTACAGCTGCAAAATTAGTTTTAAAAAAGTGTTAAATTAGTTACTGTAGTTACCAAGTTACTGTATATGTTTCTTAGTTACAAGACTGTAACATTAGCCCAACAATTTAGCTTGCTAACAGTTAGCAAGAGTTACATACAAAGTTATATGTTTCTTAGTCATAAGACTGTAAAATTAGCCCAAAAAGTAATTTACCAAATTATGACTAAAATGTACAACTGCAAAATTACTTTAAAAATCTTATGTAAAATTTGTTTAAAACATTTTTTTAGCATATAACATGCAATAATTTAACATGTCACGTATTAAGTTATATAACTATTAGGTGTACAGCTGCAAAATTAACTTTAAAAAAGTTTAAAATTAGCTAAAAAAAACAAAACTTTTGGCGTATTTTAAAATGCTAATGTTAGCATGTGTCACATACCAAGTTATTTGACTCTTAAATGTACAGCTGCAAAATTAACTTCACAAAAGTTTAAAATTACCTTAAAAAAAAAAGTTAGCATATTAAAATGATAATGTTAGCATGTGTCGCGTACCAAGTTATTGGACTAATAAATGTACAGCTGCAAAATTAACATTAAAAAAGTTTACAATTAGCAAAAAAAAAAAGTTAGCATATTAAAATGTTAATGTTAGCATGTTTCACAACCAAGTTATTTGACTCTTAAGTGTACAGCTGCAAAATTAACTTAATAAAAGGTTAAAATTAGCCACACAAAAAAAGTTAGCATATTGAAATGCTAATGTTAGCATGTGTCATGTACCAAGTTATTTGACTCTTATGTGTACAGCTGCAAAATTAACTTTAAAAAGGTAAAAAAAATAGCCCCCCCAAAAAAAGTTAACATATTAAGATGCTAATGTTAGCATGTGTCACGTACCAAGGTTTTTGACTCTTAGGTGTATAGCTGCAAAATTAACTTAAAAAAGTTTAAAATTACATTTAGAAAATAAGTTAGCATATTAAAATGCTAATATTAGCATGTGTCACGTACCACGTTGTTTGACTCTTTAGGTGTACAGCTCAAAAATTAGCTTAAAAAAGTTTAAATTTAGATTAAAAAAAAAAAGTTAGCATAATAAAATGCTAATATTACCATTTTTCATGTACCAAGTAATTTGACTCTTAGGTGTGCAGCTGCAAAATTAACTTAAAAAAAGGTTAAAATCAGCCAAAAGGAAAAAAAATTTGCATATTAAGATGCTAATATTAGCATGTTTCATGTACCAAGTTATTTGACTCTTTAGGTGTACAGCTGCAAAATTAACTTAAAACGTTTAAAACTAGCTAAAAAAAAAAAAAAGTTAGCATATTAAGATGCTAATATTAGCATGTTTCATGTACCAAGTTACTTGACTCTTAGGTGTACAGCTGCAAAATTAACTTAAAAAGTTTAAAATTAGCTAAAAAAGAAAAAAGTTAACATATTAAAATGCTAACGTTAGCATGTGTCACGTAACAAGTTATTTGACTCTTAGGTGTACAGCTGCAAAATTAACTTAAAAATTTTAAAATTAGCTAAAAAAGAAAAAAGTTAGCATATTAAAATGCTAATGTTAGCGTGTGTCACGTAACAAGTTATTTGACTCTTTAAGTGTACGGCTGCAAAATTAACTTAAAATGTTTAAAATTAGCTATAAAAAAAATTAGCATATTAAAATGCTAATGTTAACGTGTGTCACGTAACAAGTTATTTGACTCTTAGGTGTACAGCTGCACAATTATCTTAAAAAGTTTAAAATTAGCTAAAAAAAAGTTTGCATATTAAAATGCTAATGTAAGCATGTGTCACGTACCAAGTTATCTCACTCTTATGTGTACAGCTGCAAAATTAACTTTAAAAAGGTAAAAAAAATAGCCCCCAAAAAAATAAAAGTTAACATATTAAGATGCTAATGTTAGCATGTGTCACGTACCAAGGTTTTTGACTCTTAGGTGTATAGCTGCAAAATTAACTTAAAAAAGTTTAAAATTAGATTTAAAAAATAAGTTAGCATATTAAAATGCTAATATTAGCATGTGTCACGTACCAAGTTATTTGACTCCTTAGGTGTACAGCTGAAAAATTAGCTTAAAAAAGTTTAAAATTAGATTTAAAAAAAAAATGTTAGCATATTAAAATGCTAATATTAGCATTTTTCACGTACCAAGTAATTTGACTCTTAGGTGTACAGCTGCAAAATTAACTTAAAAAAAAGGTTAAAATTACCCACAAAAAAAAGTTAGCATATTAAGATGCTAATATTAGCATGTTTCATGTACCAAGTTACTTGACTCTTAGGTGTACAGCTGCAAAATTAACTTAAAAAGTTTAAAATTAGCTAAAAAAGAAAAAAGTTAACATATTAAAATGCTAACGTTAGCATGTGTCACGTAACAAGTTATTTGACTCTTAGGTGTACAGCTGCAAAATTAACTTAAACATTTTAAAATTAGCTAAAAAAGAAAAAAGTTAGCATATTAAAATGCTAATGTTAGCGTGTGTCACGTAACAAGTTATTTGACTCTTTAAGTGTACGGCTGCAAAATTAACTTAAAATGTTTAAAATTAGCTATAAAAAAAAGTTAGCATATTAAAATGCTAATGTTAACGTGTGTCACGTAACAAGTTATTTGACTCTTAGGTGTACAGCTGCAAAATTAACTTAAAAAGTTTAAAATTAGCTAAAAAAAAGTTTGCATATTAAAATGCTAATGTAAGCATGTGTCACGTACCAAGTTATTTGACTCTTAGGTGTACAGCTGCAAAATTAACTTTAAAAAGGTAAAAAAAATAGCCCCCAAAAAAATAAAAGTTAACATATTAAGATGCTAATGTTAGCATGTGTCACGTACCAAGGTTTTTGACTCTTAGGTGTATAGCTGCAAAATTAACTTAAAAAAGTTTAAAATTAGATTTAAAAAATAAGTTAGCATATTAAAATGCTAATATTAGCAAGTGTCACGTACCAAGTTATTTGACTCCTTAGGTGTACAGCTGAAAAATTAGCTTAAAAAAGTTTAAAATTAGATTTTAAAAAAAAATGTTAGCATATTAAAATGCTAATATTAGCATTTTTCACGTACCAAGTAATTTGACTCTTAGGTGTACAGCTGCAAAATTAACTTAAAAAAAAGGTTAAAATTACCCACAAAAAAAAAGTTAGCATATTAAGATGCTAATATTAGCATGTTTCATGTACCAAGTTATTTGACTCTTTAGGTGTACAGCTGCAAAATTAACTTAAAAAGTTTAAAATTAGCTAAAAAAAAAAAAAGTTAGCATATTAAAATGCTAATATTAGCATGTGTCATGTAACAAGTTATATGACTCTTAGGTGTACAGCTAAAAAGTTTAAAATTAGCTAAAAAAAAAAGTTAGCATATTAAAATGCTAATGTTAGCATGTGTCACGTAACAAGTTATTTGACTCAAGTGTACAGCTGCAAAATTAACTTAAAAAGTTTAAAATTAGCTATAAAAAAAAGAAAAATTTAGCATATTAAAATGCTAGTGTTAGCATGTGTCACGTAACAAGTTATTTGACTCTTATGTGTACAGCTGCAAAATTAACTTAAAAAGTTTAAAATTAGCGATAAAAAAAAAGTTAGCATATTAAAATGCTAATGTTAGCGTGTGTCACCTACCAAGTTATTTGACTCTTATGTATAAAGCTGCAAAATTAGTTTTAAAAAAAACTGTTGAATTAGTTTAAAAAGTTAGCATGCTAACAGTTAGCACGAGTCGCATACCAAGTTGTATGTTTCTTAGGTATAAGACTGTAAAATTAGTCCAAAAAGTTAGCGTGCTAACAGTTAGCATGTGTCGCGTATCAAGTTTTGACTAAAATGCTAAAATGTGTGGAATCAGCTAAAGTAATGCTAGCATGCTAGCATCACTAGTCTCAAGTTAAAAGTCTCCATATGACATCATTGACATGTTTAGTACCTCTACCGGTCCCTAATCCTCCACTTCCTGTGCCGTTCCCGCCAGCCGAGGCCCTGCTGCTGCTGGCGAGGTCAGACGGGACGCTGGCGGAGACACACCCCCTCCAGGGCCAGCTGGCGGACGCCATGGCGAGGGCGCACGCCACAATGGGTGGGTGCTTGATGGCGCTCTAATGGGGTCAGCGGCCACACACACCAACTTCCTGTCTCTCCCCACAGGCCAGTGGCGCCACGCCGCCGCCCACGTGGAGCGCAGCGCCGCCGCCATCGCCGCCCAGTTCGGGGAGGAGAGCGTGGAAAAGGCTCGCCAACTTTTCAAGTTAGCCCAGCTGCACTTTAACGGGTCAGTCCGCCATTTTTGTTTCTCTTTAGTTTCCACCGACCGAGCTCTGAGGGAGATGTTGTTCCTTCTCACTCGCAGCGCCGCCACAAGCTCCGCCCTCGCCGTCATCCCTCAAGCACGCCGCCTCCTTCGCCGCCACTGTGGACCTAACTGTGCTGAGGTCCAGGAGCTGGGCGCCATGGAGGACTGTTTACGCCAGTCCTGTCAGTAACTTTCACAATAAAAGTCCAGGAGCTGGGCGCCATGGAGGACTGTTTACGCCAGTCCTGTCAGTAACTTTCACAATAAAAGTCCAGGAGCTGGGCGCCATGGAGGAGTGTCTACGCCAGTCCTGTCAGTAACTTTCACAATAAAAGTCCAGGAGCCGGGCGCCATGGAGGAGTGTTTACGCCAGTCGTGTGAGTAACTTTCACAATAAAAGTCCAGGAGCTGGGCGCCATGGAGGACTGTTTACGCCAGTCGTGTGAGTAACTTTCACAATAAAAGTCCCGGAGCTGGGCGCCATGGAGGACTGTTTACGCCAGTCATGTCAGTAACTTTCACAATAAAAGTCCAGGAGCTGGGCGCCATGGAGGAGTGTTTACGCCAGTCCTGTCAGTAACTTTCACAATAAAAGTCCAAGAGCTGAGCACCATGGAAGACTGTTTGAACAGTCAGTAACTTTCACAATAAAAGTCCAGGAGCTGGGCGCCATGGAGGACTGTTTACGCCAGTCGTGTGAGTAACTTTCACAATAAAAGTCCAGGAGCTGGGCGCCATGGAGGACTGTTTACGCCAGTCGTGTGAGTAACTTTCACAATAAAAGTCCCGGAGCTGGGCGCCATGGAGGACTGTTTACGCCAGTCATGTCAGTAACTTTCACAATAAAAGTCCAGGAGCTGGGCGCCATGGAGGAGTGTTTACGCCAGTCCTGTCAGTAACTTTCACAATAAAAGTCCAGGAGCTGAGCACCATGGAAGACTGTTTGAACAGTCAGTAACTTTCACAATAAAAGTCCAGGAGCTGGGCGCCATGGAGGACTGTTTACGCCAGTCATGTCAGTAACTTTCACAATAAAAGTCCAGGAGCTGGGCGCCATGGAGGAGTGTTTACGCCAGTCCTGTCAGTAACTTTCACAATAAAAGTCCAGGAGCTGAGCACCATGGAAGACTGTTTGAACAGTCAGTAACTTTCACAATAAAAGTCCAGGAGCTGGGCGCCATGGAGGACTGTTTACGCCAGTCATGTCAGTAACTTTCACAATAAAAGTCCAGGAGCTGAGCACCATGGAAGACTGTTTGAACAGTCAGTAACTTTCACAATAAAAGTCCAGGAGCTGGGCGCCATGGTGGAGTGTTAACGCCAGTCGTCTTCATCTTGGACTGAACAGACAGTAGTTTTCACAATAAAAGCGCATTACGCCGCTCTCTGAGTGTCCAGCCTCATTTCACGCTGGTGTTAATCCCTGATGGCGGCGTAACCGTGCCGACGCAGAGCCCGCCCTTTGACCTTCAGGGGGCAGCGGCCCTCCTTCCGACTGCGACGTGCAATTTCACGCCCGGGCGGCCGAGAGCTGCTGAGCTCCTCGCAGGTCAGTCACGTCACGCATTTGCATTTGTGGAAATGGTCACAGAAGACCAGCAAACACCGAATCAAGTCTCCTGGTCTTTTTGACTCAGGTCAGGACAAAGAAGGAAGTGGATGAAGGTTGAAGTTCCTACAAGAACACTAAACGATGTACAATACATTGTAAAATGAGTTAAAAATTTTAGCATGCTAACAGTTAGCATTCGTGTCACTGTAATATTAAATGATTAAATATGCTATTTTTTTCACAGTGATGGAGCAGGAAGGGGCTAGGATTATGTTTGCAAAAAAAAGTGTAAAATGAATTAAAAACGTTAGCATGCTAACAGTTAGCATTAGTGTCACTGTAACATTCAATATACTTTAATATGCTGTGTTTTAGCAGTGACAGAATAGGATGGGGCTAGGAATATGTTTGCAATAAAGTATAAAATGAGTTAAAAACGTTAGCATGCTAACACTTAGCATTTGTGTCACTGTAATATTTAGAATACTTTAATATGCTATGGTTTTAGCAGTGACAAAGCAGGAAGGGGCTAGGAATATGTTTGCAAAAAAGTGTGAAATTAGTTAAATACATTAGCATGCTAACAGTTAGCATTATAATCTACAATTCAACATACGATAATAAACGATGGTTTTAGCAGTGACAGGTGGAAAGGGTCTAGGAATATGTTTGCAAAATGAGCTAAAAAACAAAAACAAAGGGTGTACAATTAGGTAAAAGCGTTAGCATGCTAACAGTTAGCATGAGTTCTCCTGTAATATTTGATATACTTAAATATGCTATGTTTTTAGCAGTGATAGAGCAGGAAGGGGCTAGGGATATGTTTGCAAAAGGAGCTAAAAAAAGTGTCAAATTTGTTATAAATGTTAGCATGCTAACAGTTCGCATTACAATTCATGTAATATTTAATATACTTTAATATGCTATGTTTTTAGCAGTGATGAAGCAGGAAGAGGCTAGGAATATGTTTGCAAAATGAGCTAAAAAAAAAAAGTGTAAAATTTGTTATAAACGTTAGGATGTTAACAGTTAGCATGAGTTTTCTTGTAATATTTTATATACTTTAATATGCTATTTTTTTTTTTTGCAATGATAGAGCAGAAAGGGGCCAGGAATATGTTTGCAAAATGAGCTAAAAAAAAAGAAAAGTGTCAAATTTGTTAAAAGCGTTAGCATGCTAACAGTTAGCATGAGTTTTCCTGTAATATTTAACATAGTTTAATATGCTATGTTTTAGCTGGAAGGGGCTAGGAATATGTTTGCAAAATGAGCTAAAAAAAAAAAAAAAGAAAAGTGTCAAAATTTTATAAAGGTCAGCACACTAATAGTTAGCATTAGTAATATTTAATATACTTGAATGTGCTATGTTTTTAGCAGTGATAGAGCAGGAAGGGGCTGGGAATATGTTTGCAAAATGAGCTAAAATAAAGAAAAGTGTAAAATTTGTTATAAACGTTAGGATGCTAACAGTTAGCATGAGTTTTCATGTAATATTTAATATACTTTAATATGCTATTTTTTTGCAGTGATGGAGCAGAAATTGGCTAGGAATATGTTTGCAAAATGAGCTAAAAAGAAAAGTGTCTAATTTGTTGAAAACATTAACATGCTAACAGTTAGCATGAGTTTTCCTGTAATATTTAATATAGTTTAATATGCTATGTTTTAGCAGGAAGAGGCAAGGAATATATTTGCGAAATGAGCTTTAAAAAAAAGTGTAAAATTTGTTGAAAACGTTAGCACGCTAACAGTTAGCAGGAGTTTTCCTGTAATATTTAATATACTTTAATATGCTATGTTTTTAGCAGTGACGGAGCAGAAAGGGGCTAGGAATACGTTTGCTAAATGAGCTTTAAAAAAAAAAAAATCGTCACATGTGTTATAAATGTTAGCATGCTAACAGTTAGCGTGAGTAATATTTAATATACTTGAATATGCTATGTTTTTAGCAGTGACAGAGCAGGAAGGGGCTAGGAATATGTTTGCTAAATGAGCTTTAAAAAAAAAGTGTAAAATTTGTTATAAATGTTAGCACGCTAACAGTTAGCGTGAGTAATATTTAATACACTTGAATATGCTATGTTTTTAGCAGTGACAGAGCAGGAAGGGGCTAGGAATATGTTTGCAAAATGAGCTTTAAAAAAAAGTGTAAAATTTGTTATAAATGTTAGCATGCTAACAGTTAGCGTGAGTAATATTTAATATACTTGAATATGCTATCCTTTGAGCGAGTTGGCAGTGCAAATTGCCTGGAAGTGTAATTCAGTACAATAGACATAAATATTCATCAAGTATGTAATATTCATACTGGACGTGCCATCTCTCAGCCTCCTGCTCCTCATGCTAATGGCTCTCATAAATAAAACCTCCATCACTCTCATGCCCGCTACCTCACACTTTGTATTTTAGCCAGGCATCACCAAGGCCTACTTAATCTGGCCGCAGGACCAGCTGTGACTCGCCAGGTTTTTGACATGAGTGCATAATTGTGCTTGTTGGGTGACTATAGGATGTGACCATATTAGGAGGGAGGCACCCAGGTGACAAAAGGATGTGACCATATTAGGAGGGAGGCACCCAGGTGACAATAGGATGTGACCATATTAGGAGGGAGGCACCCAGGTGACAATAGGATGTGACCATATTAGGAGGGAGGCACCCAGGTGACAATAGGATGTGACCATATTAGGAGGGAGGCACCCAGGTGACAATATGATGTGACCATATTAGAAGGGAGGCACCCAGGTAACAATAGGATGTGACCATATTAGGAGGGAGGCACCCAGGTGACAATAGGATGTGACCATATTAGGAGGGAGGCACCCAGGTGACAATAGGATGTGACCATATTAGGAAGGAGGCACCCAGGTGACAATAGGATGTGACCATATTAGGAGGGAGTGACAATAGGATGTGACCATATTAGGAGGGAGGGACAATAGGATGTGACCATATTAGGAGGGAGGCACCCAGGTGACAATAGGATGTGACCATATTAGGAGGGAGGGACAATAGGATGTGACCATATTAGGAAGGAGGCACCCAGGTGACAATAGGATGTGACCATATTAGGAAGGAGGCACCCAGGTGACAATAGGATGTGACCATATTAGGAGGGAGTGACAATAGGATGTGACCATATTAGGAGGGAGGGACAATAGGATGTGACCATATTAGGAGGGAGGCACCCAGGTGACAATAGGATGTGACCATATTAGGAGGGAGGGACAATAGGATGTGACCATATTAGGAAGGAGGCACCCAGGTGAAAATAGGATGTGACCATATTAGGAGGGAGAGACAATAGGATGTGACCATATTAGGAGGGAGGCACCCAGGTGACAAAAGGATGTGACCATATTAGGAGGGAGGGATAATAGGAAGTGACCATATTAGGAGGGAGGGACAATAGGATGTGACCATATTAGGAGGGAGGGACAATAGGATGTGACCATATTAGGAGGGAGGGACAATAGGATGTGACCATATTAGGAGGGAGGGACAAAAGGATGTGACCATATTAGGAGGGAGGGACAATAGGATGTGACCATATTAGGAGGGAGGCACCCAGGTGACAATAGGATGTGACCATATTAGGAGGGAGGCACCCAGGTGACAATAGGATGTGACCATATTAGGAGGGAGGCACCCAGGTGACAATAGGATGTGACCATATTAGGAGGGAGGCACCCAGGTGACAATAGGATGTGACCATATTAGGAGGGAGGCACCCAGGTGACAATAGGATGTGACCATATTAGAAGGGAGGCACCCAGGTGACAATATGATGTGACCATATTAGGAGGGAGGCACCCAGGTGACAATAGGATGTGACCATATTAGGAAGGAGGCACCCAGGTGACAATAGGATGTGACCATATTAGGAGGGAGGCACCCAGGTGACAATATGATGTGACCATATTAGGAGGGAGGCACCCAGGTGACAATAGGATGTGACCATATTAGGAGGGAGTGACAATAGGATGTGACCATATTAGGAGGGAGGGACAATAGGATGTGACCATATTAGGAGTGAGGCACCCAGGTGACAATAGGATGTGACCATATTAGGAGGGAGAGACAATAGGATGTGACCATATTAGGAGGGAGGGACAATAGGATGTGACCATATTAGGAGGGAGGCACCCAGGTGACAATAGGATGTGACCATATTAGAAGGGAGGCACCCAGGTGACAATATGATGTGACCATATTAGGAGGGAGGCACCCAGGTGACAATAGGATGTGACCATATTAGGAAGGAGGCACCCAGGTGACAATAGGATGTGACCATATTAGGAGGGAGGCACCCAGGTGACAATATGATGTGACCATATTAGGAGGGAGGCACCCAGGTGACAATAGGATGTGACCATATTAGGAGGGAGTGACAATAGGATGTGACCATATTAGGAGGGAGGGACAATAGGATGTGACCATATTAGGAGTGAGGCACCCAGGTGACAATAGGATGTGACCATATTAGGAGGGAGAGACAATAGGATGTGACCATATTAGGAGGGAGGGACAATAGGATGTGACCATATTAGAAGGGAGGCACCCAGGTGACAATATGATGTGACCATATTAGGAGGGAGGCACCCAGGTGACAATAGGATGTGACCATATTAGGAGGGAGTGACAATAGGATGTGACCATATTAGGAGGGAGGGACAATAGGATGTGACCATATTAGGAGTGAGGCACCCAGGTGACAATAGGATGTGACCATATTAGGAGGGAGAGACAATAGGATGTGACCATATTAGGAGGGAGAGACAATAGGATGTGACCATATTAGGAGGGAGGGACATCAGGATGTGACCATATTAGGAGGGAGGCACCCAGGTGACAATAGGATGTGACCATATTAGGAGGGAGGCACCCAGGTGACAATAGGATGTGACCATATTAGGAGGGAGGCACCCAGGTGACAATAGGATGTGACCATATTAGGAGGGAGGCACCCAGGTGACAATAGGATGTGACCATATTAGAAGGGAGGCACCCAGGTGACAATATGATGTGACCATATTAGGAGGGAGGCACCCAGGTGACAATAGGATGTGACCATATTAGGAAGGAGGCACCCAGGTGACAATAGGATGTGACCATATTAGGAGGGAGTGACAATAGGATGTGACCATATTAGGAGGGAGGGACAATAGGATGTGACCATATTAGGAGGGAGGCACCCAGGTGACAATAGGATGTGACCATATTAGGAGGGAGAGACAATAGGATGTGACCATATTAGGAGGGAGGGACAATAGGATGTGACCATATTAGGAGGGAGGCACCCAGGTGACAATAGGATGTGACCATATTAGGAGGGAGAGACAATAGGATGTGACCATATTAGGAGGGAGAGACAATATGATGTGACCATATTAGGAGGGAGGGACAATAGGATGTGACCATATTAGGAGGGAGGGACAATAGGATGTGAACATATTAGGAGGGAGGCACCCAGGTGACAATAGGATGTGACCATATTAGGAGGGAGGCACCCAGGTGACAAAAGGATGTGACCATATTAGGAGGGAGGGATAATTGGATGTGACCATATTAGGAGGGAGGGACAATAGGATGTGACCATATTAGGAGGGAGGGACAATAGGGTGTGACCATATTAGGAGGGAGGGACAATAGGATGTGACCATATTAGGAGGGAGGCACCCAGGTGACAATAGGATGTGACCATATTAGGAGGGAGGGACAATAGGATGTGACCATATTAGGAGGGAGGGACAAAAGGATGTGACCATATTAGGAGGGAGGGACAATAGGATGTGACCATATTAGGAGGGAGGCACCCAGGTGACAATAGGATGTGACCATATTAGGAGGGAGTCACAATAGGGTGTGACCATATTAGGAGGGAGGGACAATAGGATGTGACCATATTAGGAGGGAGGGACAATAGGATGTGACCATATTAGGAGGGAGGCACCCAGGTGACAATAGGATGTGACCATATTAGGAGGGAGTCACAATAGGGTGTGACCATATTAGGAGGGAGGGACAATAGGATGTGACCATATTAGGAGGGAGGGACAATAGGATGTGACCATATTAGGAGGGAGGGACAAAAGGATGTGACCATATTAGGAGGGAGGGACAATAGGATTTGACCATATTAGGAGGGAGGGACAATAGGATGTGACCATATTAGGAGCGAGGGACAATAGGATGTGACCATATTAGGAGGGAGGGACAATAGGATGTGACCATATTAGGAGCGAGGGACAATAGGATGTGACCATATCAGGAGGGAGGGACAATAGGATGTGACCATATTAGGAGGGAGGCACCCAGGTGACAATAGGATGTGACCATATTAGGAGGGAGAGACAATAGGATGTGACCATATTAGGAGGGAGAGACAATATGATGTGACCATATTAGGAGGGAGGGACAATAGGATGTGACCATATTAGGAGGGAGGGACAATAGGATGTGAACATATTAGGAGGGAGGCACCCAGGTGACAATAGGATGTGACCATATTAGGAGGGAGGCACCCAGGTGACAAAAGGATGTGACCATATTAGGAGGGAGGGATAATTGGATGTGACCATATTAGGAGGGAGGGACAATAGGATGTGACCATATTAGGAGGGAGGGACAATAGGGTGTGACCATATTAGGAGGGAGGGACAATAGGATGTGACCATATTAGGAGGGAGGCACCCAGGTGACAATAGGATGTGACCATATTAGGAGGGAGGGACAATAGGATGTGACCATATTAGGAGGGAGGGACAAAAGGATGTGACCATATTAGGAGGGAGGGACAATAGGATGTGACCATATTAGGAGGGAGGCACCCAGGTGACAATAGGATGTGACCATATTAGGAGGGAGTCACAATAGGGTGTGACCATATTAGGAGGGAGGGACAATAGGATGTGACCATATTAGGAGGGAGGGACAATAGGATGTGACCATATTAGGAGGGAGGGACAAAAGGATGTGACCATATTAGGAGGGAGGGACAATAGGATTTGACCATATTAGGAGGGAGGGACAATAGGATGTGACCATATTAGGAGCGAGGGACAATAGGATGTGACCATATTAGGAGGGAGGGACAATAGGATGTGACCATATTAGGAGCGAGGGACAATAGGATGTGACCATATTAGGAGGGAGGGACAATAAGATGTGACCATATTAGGAGGGAGGGACAATAGGATGTGACCATATCAGGAGGGAGGGACAATAGGATGTGACCATATTAGGAGGGAGGCACCCAGGTGACAATAGGATGTGACCATATTAGGAGGGAGGCCCCCAGGTGACAATATGATGTGACCGTATTAGGAAGGAGGCACCCAGGTGACAATAGGATGTGACCATATTAGGAGGGAGTGACAATAGGATGTGACCATATTAGGAGGGAGGGACAATAGGATGTGACCATATTAGGAGGGAGGCACCCAGGTGACAATAGGATGTGACCATATTAGGAGGGAGAGACAATAGGATGTGACCATATTAGGAGGGAGAGACAATATGATGTGACCATATTAGGAGGGAGGGACAATAGGATGTGACCATATTAGGAGGGAGGCACCCAGGTGACAATAGGATGTGACCATATTAGGAGGGAGGGACAATAGGATGTGACCATATTAGGAGGGAGGGACAAAAGGATGTGACCATATTAGGAGGGAGGGACAATAGGATGTGACCATATTAGGAGGGAGGGACAATAGGATGTGACCATATTAGGAGGGAGGGACAATAGGATGTGACCATATTAGGAGGGAGGCACCCAGGTGACAATAGGATGTGACCATATTAGGAGGGAGTCACAATAGGGTGTGACCATATTAGGAGGGAGGGACAATAGGATGTGACCATATTAGGAGGGAGGGACAATAGGATGTGACCATATTAGGAGGGAGGGACAAAAGGATGTGACCATATTAGGAGGGAGGGACAATAGGATTTGACCATATTAGGAGGGAGGGACAATAGGATGTGACCATATTAGGAGCGAGGGACAATAGGATGTGACCATATTAGGAGGGAGGGACAATAGGATGTGACCATATTAGGAGCGAGGGACAATAGGATGTGACCATATCAGGAGGGAGGGACAATAAGATGTGACCATATTAGGAGGGAGGGACAATAGGATGTGACCATATCAGGAGGGAGGGACAATAGGATGTGACCATATTAGGAGGGAGGCACCCAGGTGACAATAGGATGTGACCATATTAGGAGGGAGGCCCCCAGGTGACAATATGATGTGACCATATTAGGAAGGAGGCACCCAGGTGACAATAGGATGTGACCATATTAGGAGGGAGTGACAATAGGATGTGACCATATTAGGAGGGAGGGACAATAGGATGTGACCATATTAGGAGGGAGGCACCCAGGTGACAATAGGATGTGACCATATTAGGAGGGAGAGACAATAGGATGTGACCATATTAGGAGGGAGAGACAATATGATGTGACCATATTAGGAGGGAGGGACAATAGGATGTGACCATATTAGGAAGGAGGCACCCAGGTGACAATAGGATGTGACCATATTAGGAGGAAGAGACAATAGGATGTGACCATATTAGGAGGGAGGCACCCAGGTGACAAAAGGATGTGACCATATTAGGAGGGAGGGATAATAGGATGTGACCATATTAGGAGGGAGGGACAATAGGATGTGACCATATTAGGAGGGAGGGACAATAGGATGTGACCATATTAGGAGGGAGGGACAAAAGGATGTGACCATATTAGGAGGGAGGGACAATAGGATGTGACCATATTAGGAGGGAGGGACAAAAGGATGTGACCATATTAGGAGGGAGGGACAATAGGATGTGACCATATTAGGAGGGAGGGACAATAGGATGTGACCATATCAGGAGGGAGGGACAATAGGATGTGACCATATCAGGAGGGAGGGACAATAGGATGTGACCATATTAGGAGGGAGGGACAATAGGATGTGACCATATCAGGAGGGAGGGACAATAGGATGTGACCATATCAGGAGGGAGGCACCCAGGTGACAATAGGATGTGACCATATTAGGAGGGAGGCCCCCAGGTGACAATATGGTGTGACCATATTTGGAGGGAGGGGCATCAGGATGTGACCATATTAGGAGGGAGGCACCCAGGTGACAATAGGATGTGACCATATTAGGAGGGAGGCACCCAGGTGACAATAGGATGTGACCATATTAGGAGGGAGGGACAATAGGATGTGACCATATTAGGAGGGAGGGACAAAAGGATGTGACCATATTAGGAGGGAGGGACAATAGGATGTGACCATATTAGGAGGGAGGCACCCAGGTGACAATAGGATGTGACCATATTAGGAGGGAGTCACAATAGGGTGTGACCATATTAGGAGGGAGGGACAATAGGATGTGACCATATTAGGAGGGAGGGACAATAGGATGTGACCATATTAGGAGGGAGGGACAAAAGGATGTGACCATATTAGGAGGGAGGGACAATAGGATTTGACCATATTAGGAGGGAGGGACAATAGGATGTGACCATATTAGGAGCGAGGGACAATAGGATGTGACCATATTAGGAGGGAGGGACAATAGGATGTGACCATATTAGGAGCGAGGGACAATAGGATGTGACCATATCAGGAGGGAGGGACAATAGGATGTGACCATATTAGGAGGGAGGCACCCAGGTGACAATAGGATGTGACCATATTAGGAGGGAGAGACAATAGGATGTGACCATATTAGGAGGGAGAGACAATATGATGTGACCATATTAGGAGGGAGGGACAATAGGATGTGACCATATTAGGAGGGAGGGACAATAGGATGTGAACATATTAGGAGGGAGGCACCCAGGTGACAATAGGATGTGACCATATTAGGAGGGAGGCACCCAGGTGACAAAAGGATGTGACCATATTAGGAGGGAGGGATAATTGGATGTGACCATATTAGGAGGGAGGGACAATAGGATGTGACCATATTAGGAGGGAGGGACAATAGGGTGTGACCATATTAGGAGGGAGGGACAATAGGATGTGACCATATTAGGAGGGAGGCACCCAGGTGACAATAGGATGTGACCATATTAGGAGGGAGGGACAATAGGATGTGACCATATTAGGAGGGAGGGACAAAAGGATGTGACCATATTAGGAGGGAGGGACAATAGGATGTGACCATATTAGGAGGGAGGCACCCAGGTGACAATAGGATGTGACCATATTAGGAGGGAGTCACAATAGGGTGTGACCATATTAGGAGGGAGGGACAATAGGATGTGACCATATTAGGAGGGAGGGACAATAGGATGTGACCATATTAGGAGGGAGGGACAAAAGGATGTGACCATATTAGGAGGGAGGGACAATAGGATTTGACCATATTAGGAGGGAGGGACAATAGGATGTGACCATATTAGGAGCGAGGGACAATAGGATGTGACCATATTAGGAGGGAGGGACAATAGGATGTGACCATATTAGGAGGGAGGCACCCAGGTGACAATAGGATGTGACCATATTAGGAGGGAGGGACAATAGGATGTGACCATATTAGGAGGGAGGGACAAAAGGATGTGACCATATTAGGAGGGAGGGACAATAGGATGTGACCATATTAGGAGGGAGGGACAATAGGATGTGACCATATTAGGAGGGAGGGACAATAGGATGTGACCATATTAGGAGGGAGGCACCCAGGTGACAATAGGATGTGACCATATTAGGAGGGAGTCACAATAGGGTGTGACCATATTAGGAGGGAGGGACAATAGGATGTGACCATATTAGGAGGGAGGGACAATAGGATGTGACCATATTAGGAGGGAGGGACAAAAGGATGTGACCATATTAGGAGGGAGGGACAATAGGATTTGACCATATTAGGAGGGAGGGACAATAGGATGTGACCATATTAGGAGCGAGGGACAATAGGATGTGACCATATTAGGAGGGAGGGACAATAGGATGTGACCATATTAGGAGCGAGGGACAATAGGATGTGACCATATCAGGAGGGAGGGACAATAAGATGTGACCATATTAGGAGGGAGGGACAATAGGATGTGACCATATCAGGAGGGAGGGACAATAGGATGTGACCATATTAGGAGGGAGGCACCCAGGTGACAATAGGATGTGACCATATTAGGAGGGAGGCCCCCAGGTGACAATATGATGTGACCATATTAGGAAGGAGGCACCCAGGTGACAATAGGATGTGACCATATTAGGAGGGAGTGACAATAGGATGTGACCATATTAGGAGGGAGGGACAATAGGATGTGACCATATTAGGAGGGAGGCACCCAGGTGACAATAGGATGTGACCATATTAGGAGGGAGAGACAATAGGATGTGACCATATTAGGAGGGAGAGACAATATGATGTGACCATATTAGGAGGGAGGGACAATAGGATGTGACCATATTAGGAAGGAGGCACCCAGGTGACAATAGGATGTGACCATATTAGGAGGAAGAGACAATAGGATGTGACCATATTAGGAGGGAGGCACCCAGGTGACAAAAGGATGTGACCATATTAGGAGGGAGGGATAATAGGATGTGACCATATTAGGAGGGAGGGACAATAGGATGTGACCATATTAGGAGGGAGGGACAATAGGATGTGACCATATTAGGAGGGAGGGACAAAAGGATGTGACCATATTAGGAGGGAGGGACAATAGGATGTGACCATATTAGGAGGGAGGGACAATAGGATGTGACCATATCAGGAGGGAGGGACAATAGGATGTGACCATATCAGGAGGGAGGGACAATAGGATGTGACCATATTAGGAGGGAGGGACAATAGGATGTGACCATATTAGGAGGGAGGGACAATAGGATGTGACCATATTAGGAGGGAGGCACCCAGGTGACAATAGGATGTGACCATATTAGGAGGGAGTCACAATAGGGTGTGACCATATTAGGAGGGAGGGACAATAGGATGTGACCATATTAGGAGGGAGGGACAAAAGGATGTGACCATATTAGGAGGGAGGGACAATAGGATGTGACCATATTAGGAGGGAGGCACCCAGGTGACAATAGGATGTGACCATATTAGGAGGGAGGCACCCAGGTGACAATAGGATGTGACCATATTAGGAGGGAGGCACCCAGGTGACAATAGGATGTGACCATATTAGGAGGGAGGCACCCAGGTGACAATAGGATGTGACCATATTAGAAGGGAGGCACCCAGGTGACAATATGATGTGACCATATTAGGAGGGAGGCACCCAGGTGACAATAGGATGTGACCATATTAGGAAGGAGGCACCCAGGTGACAATAGGATGTGACCATATTAGGAGGGAGTGACAATAGGATGTGACCATATTAGGAGGGAGGGACAATAGGATGTGACCATATTAGGAGGGAGGCACCCAGGTGACAATAGGGTGTGACCATATTAGGAGGGAGGGACAAAAGGATGTGACCATATTAGGAGGGAGGGACAATAGGGTGTGACCATATTAGGAGGGAGGGACAATAGGATGTGACCATATTAGGAGGGAGGCACCCAGGTGACAATAGGATGTGACCATATTAGGAGGGAGGCACCCAGGTGACAATAGGATGTGACCATATTAGGAGGGAGGCACCCAGGTGACAATAGGATGTGACCATATTAGGAGGGAGGCACCCAGGTGACAATAGGATGTGACCATATTAGGAGGGAGGCACCCAGGTGACAATAGGATGTGACCATATTAGAAGGGAGGCACCCAGGTGACAATATGATGTGACCATATTAGGAGGGAGGCACCCAGGTGACAATAGGATGTGACCATATTAGGAAGGAGGCACCCAGGTGACAATAGGATGTGACCATATTAGGAGGGAGTGACAATAGGATGTGACCATATTAGGAGGGAGGGACAATAGGATGTGACCATATTAGGAGGGAGGCACCCAGGTGACAATAGGATGTGACCATATTAGGAGGGAGAGACAATAGGATGTGACCATATTAGGAGGGAGGGACAATAGGATGTGACCATATTAGGAGGGAGGCACCCAGGTGACAATAGGATGTGACCATATTAGGAGGGAGAGACAATAGGATGTGACCATATTAGGAGGGAGAGACAATATGATGTGACCATATTAGGAGGGAGGGACAATAGGATGTGACCATATTAGGAGGGAGGGACAATAGGATGTGAACATATTAGGAGGGAGGCACCCAGGTGACAATAGGATGTGACCATATTAGGAGGGAGGCACCCAGGTGACAAAAGGATGTGACCATATTAGGAGGGAGGGATAATTGGATGTGACCATATTAGGAGGGAGGGACAATAGGATGTGACCATATTAGGAGGGAGGGACAATAGGGTGTGACCATATTAGGAGGGATGGACAATAGGATGTGACCATATTAGGAGGGAGGCACCCAGGTGACAATAGGATGTGACCATATTAGGAGGGAGGGACAATAGGATGTGACCATATTAGGAGGGAGGGACAAAAGGATGTGACCATATTAGGAGGGAGGGACAATAGGATGTGACCATATTAGGAGGGAGGCACCCAGGTGACAATAGGATGTGACCATATTAGGAGGGAGTCACAATAGGGTGTGACCATATTAGGAGGGAGGGACAATAGGATGTGACCATATTAGGAGGGAGGGACAATAGGATGTGACCATATTAGGAGGGAGGGACAAAAGGATGTGACCATATTAGGAGGGAGGGACAATAGGATTTGACCATATTAGGAGGGAGGGACAATAGGATGTGACCATATTAGGAGCGAGGGACAATAGGATGTGACCATATTAGGAGGGAGGGACAATAGGATGTGACCATATTAGGAGCGAGGGACAATAGGATGTGACCATATCAGGAGGGAGGGACAATAGGATGTGACCATATTAGGAGGGAGGCACCCAGGTGACAATAGGATGTGACCATATTAGGAGGGAGAGACAATAGGATGTGACCATATTAGGAGGGAGAGACAATATGATGTGACCATATTAGGAGGGAGGGACAATAGGATGTGACCATATTAGGAGGGAGGGACAATAGGATGTGAACATATTAGGAGGGAGGCACCCAGGTGACAATAGGATGTGACCATATTAGGAGGGAGGCACCCAGGTGACAAAAGGATGTGACCATATTAGGAGGGATGGAGAATTGGATGTGACCATATTAGGAGGGAGGGACAATAGGATGTGACCATATTAGGAGGGAGGGACAATAGGGTGTGACCATATTAGGAGGGAGGGACAATAGGATGTGACCATATTAGGAGGGAGGCACCCAGGTGACAATAGGATGTGACCATATTAGGAGGGAGGGACAATAGGATGTGACCATATTAGGAGGGAGGGACAAAAGGATGTGACCATATTAGGAGGGAGGGACAATAGGATGTGACCATATTAGGAGGGAGGCACCCAGGTGACAATAGGATGTGACCATATTAGGAGGGAGTCACAATAGGGTGTGACCATATTAGGAGGGAGGGACAATAGGATGTGACCATATTAGGAGGGAGGGACAATAGGATGTGACCATATTAGGAGGGAGGGACAAAAGGATGTGACCATATTAGGAGGGAGGGACAATAGGATGTGACCATATCAGGAGGGAGGGACAATAGGATGTGACCATATTAGGAGGGAGGCACCCAGGTGACAATAGGATGTGACCATATTAGGAGGGAGGCCCCCAGGTGACAATATGATGTGACCGTATTAGGAAGGAGGCACCCAGGTGACAATAGGATGTGACCATATTAGGAGGGAGTGACAATAGGATGTGACCATATTAGGAGGGAGGGACAATAGGATGTGACCATATTAGGAGGGAGGCACCCAGGTGACAATAGGATGTGACCATATTAGGAGGGAGAGACAATAGGATGTGACCATATTAGGAGGGAGAGACAATATGATGTGACCATATTAGGAGGGAGGGACAATAGGATGTGACCATATTAGGAGGGAGGCACCCAGGTGACAATAGGATGTGACCATATTAGGAGGGAGGGACAATAGGATGTGACCATATTAGGAGGGAGGGACAAAAGGATGTGACCATATTAGGAGGGAGGGACAATAGGATGTGACCATATTAGGAGGGAGGGACAATAGGATGTGACCATATTAGGAGGGAGGGACAATAGGATGTGACCATATTAGGAGGGAGGCACCCAGGTGACAATAGGATGTGACCATATTAGGAGGGAGTCACAATAGGGTGTGACCATATTAGGAGGGAGGGACAATAGGATGTGACCATATTAGGAGGGAGGGACAATAGGATGTGACCATATTAGGAGGGAGGGACAAAAGGATGTGACCATATTAGGAGGGAGGGACAATAGGATTTGACCATATTAGGAGGGAGGGACAATAGGATGTGACCATATTAGGAGCGAGGGACAATAGGATGTGACCATATTAGGAGGGAGGGACAATAGGATGTGACCATATTAGGAGCGAGGGACAATAGGATGTGACCATATCAGGAGGGAGGGACAATAAGATGTGACCATATTAGGAGGGAGGGACAATAGGATGTGACCATATCAGGAGGGAGGGACAATAGGATGTGACCATATTAGGAGGGAGGCACCCAGGTGACAATAGGATGTGACCATATTAGGAGGGAGGCCCCCAGGTGACAATATGATGTGACCATATTAGGAAGGAGGCACCCAGGTGACAATAGGATGTGACCATATTAGGAGGGAGTGACAATAGGATGTGACCATATTAGGAGGGAGGGACAATAGGATGTGACCATATTAGGAGGGAGGCACCCAGGTGACAATAGGATGTGACCATATTAGGAGGGAGAGACAATAGGATGTGACCATATTAGGAGGGAGAGACAATATGATGTGACCATATTAGGAGGGAGGGACAATAGGATGTGACCATATTAGGAGGGAGGCACCCAGGTGACAATAGGATGTGACCATATTAGGAGGAAGAGACAATAGGATGTGACCATATTAGGAGGGAGGCACCCAGGTGACAAAAGGATGTGACCATATTAGGAGGGAGGGATAATAGGATGTGACCATATTAGGAGGGAGGCACCCAGGTGACAATAGGATGTGACCATATTAGGAGGAAGAGACAATAGGATGTGACCATATTAGGAGGGAGGCACCCAGGTGACAAAAGGATGTGACCATATTAGGAGGGAGGGATAATAGGATGTGACCATATTAGGAAGGAGGCACCCAGGTGACAATAGGATGTGACCATATTAGGAGGAAGAGACAATAGGATGTGACCATATTAGGAGGGAGGCACCCAGGTGACAAAAGGATGTGACCATATTAGGAGGGAGGGATAATAGGATGTGACCATATTAGGAGGGAGGGACAATAGGATGTGACCATATTAGGAGGGAGGGACAATAGGATGTGACCATATTAGGAGGGAGGGACAAAAGGATGTGACCATATTAGGAGGGAGGGACAATAGGATGTGACCATATTAGGAGGGAGGGACAATAGGATGTGACCATATCAGGAGGGAGGGACAATAGGATGTGACCATATCAGGAGGGAGGGACAATAGGATGTGACCATATTAGGAGGGAGGGACAATAGGATGTGACCATATTAGGAGGGAGGGACAATAGGATGTGACCATATTAGGAGGGAGGCACCCAGGTGACAATAGGATGTGACCATATTAGGAGGGAGTCACAATAGGGTGTGACCATATTAGGAGGGAGGGACAATAGGATGTGACCATATTAGGAGGGAGGGACAATAGGATGTGACCATATTAGGAGGGAGGGACAAAAGGATGTGACCATATTAGAAGGGAGGGACAATAGGATTTGACCATATTAGGAGGGAGGGACAATAGGATGTGACCATATTAGGAGCGAGGGACAATAGGATGTGACCATATTAGGAGGGAGGGACAATAGGATGTGACCATATTAGGAGCGAGGGACAATAGGATGTGACCATATCAGGAGGGAGGGACAATAAGATGTGACCATATTAGGAGGGAGGGACAATAGGATGTGACCATATCAGGAGGGAGGGACAATAGGATGTGACCATATTAGGAGGGAGGCACCCAGGTGACAATAGGATGTGACCATATTAGGAGGGAGGCCCCCAGGTGACAATATGATGTGACCATATTAGGAAGGAGGCACCCAGGTGACAATAGGATGTGACCATATTAGGAGGGAGTGACAATAGGATGTGACCATATTAGGAGGGAGGGACAATAGGATGTGACCATATTAGGAGGGAGGCACCCAGGTGACAATAGGATGTGACCATATTAGGAGGGAGAGACAATAGGATGTGACCATATTAGGAGGGAGAGACAATATGATGTGACCATATTAGGAGGGAGGGACAATAGGATGTGACCATATTAGGAAGGAGGCACCCAGGTGACAATAGGATGTGACCATATTAGGAGGAAGAGACAATAGGATGTGACCATATTAGGAGGGAGGCACCCAGGTGACAAAAGGATGTGACCATATTAGGAGGGAGGGATAATAGGATGTGACCATATTAGGAGGGAGGGACAATAGGATGTGACCATATTAGGAGGGAGGGACAATAGGATGTGACCATATTAGGAGGGAGGGACAAAAGGATGTGACCATATTAGGAGGGAGGGACAATAGGATGTGACCATATTAGGAGGGAGGGACAATAGGATGTGACCATATTAGGAGGGAGGGACAAAAGGATGTGACCATATTAGGAGGGAGGGACAATAGGATGTGACCATATTAGGAGGGAGGGACAATAGGATGTGACCATATCAGGAGGGAGGGACAATAGGATGTGACCATATCAGGAGGGAGGGACAATAGGATGTGACCATATTAGGAGGGAGTGACAATAGGATGTGACCATATTAGGAGGGAGGGACAATAGGATGTGACCATATTAGGAGGGAGGCACCCAGGTGACAATAGGATGTGACCATATTAGGAGGGAGAGACAATAGGATGTGACCATATTAGGAGGGAGAGACAATATGATGTGACCATATTAGGAGGGAGGGACAATAGGATGTGACCATATTAGGAAGGAGGCACCCAGGTGACAATAGGATGTGACCATATTAGGAGGAAGAGACAATAGGATGTGACCATATTAGGAGGGAGGCACCCAGGTGACAAAAGGATGTGACCATATTAGGAGGGAGGGATAATAGGATGTGACCATATTAGGAGGGAGGGACAATAGGATGTGACCATATTAGGAGGGAGGGACAATAGGATGTGACCATATTAGGAGGGAGGGACAAAAGGATGTGACCATATTAGGAGGGAGGGACAATAGGATGTGACCATATTAGGAGGGAGGGACAATAGGATGTGACCATATTAGGAGGGAGGGACAAAAGGATGTGACCATATTAGGAGGGAGGGACAATAGGATGTGACCATATTAGGAGGGAGGGACAATAGGATGTGACCATATCAGGAGGGAGGGACAATAGGATGTGACCATATCAGGAGGGAGGGACAATAGGATGTGACCATATTAGGAGGGAGGGACAATAGGATGTGACCATATCAGGAGGGAGGGACAATAGGATGTGACCATATTAGGAGGGAGGCACCCAGGTGACAATAGGATGTGACCATATTAGGAGGGAGGCCCCCAGGTGACAATATGGTGTGACCATATTTGGAGGGAGGGGCATCAGGATGTGACCATATTAGGAGGGAGGCACCCAGGTGACAATAGGATGTGACCATATTAGGAGTGTGTGTGTTAGATGTGCAGCATCAGCACTTTTCTCTGCTGGGAGAACATTTATTACACTGCCAAGTCCACTCGGACCCCGGAAAAAATGCCTTCTGGTGACCATTGAAGACATTTCATCTTTAATAATTCACATATTGAACCCCACTCAAATATAAATGTATTTGGCCACCCATCCAAATGTTGAGAACCAGGTGTCCTAACCACTTGGCCCGATGTATCAAATCGAGCACTTGGGCACGGAGACTGTTTCTACAAACATTTGTGAAAGAACGGGCCGCTCTCAGGATGCCACCAGTGCGACAAATCCAGTCGTGAAATTTCCTCGCTCCTAAATACTCTAAAGTCCATCGTTGGCTTTATTAGAAGAAAAGTGAAGAGTTTAGGAACAACAGCAACTCAGCCACCAAGTGGTGGGCCAGGGAGGGGTCAGCGGAGGCTGAGGTCGCTGACTTCCTGCACCGTCAGTTGCTACAGAGCGCCAAACTTCACGGGACCTTCCGATTAGCCCACGTACAGCACGCAGAGAGTTTCATGGAATGGGTTTCCATTGCCGAGCAGCCGCATCTAAGCCATACATCACCAAGTCCAATTGAAAGCGTGGGATGCAGTGGTCTAAAGCCTTCTCTGGACTGATTAGTTTCCATCTGGCAATCTGATGGACCAGTCTGGGTTTGGGGGTTGCCTGCAAGCAAGGTCCATAAAGACATGGATGAACTTGACTGGCCTGCACAGAGTCCTGACCTGAGTTTGATAAAACACATTTGTGATGAATTAGAACGGTGACCAAGCCAATGCGCTTTTGTAGGATTGGTGGAAAATTTCTATAAACACAGGCTTGTGGACAGCCTTCCCAGCAGAGTTGAAGCTGTAATAGCTGCAAAAGGTCTTTTTGAACCCTGTGAGTTAGGAATGGGATGGAACTTCAAGTTCTAACAATGGTGACAGCTTCTATTTAGCTCGATGATGACGTAAGTCTGGAGTGAAAGTAATGATGAGGATTTTGGCCGCCGGCTCACAGTCTAATTTTAGCTCCTCCCAGATAAAAGTAATGACCTCCCCTTCGCAGGAATAAATGGAAACTTGTCCGGACCTTGATGATGATGTGGAGGACATGAAAGATGTCTCCTGGTTAGACTTCATCCAACTTTGTTCCAGTCAGCCGTGTTGCCTTCAAGGACACTTCCATCTTAGATGAGCTCGGGTGTTGTTGATAAATGGCTGTGGCGAACTCGCACTTACGGATGTAGCGAGCAACTGTAGTTACTGACATTGTTTTTTTTTTTAAGTGTTCCTTGAGCCCATGTGGTGATATCCTTTACACACTGATGTGGCTTTTTGATGCAGTAGGGATCCAAGGTGTGTAATATCATGGCTTACATGCAGTGATTTCTCCAGATTCTCTGAACTTTCTGATGGTACTACAGAGCGTGGATGGTGAAATTCCTAAATTCCTCGCAAAAACTGGTTGAGAAATGTTTTTCTTAAACAATTTGCTCAGGCATTCGTTGACAAAGTGGTGACCCTCGCTCCGTCCTTGTTTGTGAACGACTGAGCATTTCATAGAAGTTGCTTTTTTACCCAATCATGGCACCCACCTGTTACCAATCAGCCCGTTCACCTGTGGGATGTTCCAAATAAGTGTTTGATGAGCATTCCTCAACTTTCTCAGTCCTTTTTGCCACTTGTGCCAGCTTTCTTGAAACATGTCGCAGGCATCAAATTCCATCTAGACATTTCCTACCGCTTGTCCCTTTTGGGATCGCGGGGGGTCGCTGGAGCCTATCTCAGCTTCGTTCATGTGGAAGGCGGTGTACACCCTGGACAAGTCGCCACCTCATCGCAGGCATCAAATTCCAAACATCTTGTCTTTGCAGTCTATTCAATTGAATATAAGTTGGAAAGGGTTTGCAAATCATTGTATTCTCTTTTTATTTACCATTTATTTTTTTATAATTAAAAATTTTTTTTGTAAAATTACGATTTTTTTTTTTGTAAAATTACAAATTTATTACGACTAAATTTTGTAAAATGGCAATGGCTCTTTTGTTAACTTAAGACTTTGTAAAAGTAAGACTTGTAAAATTACGACTTTTTATTTGTTGTAAAATAAAGACTTTTTTGTAAAATTACGACATTCTATTTGTTGTAAAATTACCACTTTATTTTAAAAGTTATGTTTTATTGTAAAATTAAGACTTTTTTGTAAAATTAAGACCTTTTGTTGTAAAATTACTACTTTATTATGCAAAATTATGACCTTTTTGTAAAATTTAGACTTTTTTGTAAAATTAAGACTTTTGTCAAATCAAGACTTTTTTGTAAGATTAGACTTTTTTTTGTAAAATGACTAATTAATTTTGTAAAATGATTATGTTTTCATTGTAAAATTAAGACTTTTGTACAATGTAACCTTTTTTGTAAAATTAAGACTTTTTTGTAAAATTAAGACTTTTGTAAAATTAGGACTTTTTTGTCAAATTAGGACATTTGTAAGATTAAGACTTTTTTGTAAAATTAAGAATTTTTTTGTTTAAAATAACTACTTTATTTTGTAAAATGTTTGTTTTCTTTGTGAAATTAAGACATTTTTTAAAATTAAGACTTTTTATAAAATTTAACCTTTTTTGTAAAATTAAGACTTTTTTTCTTGTAAAAATACTGTATTTTGTAAAATTACAAATGTTTTTGTAAAATTACAACTTTATTTGGTAAAATTATGATTTTTTTTTAATTAAGAGTTTTTGTAAAATTAAGAGTTTTTTGTTGTTGTAAAATTATGACTTTATTTTTTAAAATGACAAAGTTTTTTGTAAAATTAAGACTTTTTCTATAAAATTAAGGCTTTTTTGTAAAATTAAGACTGTTGTTGTAAAATTACTACTTTATTTTGTAAAATGAAGTGTTTTTTTTTTTTAATCAAGACTTTTTGGTAAAAACAAGACTTTGTTGTTGTTGTAAAATTACTACAATATTTTTTTAAATGACAACTTTATTTGGTGAAATGATGATTTTTTATTTAGTGAAATTAAGAGTTTTTGTAAAATTAAGAGTTTTTTGTCGTTGTAAAATCACGACTTTATTTTGCATTCATTTTTTTTGTAAAATTAAGACTTTTTTGTTGTGAAATTACTACTTTATTTTGTAATATGATAATTTTTTTGTAAAATTAGGACTTTTTTGTAAAATTAATACTTTTTTGTTGTGGAATTACTACTATTTTGTAAAATGACAACTTTATTTGGTAAAATTATGATTTCTATTTTGTAAAGTTATGAGTTTTTGTAAAATTACGACTTTTTTTGTGCAAAATGACAATTTTTTTCTTGTCCGATGGCAACTTTTTCCCCTCAATATGACATTGTAGCCTTTTCATGGTATTCCATCTTTTCTCACACAAAACTACAGCGTTTTCAAACCCAAAATATCACATTTCTTGTAAAAATGTGATGTATTTTGTTAAATTTGAATTTTTTTGCACATAGATATTTTCTAATATTAGGACTTTTTATAGAGCTATTGTGCTTTTTAGATGTGTGTGTGTGTGTGTGTGTGTGTGTGTGTGTGTGTGTGTGGTGTGTGTGTGTGTGTGTGTGTGTGTGTGTGTGTGTGTGTGTGTGTGTGTGTGTGTGTGTGTGTGTGTGTGTGTGTGTGGTGTGTGTGTGTGTGTGTGTGTGTGTGTGTGTGTGTGTGTGTGTGTGTGTGTGTGTGTGTGTGTGTGTGTGTGTGTGTGTGTGTGTGTGTGGTGTGTGTGTGTGTGTGTGTGTGTGTGTGTGTGTGTGTGTGTGTGTGTGTGTGTGTGTGTGTGTGTGTGTGTGTGTGAAGTCAAGGTGGGTCGCAGACGGATGGAAAAAAAAAATCACCATATTCCCAAACATTTAATCTCCACTTAGGAACAGGATCCGGTCCCCGGCGGCGTCTAAAAGGACTCGGCGCCGTCTCGAGTCTCGGCTCCGTGTCACCGATACACTGGCACCTCCTCGCTGGCGTGGAGAGCGCCGCCGTCGGGCATGTTTGGTCATTCAAGACAGGCAGAGGACGAGGGGGGGGGGGCATGTGGGCGTGGCCTTGGTTGTGTAACAGAGAGGTGCTAAAAATAAACAGGAAGTCAGCCGTTTGACTTCCTGATCAGTCGGAGGCCATCTTGGTGAGGTCACCAAACACCTTGCAGGGAGGTCACACACACACACACACACACACACACACACACACACACACACACACACACACACACCTGTGTCTCCATCAGTCTTCCTAATAATATACTTGTTTACCTTCACACTGACCTACAATCTGGATCTATATTTATATATATATATTTATATACATACACCTATATGGATATATATATATACAGTATGTATATATATATGCATATATATACATACTGTATATACATATATATATACACCCACATCTATAAATACATATATATATATACACACATATATGCATACATATATATACATATATGCACATGTATGTATATATATACACCCACATATATACATACATGTATATACACACACATGTATATGTATGTATATATATATACATATGTGTGTATATATATACACATCCAACCATTTTCTACCGCTTGTCCTTTTTGGGGTTGCAGATATATACACACATACATATATATATATATATATGTGTGTGTATATATATATATATATATATATATATATATATATATATATATATATATACACACACACACACACATCCATCCATTTCCTACCGCTTGTCCTTTTTTGGGATACGGATACACACACACACACTTATGTATATATATATACATATATACATACACACACACACATATATATACACATACATATATATATACATATATATATGCATATATATATATATATATATATGTATGTGTATATATATGTGTGTGTGTGTATGTATATATGTATATATATATATATATATATGCATATATATATATATATATATGCATATATTAGCATCGATTAGCATGCGGTGACCATTGATATGTGTGATTAGCACACTCCACGTAATGTCTCCAAGGTACAGAAAACAGTGGAAAAAACGGAAAATAACGGAGCTGATTTGACTTGGTTTGTGTAATGTGTTTGAGAAAATGGTGGATTGCTTCCTGTTGTGACGTCACGGGTGAAAGGTCATCGCTCCGACAGCGAACAATCGAAAGGCGTTTAAATCGCCAAATTCACCCATTTAGAGTTCGGAAATCGGTTAAAAAAACCACATGGTCTCTTTTCTGCAACATCAGAGTATATATTGAGGCTTAAATAGGTCTGGTGATAGATAATGTTCCCCTTTAAATATTTTGTGTTTTCAACAATTTATCAAGATTATTGTTTTTCATGATTTAATGGTTCAAAGTGAATGAACTTCAATCAATCAATCAGAGAGTTACTTATAAACAAACATTACGGAATTTTAAAAAGTGTTAAGTTTCTAAACACAAACATTTCAGATTTTTAAAAAAGTTCACCGTTTCTATACACAAAAATATCAAAATCCCCAAAAAAGTTTAAGGTTTTTAAACAAATATTTCGGAATTTAAAAAGGTACAACGTTTCTAAACAGAAACATTCCAGATTTTAAAAAAAGTTCAACCTATTACACAAAAATATCGGAATTTTTAAATAAGTTCAACGTTTATAAACATCAATCAATGTTTACTTATATAGCCCTAAATCACGAGTGTCTCAAAGGGCTGCACAAACCACAACAACATCCTCGGTTCAGATCCCACACAAACATACATTTCAGAATTTTAAAAAAAGTTCAACGTTTCTAAACACAAACATGTTGGAAATGAAAACAAGTATAACGTTTTTCAACACAAAAATTTTGGTATTTTAAAAAAAGTTCAACGTTGCTAAACACAAACATTTCGAAATTTAAAAAAGGTTCAATGTTTCCAAACACAAACATTTCAGATTTTTAAAAAAGTTCAACCTTTTCTATACACAAAAATATCGGAATCCAAAAAAAAGTTTAACGTTTCTAAACAAATATTTCGGAATTTTAAAAAGTTCAACGTTTCTAAACACAAACATTTCGAAATTTAAAAAAAGTTCAACCTATCTATACACAAAAATATCGGATTTTTTAAAAAAGTTCAACGTTTCTAAACATCAATCAATCAATCAAAGAGTTACTTATATAGCCCTAAATCACGAGTGTCTCAAAGGGCTGCACAAGCCACAACAACATCCTCGGTTCAGATCCAACACAAACAAACATTTCAGAATTTAAAAAAAGTTCAACGTTTGTAAACACAAACATGTTGGAAATGAAAACAAATTTAACGTTTTTCAACACAAAAATTTTGGTATTTTAAAAAAGTTCAACGTTTCTAAACACAAACATTTTGGAATTAAAAAAAAAGGTTCAATGTTTCCAAACACAAACATTTCAGATTTTTAAAAAGGTTCAACCTTTATATACACAAAAATATCGGAATTTAAAAAAGGTTCAACGTTGCTAAACAAACATTACGGAATTGAAAAAAGTGCTAAGTTTCTAAACACAAACATTTCAGATTTTTTACAAAAGTTCACCGTTTCTATACACAAAAATATCGGAATCCCAAAAAAAGTTTAACGTTTCTAAACAAATATTTCGGAATTTTAAAAAGTTCGTTTCTAAACACAATCATTTCGGAATTTAAAAAGGTACAACGTTTCTAAACACAAACATTCCAGATTTTAGAAAAAGTTCAACCTATCTATACACAAAAATATCGGAATTTTTAAAAAAGTTCAACGTTTATAAACATCAATCAATGTTTACTTATATAGCCCTAAATCACAAGTGTCTCAAAGGGCTGCACAAACCACAACAACATCCTCGGTTCAGATCCAACACAAACATACATTTCAGAATTTAAAAAAAAGTTCAACGTTTCTAAACACAAACATGTTGGAAATGAAAACAAATTTAACGTTTTTCAACACAAAAATTTTGGTATTTTAAAAAAGTTCAACGTTTCTAAACACAAACATTTTGGAATTTAAAAAAAAGGTTAAACGTTTCTAAACACAAACATTTCGGAATTTAGAAAAGGTTCAATGTTGCTGAACACAAACATTTCAGATTTTTTTATAAGTTCAACTTTTATATACACAAAAATATCGGAATTTAAAAAAGGTTCAACGTTGCTAAACAAACATTACGGAATTTAAAAAAGTGCTAAGTTTCTAAACACAAACATTTCAGATTTTTTACAAAAGTTCACCGTTTCTATACACAAAAATATCGGAATCCAAAAAAAAGTTTAACGTTTCTAAACAAATATTTCGGAATTTTAAAAAGTTCAACGTTTCTAAACACAATCATTTCGGAATTTAAAAAAAGTTCAACCTATCTATACACAAAAATATCGGATTTTTTAAAAAAGTTCAATGTTTATAAACATCAATCAAAAAATCAAAGAGTTACTTATATAGCCCTAAATCACGAGTGTCTCAAAGGGCTGCACAAACCACAACAACATCCTCGGTTCAGATCCAACACAAACATACATTTCAGAATTTTAAAAAAAGTTCAACGTTTCTAAACACAAACATGTTGGAAATGAAAACAAATTTAACGTTTTTCAACACAAAAATGTTGGTATTTTAAAAAAGTTCAACGTTTCTAAACACAAACATTTTGGAATTTAAAAAAAAGGTTAAACGTTTCAAAACACAAACATTTCGGAATTTGAAAAAGGTTCAACGTTTCTAAACACCAACATTTTGAAATTTAAAAAAGGTTCAATGTTTCCAAACACAAACATCTCAGGTTTTTAAAAAGGTTCAACCTTTATATACACAAAAATATCGGAATTTAAAAAAGGTTCAACGTTGCTAAACAAACATTACGGAATTTTAAAAAGTGCTAAGTTTCTAAACACAAACATTTCAGATTTTTAAAAAAGTTCACCGTTTCTATACACAAAAATTTCGGAATCCCCAAAAAAGTTTGACGTTTCTAAACAAATATTTCAGAATTTTAAAAAGTTCAACGTTTCTAAATACAATCATTTCGGAATTTAAAAAGGTACAACGTTTCTAAACACAAACATTCCAGATTTTAAAAAAAGTTCAACCTATCTATATACAAAAATATCGGAATTTTTAAAAAAGTTTAACGTTTATAAACATCAATCAATGTTTACTTATATAGCCCTAAATCACGAGTGTCTCAAAGGGCTGCACAAATCACAACAACATCCTCGGTTCAGATCCAACACAAACATACATTTCAGAATTTAAAAAAAAGTTCAACGTTTCTAAACACAAACATGTTGAAAATGAAAACAAATTTAACGTTTTTCAACACAAAAATTTTGGTATTTAAAATTTTTTTAAACGTTTCTAAACACAAACATTTTGGAATTAAAAAAAAGGTTAAACATTTTTAAACACAAACATTTCGGAATTTGAAAAAGGTTCAACGTTTCTAAACACAAACATTTTGAAATTTAAAAAAGGTTCAATGTTTCCAAACACAAACATCTCAGGTTTTTAAAAAGGTTCAACCTTTATATACACAAAAATATCGGAATTTAAAAAAGGTTCAAGATTTCTAAACAAACATTTCCGAATTTAAAAAAAGTTCTACTTTTCTGAACACAAACATTTCAGAATTTTAAAAAAAGTTCAACCTTTCTAAACACAAACATGTTGGAAATGAAAACAAATTCAACGTTTTTCAACACAAAAATGTTGGTATTTTAAAAAAAGTTAAAGGTTTCCAAACACAAACATTTTGAAATTTAAAAAAGGTTCAATGTTTCCAAACACAAACATCTCAGGTTTTTAAAAAGGTTCAACCTTTATATACACAAAAATATCGGAATCCAAAAAAAAGTTTAACGTTTCTAAACAAATATTTCGGAATTTTAAAAAAGTTCAACCTATCTATACACAAAAATATCGGAATTTTTAAAAAAGTTCAACGTTTCTAAACATCAATCAAAAAATCAATTAGTTACTTATATAGCCCTAAATCACGAGTGTCTCAAAGGGCTGCACAAACCACAACAACATCCTCGGTTCAGATCCAACACAAACAAACATTTCAGAATTTAAAAAAAAGTTCAACGTTTCTAAACACAAACATGTTGGAAATGAAAACAAATTTAACGTTTTTCAACACAAAAATTTTGGTATTTTAAAAAAGTTCAACGTTTCTAAACACAAACATTTTGGAATTAAAAAAAAAGGTTCAATGTTTCCAAACACAAACATTTCAGATTTTTAAAAAGGTTCAACCTTTATATACACAAAAATATCGGAATTTAAAAAAGGTTCAACGTTGCTAAACAAACATTACGGAATTGAAAAAAGTGCTAAGTTTCTAAACACAAACATTTCAGATTTTTTACAAAAGTTCACCGTTTCTATACACAAAAATATCGGAATCCCAAAAAAAGTTTAACGTTTCTAAACAAATATTTCGGAATTTTAAAAAGTTCGTTTCTAAACACAATCATTTCGGAATTTAAAAAGGTACAACGTTTCTAAACACAAACATTCCAGATTTTAGAAAAAGTTCAACCTATCTATACACAAAAATATCGGAATTTTTAAAAAAGTTCAACGTTTATAAACATCAATCAATGTTTACTTATATAGCCCTAAATCACGAGTGTCTCAAAGGGCTGCACAAACCACAACAACATCCTCGGTTCAGATCCAACACAAACATACATTTCAGAATTTAAAAAAAAGTTCAACGTTTCTAAACACAAACATGTTGGAAATGAAAACAAATTTAACGTTTTTCAACACAAAAATTTTGGTATTTTAAAAAAGTTCAACGTTTCTAAACACAAACATTTTGGAATTTAAAAAAAAGGTTAAACGTTTCTAAACACAAACATTTCGGAATTTAGAAAAGGTTCAATGTTGCTGAACACAAACATTTCAGATTTTTTTATAAGTTCAACTTTTATATACACAAAAATATCGGAATTTAAAAAAGGTTCAACGTTGCTAAACAAACATTACGGAATTTAAAAAAGTGCTAAGTTTCTAAACACAAACATTTCAGATTTTTTACAAAAGTTCACCGTTTCTATACACAAAAATATCGGAATCCAAAAAAAAGTTTAACGTTTCTAAACAAATATTTCGGAATTTTAAAAAGTTCAACGTTTCTAAACACAATCATTTCGGAATTTAAAAAAAGTTCAACCTATCTATACACAAAAATATCGGATTTTTTAAAAAAGTTCAATGTTTATAAACATCAATCAAAAAATCAAAGAGTTACTTATATAGCCCTAAATCACGAGTGTCTCAAAGGGCTGCACAAACCACAACAACATACTCGGTTCAGATCCAACACAAACATACATTTCAGAATTTTAAAAAAAGTTCAACGTTTCTAAACACAAACATGTTGGAAATGAAAACAAATTTAACGTTTTTCAACACAAAAATGTTGGTATTTTAAAAAAGTTCAACGTTTCTAAACACAAACATTTTGGAATTTAAAAAAAAGGTTAAACGTTTCTAAACACAAACATTTTGGAATTAAAAAAAAAGGTTAAACGTTTCTAAACACAAACATTTTGGAATTTAAAAAAAAGGTTAAACGTTTCTAAACACAAACATTTCGGAATTTGAAAAAGGTTCAACGTTTCTAAACACCAACATTTTGAAATTTAAAAAAGGTTCAATGTTTCCAAACACAAACATCTCAGGTTTTTAAAAAGGTTCAACCTTTATATACACAAAAATATCGGAATTTAAAAAAGGTTCAACGTTGCTAAACAAACATTACGGAATTTTAAAAAGTGCTAAGTTTCTTAACACAAACATTTCAGATTTTTAAAAAAGTTCACCGTTTCTATACACAAAAATTTCGGAATCCCCAAAAAAGTTTGACGTTTCTAAACAAATATTTCAGAATTTTAAAAAGTTCAACGTTTCTAAATACAATCATTTCGGAATTTAAAAAGGTACAACGTTTCTAAACACAAACATTCCAGATTTTAAAAAAAGTTCAACCTATCTATACACAAAAATATCGGAATTTTTAAAAAAGTTTAACGTTTATAAACATCAATCAATGTTTACTTATATAGCCCTAAATCACAAGTGTCTCAAAGGGCTGCACAAGCCACAACAACATCCTCGGTTCAGATCCAACACAAACATACATTTCAGAATTAAAAAAAAAGTTCAACGTTTCTAAACACAAACATGTTGAAAATGAAAACAAATTTAACGTTTTTCAACACAAAAATTTTGGTATTTTAAAAATTTTTAAACGTTTCTAAACACAAACATTTTGGAATTAAAAAAAAGGTTAAACATTTTTAAACACAAACATTTCGGAATTTGAAAAAGGTTCAACGTTTCTAAACACAAACATTTTGAAATTTAAAAAAGGTTCAATGTTTCCAAACACAAACATCTCAGGTTTTTAAAAAGGTTCAACCTTTATATACACAAAAATATCGGAATTTAAAAAAGGTTCAACGTTGCTAAACAAACATTACGGAATTTTAAAAAGTGCTAAGTTTCTTAACACAAACATTTCAGATTTTTAAAAAAGTTCACCGTTTCTATACACAAAAATTTCGGAATCCCCAAAAAAGTTTGACGTTTCTAAACAAATATTTCAGAATTTTAAAAAGTTCAACGTTTCTAAATACAATCATTTCGGAATTTAAAAAGGTACAACGTTTCTAAACACAAACATTCCAGATTTTAAAAAAAGTTCAACCTATCTATACACAAAAATATCGGAATTTTTAAAAAAGTTTAACGTTTATAAACATCAATCAATGTTTACTTATATAGCCCTAAATCACAAGTGTCTCAAAGGGCTGCACAAGCCACAACAACATCCTCGGTTCAGATCCAACACAAACATACATTTCAGAATTTAAAAAAAAGTTCAACGTTTCTAAACACAAACATGTTGAAAATGAAAACAAATTTAACGTTTTTCAACACAAAAATTTTGGTATTTTAAAAAATTTTAAACGTTTCTAAACACAAACATTTTGGAATTAAAAAAAAGGTTAAACATTTTTAAACACAAACATTTCGGAATTTGAAAAAGGTTCAACGTTTCTAAACACAAACATTTTGAAATTTAAAAAAGGTTCAATGTTTCCAAACACAAACATCTCAGGTTTTTAAAAAGGTTCAACCTTTATATACACAAAAATATCGGAATTTAAAAAAGGTTCAAGATTTCTAAACAAACATTTCGGAATTTAAAAAAAGTTCTACGTTTCTAAACACAAACATTTTGAAATTTAAAAAAGGTTCAATGTTTCCAAACACAAACATTTCAGATTTTTAAAAAGGTTCAACCTTTATATACACAAAAATATCGGAATTTAAAAAAGGTTCAAGATTTCTAAACAAACATTTCGGAATTTAAAAAAAGTTCAACCTTTCTAAACACAAACATGTTGGAAATGAAAACAAATTTAACGTTTTTCAACACAAAAATGTTGGTATTTTAAAAAAAGTTAAACGTTTCTAAACACAAACATTTTGAAATTTAAAAAAGGTTCAATGTTTCCAAACACAATCATTTCAGAATTTAAAAAAAGTTCAACCTATCTATACACAAAAATATCGGAATTTTTAAAAAAGTTAAACGTTTCTAAACATCAATCAAAAAATCAAAGAGTTACTTATATAGCCCTAAATCACGAGTGTCTCAAAGGGCTGCACAAGCCACAACAACATCCTCGGTTCAGATCCAACACAAACAAACATTTCAGAATTTAAAAAAAAGTTCAACGTTTCTAAACACAAACATGTTGGAAATGAAAACAAATTTAACGTTTTTCAACACAAAAATGTTGGTATTTTAAAAAAGTTCAACGTTTCTAAACACAAACATTTTGGAATTAAAAAAAAAGGTTAAACGTTTCTAAACACAAACATTTTGAAATTTAGAAAAGGTTCAATGTTTCCAAACACAAACATTTCAGATTTTTAAAAAAGTTCAACCTTTATATACACAAAAATATCGGAATTTAAAAAAGGTTCAACGATGCTAAACAAACATTACGGAATTTAAAAAAGTGCTAAGTTTCTAAACACAAACATTTCAGATTTTTAAAAAAGTTCACCGTTTTTTATACACAAAAATATCGGAATCCAAAAAAGTTTAACGTTTCTAAACAAATATTTCGGAATTTTAAAAAGTTCAACGTTTCTAAACACAATCATTTCGGAATTTAAAAAAAGGTCAACCTATCTATACACAAAAATATCGGAATTTTTAAAAAAGTTCAACGTTTATAAACATCAATCAAAAAATCAAAGAGTTACTTATATAGCCCTAAATCACGAGTGTCTCAAAGGGCTGCACAAACCACAACAACATCCTCGGTTCAGATCCAACACAAACAAACATTTCAGAATTTAAAAAAAAGTTCAACGTTTCTAAACACAAACATGTTGGAAATTAAAACAAATTTAACGTTTTTCAACACAAAAATGTTGGTATTTTAAAAAAGTTCAACGTTTCTAAACAAACATTTTGGAATTAAAAAAAAAAGGTTAAACGTTTCTAAACACAAACATTTCGGAATTTAGAAAAGGTTCAATGTTTCCAAACACAAACATTTCAGATTTTTAAAAAAGTTCAACCTTTATATACACAAAAATATCGGAATTTTAAAAAGGTTCAACGTTGCTAAACAAACATTACGGAATTTAAAAAAGTGCTAAGTTTTTAAACACAAACATTTCAGATTTTTAAAAAAAGTTCACCGTTTCTATACACAAAAATATCGGAATCCCAAAAAAAGTTTAACGTTTCTAAACAAATATTTCGGAATTCTAAAAAGTTAAACGTTTCTAAACACAAACATTTTGGAATTAAAAAAAAAGGTTCAACGTTGCTAAACACAAACATTTCGAAATTTAAAAAAGGTTCAATGTTTCCAAACACAAACATTTCAGATTTTTAAAAAAGTTCAACCTTTTCTATACACAAAAATATCGGAATCCAAAAAAAAGTTTAACGTTTCTAAACAAATATTTCGGAATTTTAAAAAGTTCAACGTTTCTAAACACAAACATTTCGAAATTTAAAAAAAGTTCAACCTATCTTTACACAAAAATATCGGAATTTTTAAAAAAGTTCAACGTTTCTAAACATCAATCAAAAAATCAAAGAGTTACTTATATAGCCCTAAATCACGAGTGTCTCAAAGGGCTGCACAAACCACAACAACATCCTCGGTTCAGATCCAACACAAACAAACATTTCAGAATTTAAAAAAAAGTTCAACGTTTCTAAACACAAACATGTTGGAAATTAAAACAAATTTAACGTTTTTCAACACAAAAATGTTGGTATTTTAAAAAAGTTCAACGTTTCTAAACAAACATTTTGGAATTAAAAAAAAAAGGTTAAACGTTTCTAAACACAAACATTTCGGAATTTAGAAAAGGTTCAATGTTTCCAAACACAAACATTTCAGATTTTTAAAAAGGTTCAACCTTTATATACACAAAAATATCGGAATTTAAAAAAGGTTCAACGTTGCTAAACAAACATTACGGAATTTAAAAAAGTGCTAAGTTTTTAAACACAAACATTTCAGATTTTTTACAAAAGTTCACCGTTTCTATACACAAAAATATCGGAATCCAAAAAAAAGTTTAACGTTTCTAAACAAATATTTCGGAATTTTAAAAAGTTCAACGTTTCTAAACACAAACATTCCAGATTTTTAAAAAAGTTCAACCTATCGATACACAAAAATATCGGAATTTTTAAAAAAGTTCAACGTTTATAAACATCAATCAAAAAATCAAAGAGTTACTTATATAGCCCTAAATCACGAGTGTCTCAAAGGGCTGCACAAGCCACAACAACATCCTCGGTTCAGATCCAACACAAACAAACATTTCAGAATTTTAAAAAAAGTTCAACGTTTCTAAACACAAACATGTTGGAAATGAAAACAAATTTAACGTTTTTCAACACAAAAATTTTGGTATTTTAAAAAAGTTCAACGTTTCTAAACACAAACATTTTGGAATTTAAAAAAAAGGTTAAACGTTTCTAAACACAAACATTTCGGAATTTAGAAAAGGTTCAATGTTTCCAAACACACACATCTCAGGTTTTTAAAAAAGTTCACCGTTTCTATACACAAAAATATCGGAATCCAAAAAAAAAGTTTAATGTTTCTAAACAAATATTTCGGAATTTAAAAAGGTACAACGTTGCTAAACACAAACATTTCAAAATTTAAAAAAGGTTCAATGTTTCCAAACACAAACATTTCAGATTTTTAAAAAAGTTCAACCTTTATATACACAAAAATATCGGAATTTTAAAAAGGTTCAACGTTGTTAAACAAACATTACGGAATTTAAAAAAGTGCTAAGTTTCTAAACACAAACTTTTCAGATTTTTTCAAAAAGTTCACCGTTTCTATACACAAAAATATCGGAATCCCCAAAAAGTTTTAACGTTTCTAAACAAATATTTCGGAATTTTAAAAAGTTAAACGTTTCTAAACACAATCATTTCGGAATTTAAAAAGGTACAACGTTTCTAAACACAAACATTCCAGATTTTAAAAAAAGTTCAACCTATCTATACACAAAAATATCTGATTTTTTAAAAAAGTTCAACGTTTATAAACATCAATCAAAAAATCAAAGAGTTACTTATATAGCCCTAAATCACGAGTATCTCAAAGGGCTGCACAAGCCAACACAAACAAACATTTCAGAATTTTAAAAAAGTTCAACGTTTCTAAACACAAACATGTAGGAAATGAAAACAAATTTAACGTTTTTCAACACAAAAATTTTGGTATTTTAAAAAAGTTCAACGTTTCTAAAACACAAACATTTTGGAATTTAAAAAAGGTTCAATGTTTCCAAACACAAACATCTCAGGTTTTTAAAAAGGTTCAACCTTTATATACACAAAAATATCGGAATTTAAAAAAGGTTCAAGATTTCTAAACAAACATTTCGGAATTTAAAAAAAGTTCTACGTTTCTAAACACAAACATTTCAGAATTTTAAAAAAAGTTCAACCTTTCTAAACACAAACATGTTGGAAATGAAAACAAATTTAACGTTTTTCTACACAAAAATGTTGGTATTTTAAAAAAAGTTAAACGTTTCTAAACACAAACATTTTGAAATTTAAAAAAGGTTCAACGTTTCTAAACACAAACATCTCAGGTTTTTTAAAAAGGTTCAACCTTTATATACACAAAAATATCGGAATTTAAAAGAGGTTCAACATTTCTAAACAAACATTTCGGAATTTAAAAAAAGTTCTACTTTTCTAAACACAAACATTTAAGATTTTTTAAAAAGTTCACCGTTTCTATACACAAAAATATCGGAATTAAAAAAAAAGTTTAACATTTAACTAAGTTTAATATAAAATGATTATTACTGTAAATTACTCTGCAAAAATAGTACAGGTTTCTATTAAAAAAAAATAAAACAGTAAATATAAAAAGTGTTTACATTTTGACAACAAAAAACAGTTTGACAAAAAAAAAAAGTTTTCTAAAAAAAAAATCAAAAAATAAAGCCTCCAAAAAGGTGAAGATAAGGAAGGGCGTGCTGGTGTTTACATTGTGAAGTGAAGTGAATTATATTTATATAGCGCTTTTTCTCTAGTGACTCAAAGCGCTTTACATAGTGAAACCCAATATCTAAGTTACATTTAAAGCAGTGTGGGTGGCACTGGGAGCAGGTGGGTAAAGTGTCTTGCCCAAGGACACAACGGCAGTGACTAGGATGGCGGAAGCGGGAATCGAACCTGCAACCCTCAACTTGCTGGCACGGCCACTCTACCAACCGAGCTATGCCGCCCCAATGCCTAAGAGACATGATTAGTGGTGTCCTCAGCTCGCTCCATTACTTAGTTAAATGACTAATTGATGTTGGGCGGACAGGTGACACCACTCCTCAGGATACATTTCTAACCCCCCCAAACCTTCACCGGGCCCCCGGCCTCCATCTTGTCTGTCCCTGCGAGCCCACCTCTGGCCCCTCATGTCCAATTCATGCAGCAGGATTAGTAGTAGTGGCGCTTGCACATGGGGCCGGGTGGGGGGACAGGTGGGGGCTGGGTGGGGGCCGGGTGGGGGCCGGGTGGGGGCCGACGTCTGGACTGGACGTGAGCGAGACAAGAGAGAAAGTGAAAGTTAGTCAGAGAGACATTATTCTGTCCACTATTGTGTGTGTGTGTGTGTGTGTGTGTGTGTGTGTGTGTGTGTGTGTGTGCGTGTGTGTGTGTGTGTGTGTGTGTGAAGAAGAACAGGGCTGTCCATAGTGTGGCCCCCCGGGGCCATTTGTGGCCCGCAGCTCATTTTTCAACGCACATTCGAAAAATGCTTAAAAAAAAAAAAAATCATAAAAAGTGGAATGTAACGACAAAAAATGTCAATGTTGACTCTAATAACACAACGTTGGGGATTATTGACTTATTTAAAGCTTGCAGATTTTGAAATATTACACTGAAATATTTTTTGGAGGAAAATATTGCATATTTTGTGTGTTTGGCAAATAAAAAGAGAAGTTTTCTTTGACAAAATGGGCATAAAGAATAAAAAATTATATATTTATATATATATATATATATATATATATATATATATATAGTGTTTTCTTTTATTGATTTTGATTCATTATTATTATTATCAAAATGAAAAAATGTATATATATATATATAAAAGGAGAAAATGTATATATGTATATTTATATATATATATACATATATATATATATATAAATGTATATATATATATACATATACGTATACATATATAAATTTTTTCCTTTTGATCCCCAACAATAATAATAATAATAATGAATCAAAATCAATAAAAGAAAAAAAAAAATATATATATATATATATATATATATATATATACATGTATACATTTTTTTATTTTGATCACAACAATAATAATAATAATGAATCAAAATCAATAATGCTATGAATTATTGATGTATTAAAGGCTCCAATTACTTCACATTAAATATTACACTTTGAAATATTTTTGGAGGAAAATATTGCATATTTTGTGTGTTTGGCAACTAAAAAGAAAAGTTTTCTTTGACAAAGTGGGCATAAAGAATAAAAAATTATATATATATATATATATATATATATATATATATATATATATATATATATATTGTTTTTATATTTATATTTATTGTTTTTATATTTATTGATTTTGATTCATTATTATTATTATCAAAATGAAAATATATATATATATAAAAGGAAAACATTTATATATGTATATTTATATATATATACATATATATATATATATATATACATATACGTATACATATATAAATTTTTTCCTTTTGATCCCCAACAATAATAATAATAATAATGAATCAAAATCAATAAAAGAAAAAAAAAAAAATATATATATATATATATATATATATATACATGTATACATTTTTTTATTTTGATCACAACAATAATAATAATAATGAATCAAAATCAATAATGCTATGAATTATTGATGTATTAAAGGCTCCAATTACTTCACATTAAATATTACACTTTGAAATATTTTTGGAGGAAAATATTGCATATTTTGTGTGTTTGGCAACTAAAAAGAAAAGTTTTCTTTGACAAAGTGGGCATAAAGAATAAAAAATTATATATATATATATATATATATATATATATATATATATATATATATATATATATATATTGTTTTTATATTTATATTTATTGTTTTTATATTTATTGATTTTGATTCATTATTATTATTATCAAAATGAAAATATATATATATATAAAAGGAAAACATTTATATATGTATATTTATATATATATACATATATATATATATATATATATATATATATATACATATACGTATACATATATAAATTTTTTCCTTTTGATCCCCAACATTAATAATAATAATAATAATGAATCAAAATCAATTTAAAAAAAAAAAAAAAATATATATATATATATATATATATATATACATACATGTATCCTTTTTTTATTTTGATTACAACAATAATAATAATAATGAATCAAAATCAATAATGTTATGAATTATTGATGTATTAAAGGCTCCAATTACTTCACATTAAATATTACACTTTGAAATATTTTTGGAGGAAAATATTTGGTGTTTTGTGTGTTTGGCAACTAAACAGAAAACTTTTCTCTGTTTGACAAAAAGGGCTATAAAAAAATATTTTAAAAAATGGGAAAAAATTATATATATATATATATACGAATATCCATTTTTTTCCCCAACAATAATAATAATAATAATAATGAATCAAAATCTGAAATGTTATGAATTATTGCTGAATTAAAAGCTGCAATTACTTCACATTAAATATTACACTTTTTGGGAAAAATATTGTGTGTTTGGCAAAAAAAAACAAAAAAACATTGTCTTCAACAAAAGGGCATAAAACAAACAAATAACAAAAAATTAAAACAAATTTAAAATAAATGGAAGGATTTGAAGTAGATCTACAAATCTAAAATTTTAAAGTTAGCGCCAAAAAATGTAGGACTTATTTTTTTAACCCTTTCATGAGTGAGGACTTTTTCGATTCGCTTTTTTTTTCAACTGTTATTACTCCAAAAATAATAATTAACTAAATCGATGTTATGAATTATTGATTGAATATTACACTTTGAAATATTTTTGGAGGAAAATATTGCATATTTTGTGTGTTTGGCAAATAAAAAGAGAAGTTTTCTTCGACCAAAAAACAGCTTAAAAAATTCAAAAATGTTTTTTTTTTAAATAAATATGTATATATATGTATATCCAATTTTTATTTTGATCCCCCAACAATAATAATTATAAAAACAATAATGTTATGAATTATTGGTGTATTAAAAGCTCCAATTACTTCACATTAAATATCACACTTTTGGGGGAAAATATTGTGTTTGACAAATTAAAAAATAGGAATTTTTTCTCAACAAAAGGACGTAAAACTAACAAATAATAAAAATTTAAAAAAAACTTTGAAAAAAACTACTTATAATCGATGGATGGATTTGAAGTAGATCTTGAAATATAAAATTTCAAAGTTAAACCAAATGTTAAGTTTTTTAACACTTTTATGAGTGAGGCATTTTTGGATTTTGGATTTTTTAATTTTTTTTAACTGATATTACTCCAAAAATAATAATTAACTAAATCGATGTTATGAATTATTGATTGAATATTACACTTTGAAATATTTTTGGAGGAAAATATTGCATATTTTGTGTGTTTGGCAAATAAAAAGAGAAGTTTTCTTCGACCAAAAAACAGCTTAAAAAATTCAAAAATGTTTTTTTTTTTAAATAAATATGTATATATATGTATATCCAATTTTTATTTTGATCCCCCAACAATAATAATTATAAAAACAATAATGTTATGAATTATTGGTGTATTAAAAGCTCCAATTACTTCACATTAAATATTACACTTTTGGGGAAAAATATTGTGTTAGACAAATAAAAAAATAGGAATTTTTTCTCAACAAAAGGACATAAAACTAACAAATAATAAAAATTTAAAAAAACTTTGAAAATAACAACTTATAAGCAATGGATGGATTTGAAATAGATCTTGAAATATAAAATTTCAAAGTTAAACCACATTTTAATTTTTTTAACACTTTTATGAGTGAGGCATTTTTAGATTTTGGATTTTTTTTTTTTTTTTAACTGTTATCACTCCAAAAAATAATAATGAACTAACTCAATGTTATGAATTATTGATTGAATATTACACTTTGAAATATTTTATTGCATAAAAAGAGAAGTTTTCTTCGACCAAAAAACAGCTCAAAAAATTCAAAAATGTTTTTTTTTAAATAAATATGTATATATATGTACATCCAATTTTTATTTTGATCCCCAACAATAATAATAATAATAATTATTATAAAAACAACAATGTTATGAATTATTGGTGTATTAAAAGCTCCAATTACTTCACATTAAATATTACACTTTTTGGGAAAAATATTGTGTTTGACAAATAAAAAAGGTATTTTTTCTTCAACAAAAGGGCATAAAACTAACAAATAATAAAAAAGTAAAATTAAAAAAAAAACTACTTATAATCGATGGATGGATTTGAAGTAGATCTTGAAATATAAAATTTCAAAGTTAAACCAAATTTTAATTTTTTTAACACTTTTATGAGTGAGGCATTTTTAGATTTTGGATTTTTATTTTTTTTAAGTGTTATTACTCCAAAAAATAATAATGAACTAACTCAATGTTATGAATTATTGATTGAATATTACACTTTGAAATATTTTATTGCATAAAAAGAGAAGTTTTCTTCGACCAAAAAACAGCTTAAAAAATTCAAAAATGTTTTTTTTTTTAAATAAATATGTATATATATGTATATCCAATTTTTATTTTGATCCCCAACAATAACAATTATAAAAACAATAATGTTATGAATTATTGGTGTATTAAAAGCTCCAATTACTTCACATTAAATATTACACTTTTTGGGAAAAATATTGTGTCTGACAAATTAAAAAAAAGCAATTTTTTCTCAACAAAAGGGCATAAAACTAACAAATAATAAAAATTCAAAAAAACTTTGAAAATAACTTATAAGCAATGGATGGATTTGAAATAGATCTTGAAATATACAATTTCAAAGTTAAATCAAATTTTTATTTTTTTAACACTTTTATGAGTGAGGCATTTTTTATTATTATTATTTTTTTAAACTGTTATTACTCCAATAAATAGTAATGAACTAAATCGATGTTATGAATTATTGATTGAATATTACACTTTGAAATATTTTTGGAGGAAAACACTGCAAATTTTGTGTGTTTGGCAAATAAAAAGAGAAGTTTTCTACGACCAAAAAACAGCTTAAAACAAAAAAAAAGTGAAGTAAAAGAGCAAACAGGTGAAATGTAAGGAAAAAGATGGCAAAGTTAACTCTAATAACACATCATTGCTCCAAAAATAATAATGAATCAAAACCCGGATCTTCACATATTTTTGTTTATTGTTCCATTTTTGTTTTCATTCTCCGTCTGACCTTCTTATTTCCTGTTTAGTCCATCACCATGGTTACTAATTAGTTTCAGCTGCTACTCCCGGTCCACGCACACCTGTTCTTCTAATCACCTTCACTATATAAGCCTTCCTCTTGTTGTTATTCATTCTGGGTTCGTATTTTTCTCCCATGCAACAGGTGACGACTGCGACTTCTGGTATGTAATTTCTTGTTGTCTTTTCACGCTAAGCCTTTGTGTTTTTCCAGTTTTCATGCCGATGAATTGTTTTTCCCTTTTGTGCCATTTTTGTTTCCTGGTTGTTTATCCTAGCTTTCATGCTAGTGTCTTTTGTTTGCCTTTTCTTTAGCAGCAGTGTTTTTGTTCATAGCTCCTTTTGGTAAATAAACTTCATTAAATCTTACCTCTTGTTACAAAGGGCCTAAAACAAAAAAAAAAAATAAATAGTAAGAAAAACTAATAATCGCTGTATAGATCTGAAGTTGATATAGATATAGAATTGTTGAAAGTTAAAAAATATATATTATATATCTTGATTGGATTATCCAGAGAATAGTGCTCGATACCGTGGTAGAGCGCAATATGTAGGTGTGGGAAAAATCACAAGACTACTTCATCTCTACAGAACTGTTTCATGAGGGGTTCCCTCAATCATCAGGAGATTTTAATATTATTTTTTTCTGATGATTGAGGGAACCACTCATGAAACAGTTCTGTAGAGATGAAGTAGTCTTGTCATTTTTCCCCCACACACACACACACACACATATATATATATATATATATATATATATATATATATATATATATATATATATATATATATATATATATTAGTCTTGTGATTTTTTCTCCCACAAATATATATATATATATATATATAATTTTTTTGTTGTATTTTATTTTTAAAAAAATTATATATATATATTTTAAATTGTATATATTTATATATATATATATAAATTATGTATTTTTATTTCAAAAAAATATATATATATATATTTTTTGTTAAATAAAATACAAAAATTTAAAAAATAAATTAGATATATATATGTATGTATGTTAATTATTTGTATTAATTTTTTAAAATAAAATTAAAAATGTAAAAAAAATTATTATATATCCATTTATTTGTTTGATCCCCAACAAAAATAATAACTAATCAAAATCTGTAATTTTATGAATTATTGATGTATTAAAGCATGGAGGCTCTCAATTTTCAGTGCCCCTCACAAAAATCACAGGGGGGCGACCATTCTCCCAAATTTCTCCCGATTCCCACTTGGACAACAATATTGGGGGCGTGTCTTAAAGTCACTGCCTCAAGCGTCCTCTAAAACCTTTCGTCACGTCCGCTTTTCCTACGTAGAAACAGCATGCCGGCCTTGGTAATTAATGATAGATTTGGCTTTTACACACACACACACAGCCATAGAGGTCACACTGAGGGTGGCCGTACAAACCACTTTAAGACTGTTACAAATATGCGCCACATTGTGAACTGTCACAACCACTGGCTTGTTAGTGGCTGTAACATTAAGGGAGACCACACCGATTTGTACATTTTAGCCAACAGATCTTTTATTTACAACATGTATCAGTGATCAGTAATGTGAATTAACCAAGGAATGTATCAGTAAATGAGTGTTGTCCCAAAAGGGTGTTAGTGTGGTGCTAATCCCGGCCGTCGTTGCCGTGACCATACGGTCACCAAACGAATGTGCCTGTGGGACGAGAGAGAGAAAGAGAGAGAGCATGAGAGAGAGAGCATGCTGCTGGGAGGCCTTTTATAGGCCGCCCAATCAGCAGCCCTCTGAGATGTTGCACGTCTTCACAGACCAGCTCCACCTGCGGGTCGGAGGACCAAAGTGCCCCAAACACTAACCGGCAGCAACCGACAGCTCCACCTGCGGGTCGGAGGACCAAAGTGCCCCAAACACTAACCGGCAGAGCCGGGCATGACAGAACCAACACTAAACGACAATGACAAGCAAATTTCGGGAGAACATCCGCACTGTAACACAACAGAACAAATACACAGAACCCATTGCAGCACTACCTCTTCCTGGACGCTACAATACAAAAATGTATTATTAGCATGTGGGAAAAGTTTATTTTGATATTTACCTGAGAAGGCTGCAAATAGAAAAAGCCAACTCTGTATTTGAGTTTGACACACCTGGATTAAATATTACACTTTTTGGGAAAAAAGAGACATTTTTCTTCAACAAAAGGGCAAAGAACAACCAAATAATACAAATAAAAGCACTTATAATCGATGGATGGATTTGAAGTAAATCTACAAATATAAAAGTTTTAAGTTAAACCAAAAAAAATGTATGACTTATTATTTTTAACACTTTTAAAAGTGAGGCATTTTTGTATTTGTATTTTTTCAAAACCATTATTACCCCCCAAAAAATAATAAATTAAATCAATATATTCTGCATTTTAACAACAAAAAAAGTTTTTTTTTTTTTTTTTTAACAGGGCATTAAACAAAAAAATAGAAAATAATTAAAACTTATAATCGATGTCTAGATCAAATATTACACTTTGACTTTTTTTTGCATATTTTGTGTTTGGCATAAAAAAAAAAAAATATATTTGACAAGATGTTTTTCGACATAACTTAAGTTGAACAAAAAGAATGATAGAAAAAATAATATGACTCATTTGTGAATTGTATTTATACTGCAAAATTAACTTTAAAAAGTAAAAAAAAAATAGCCACAAAAAAAGGTTAACATGTTAAGATGCTAATGTTAGCATGTGTCACGTACCAAGGTTTTTGACTCTTAGGTGTATAGCTGCGAAATTAACTTAAAAAAGTTTAAAATTAGATTTAAAAAATAAGTTAGCATATTAAAATGCTAATATTAACATGTGTCACGTACCAAGTTATTTGACTCTTTAGGTGTACCGCTGAAAAATTAGCTTAAAAAAGTTTAAAATTAGATTTAAAAAAAAAAAAAATGTTAGCATATTAAAATGCTAATGTTAGCATGTGTCACGTACCAAGGTTTTTGACTCTTAGGTGTATAGCTGCTAAATACACTTAAAAAGGTTTAAAATTTGATTTAAAAAATAAGTTAGCATATTAAAATGCTAATATTAGCATGTGTCACGTACCAAGTTATTTGACTCTTTAGGTGTACAGCTGAAAAATTGGCTTAAAAAAGTTTAAAATTTGATTTAAAAAAAAAAAAAAAAAAAAAGAAATGTTAGCATATTAAAAGGCTAATATTAGCATTTTTCACGTACCAAGTAATTTGACTCTTTGACTCTAGAGGGGCGGTTTAGCTCGGTTGGTAGAGCGGCCGTGCTAGCAACTTGAGGGTTGCAGGTTCGATTCCCGCTTCTGCCATCCTAGTCACTGCCGTTGTGTCTTTGGGCAAGACACTTAACTCCCAGTGCCACCCACACTGCTTAAAATGTAACTTAGATATTGGGTTTCGCTATGTAAAGCGCTTTGAGTCACTAGAGAAAAAGGGCTATATAAATATAATTCACTTCACTCTTAGGTGTACAGCTGCAAAATTAACTTTAAAAAGGTAAAAAAAAATTGCCACAAAAAAAAGTTAACATATTAAGATGCTAATGTTAGCATGTGTCACGTACCAAGGTTTTTGACTCTTAGGTGTATAGCTGCAAAATTAACTTAAAAAAGTTTAAAATTAGATTTAAAAAATAAGTTAGCATATTAAAATGCTAATATCAGCATGTGTCACGTACCAAGTTATTTGACTCTTTAGGTGTACAGCTGCAAAATTGGCTTAAAGTTTAAAATTAGATTTAAAAAAAAAAAAAAAAAAAATGTTAGCATATTAAAATGCTAATGTTAGCATGTGTCACGTACCAAGGTTTTTGACTCTTAGGTGTATAGCTGCGAAATTAACTTAAAAAGGTTTAAAATTAGATTTAAAAAATAAGTTAGCATATTAAAATGCTAATATTAGCATGTGTCACGTACCAAGTTATTTGACTCTTTAGGTGTAAAGCTGAAAAATTGGCTTAAAAAAGTTTAAAATTTGATAAAAAAAAAAAAAAAAATGTTAGCATATTAAAATGCTAATATTAGTATTTTTTACGTACCAAGTAATTTGACTCTTTGACTCTAGAGGGGCGGTTTAGCTCGGTTGGTAGAGCGGCCGTGCTAGCAACTTGAGGGTTGCAGGTTCGATTCCCGCTTCTGCCATCCTAGTCACTGCCGTTGTGTCTTTGGGCAAGACACTTAACTCCCAGTGCCACCCACACTGCTTTAAATGTAACTTAGATATTGGGTTTCGCTATGTAAAGCGCTTTGAGTCACTAGAGAAAAAGGGCTATATAAATATAATTCACTTCACTCTTAGGTGTACAGCTGCAAAATTAACTTTAAAAAGGTAAAAAAAAAATAGCCACAAAAAAAAGTTAACATATTAAGATGCTAATGTTAGCATGTGTCACGTACCAAGGTTTTTGACTCTTAAGTGTATAGCTGCAAAATTAACTTAAAAAAGTTTAAAATTAGATTTAAAAAATAAGTTAGCATATTAAAATGCTAATATTAGCATGTGTCACGTACCAAGTTATTTGACTCTTTAGGTGTACAGCTGCAAAATTGACTTAAAGTTTAAAATTAGATTTAAAAAAAAAAAAAAAATGTTGGCATATTAAAATGCTAATGTTAGCATGTGTCACCTACCAAGGTTTTTGACTCTTAGGTGTATAGCTGCGAAATTAACTTAAAAAGGTTTAAAATTAGATTTAAAAAGTAAGTTAGCATATTAAAATGCTAATATTAGCATGTGTCACGTACCAAGTTATTTGACTCTTTAGGTGTACAGCTGAAAATTTGGCTTAAAAAAAGTTTAAAATTTGATAAAAAAAAAAAAAAAATGTTAGCATATTAAAATGCTAATATTAGCATTTTTCACGTACCAAGTAATTTGACTCTTTGACTCGAGAGGGGCGGTATAGTTCGGTTTGTAGAGCGGCCGTGCCAGCAACTTGAGGTTTGCAGGTTCGATTCCCGCTTCCGCCATCCTAGTCACTGCCGTTGTGTCCTTGGGCAAGACACTTTACCCACCTGCTCCCAGTGCCACCCACACTGCTTTAAATGGAACTTAGATATTGGGTTTCGCTATGTAAAGCGCTTTGAGTCACTAGAGAAAAAGGGCTATATAAATATAATTCACTTCACTCTTAGGTGTACAGCTGCAAAATTAACTTTAAAAAGGTAAAAAAAAATTGCCACAAAAAAAAGTTAACATATTAAGATGCTAATGTTAGCATGTGTCACGTACCAATGTTTTTGACTCTTAGGTGTATAGCTGCAAAATTAACTTAAAAAAGTTTAAAATTAGATTTAAAAAATAAGTTAGCATATTAAAATGCTAATATCAGCATGTGTCACGTACCAAGTTATTTGACTCTTTAGGTGTACAGCTGCAAAATTGGCTTAAAAAAGTTTAAAATTAGATTTAAAAAAAAAAAAAAAAAAAAATGTTAGCATATTAAAATGCTAATGTAAGCATGTGTCACGTACCAAGGTTTTTGACTCTTAGGTGTACAGCTGCGAAATTAACTTAAAAAGGTTTAAAATTAGATTTAAAAAACAAGTTAGCATATTAAAATGCTAATATCAGCATGTGTCACGTACCAAGTTATTTGACTCTTTAGGTGTACAGCTGCAAAATTGGCTTAAAAAAGTTTAAAATTAGATTTAAAAAAAAAAAAAAAAAAAAATGTTAGCATGTGTCACGTACCAAGGTTTTTGACTCTTAGGTGTATAGCTGCAAAATTAACTTTAAAAAGTTTAAAATTAGATTTAAAAAATAAGTTAGCATATTAAAATGCTAATATTAGCATGTGTCACGTACCAAGTTATTTGACTCTTTAGGTGTACAGCTGCAAAATTGGCTTAAAGTTTAAAATTAGATTTAAAAAAAAAAAAAAAAAAAATGTTAGCATATTAAAATGCTAATGTTAGCATGTGTCATGTACCAAGGGGTTTGACTCTTAGGTGTATAGCTGCGAAATTAACTTAAAAAGGTTTAAAATTAGATTTAAAAAATAAGTTAGCATATTAAAATGCTAATATTAGCATGTGTCACGTACCAAGTTATTTGACTCTTTAGGTGTACAGCTGAAAAATTGGCTTAAACTTTAAAATTAGATAAAAAAAAAAAAAAAAATGTTAGCATATTAAAATGCTAATATTAGCATTTTTTACGTACCAAGTAATTTGACTCTAGAGGGGCGGTTTAGCTCGGTTGGTAGCGCGGCCATGCCAGCAACTTGAGGGTTACAGGTTCGATTCCCGCTTCCGCCATCCTAGTCACTGCCGTTGTGTCCTTGGGCAAGACACTTAACTCCCAGTGCCACCCACACTGGTTTAATTGTAACTTAGATATTGGGTTTCACTATGTAAAGCGCTTTGAGTCACTAGAGAAAAAGGGCTATATAAATATAATTCACTTCACTTATATGACTCATTTGAACCATTTTAATTGTAAAGGATCCCTAAAAGTGTTTAAAAATGTACATGTCGTGTTGCTTGGGAACATGCCCCCCCCCCCCCCCCAACAAGGGCCATCAATCAGCCACGTGGCGAGGTAGATACGTCATGACGCGGCGTGATGGAGAGCTTCTCGCTGGCTGCTGGCGGACTCTGATAAGCTCCATAAAACCTGCGCCTTGTTTTAGCCCGACCAAACACACAAGGACGACCTTTTCAGGACCTGGGGATTTAGTACTGGACCCCCACCCCCACCCCCACCACTATCCATACCACCCCACCACAGCTGCAACTTGACTCTGAGCCACCTCATTCATTCACTTCCACCCTGACCTTGTGGCCTAGGCAGCCGTGACCTTGAAGTGGAGTCTATGTAGACCACCAAGTCGCCCGTAAGGACCAGATGAGTCGCCCGCTGGCCTGTTCTAAAAATAGCTCAAATAGCAGCACTTACCAGTGAGCTGCATCAATTTTCTTTTTAATTGTATTTATTTACTAGCAAGCTGGTCTCACTTAGCTGAACATTTTTAATTCTAAGAGAGACAAAACTCAAATAGAATTTGAAAATATTTTAAAGACTTGGTCTTCACTTGTTTAAATAAAATCATTTATTTTTTTTACTTTCAGAAAAGACAATTTTAGAGAAAAAATACAACCCTAAAAAAGATTTTAGGATTTTTAAACACATACTTTTTTTACCTTTTTAAATTCCTTTCTCTTCTTTCCTGACAATTCAAATCAATGTTCAAGTAATTATTTTTTATTTATTTTAAAGAATAATAAATACATTTTAATTTAATTCTTCATTTTAGCTTCTGTTTTTTCGACAAAGAATATTTGTGAAATATTTCTTCAAACTTATGATTAAAATTCAAAAAAATTATTCTGGAAAATCTATAGAATCAAATTTAAATCTTTTTTCAAAGTCTTTTGAATATCTTTTAAAAATGTTGTTCCGGAAAATCTAGAAGAAATTATTTCTTTGTTAGAAATTTGTTATATATTTTAACAAAGTGAAGATTGGATTTTAACCTATTTGAAACATGTCATCAAAATTCTAAAATTAATCTTAATCAGGAAAAATTACTAATGATGTTCTATAAATGTATTTTTTTAATTTTTTTTAAATTTTTTCGGTTGAAATTTGATTTTTAAAGAGTCGAGATTGAACTATGTTCCATCCATCCATTTTCCTACCGCTTATTCCCTTTTGGGTTCAGGAGGAGGGGCGTTGGTGCCTATATCAGCTGTAATCGGGCGGAAGGCGGGGTACACCCTGGACAAGTCGCCTCCCTCGCCAACACAGATAGACGGACAACATTCACACATTTTGTGTTTTCTCCTCTTTTTAAACCCATCCATCCATTTTCTACCGGTTATTCCCTTTTGGGGGCGCTGGCGCCTATCTCAGCTACAATCGGGCGGAAGGCAGGGTACACCCTGGACAAGTCGCCTCCTCACCGCCGGGCTAACACAGACGGACAACATTCACACATTTTGTGTTTTCTCCTCTTTTAAACCCATCCATTAAGTGTTTTTTTCATCATTTATTCGCTACAAAAAAACCTTCCTTAAAAGGGGAAAAAATGTACGCCGGAATGACAGACAAAAATACCCATTTTTATATATTTATAGATTTATTTATTAAAGGTAAATTGAGCAAATTATGGCAGTTTATTGAAGTGTGTATCAAACTGGTACCCCTTGGCATTAATCAGTACCCAAGAAGTAGCTCTTGCTTTCAAAAAGGTTGCTGACCCCTGGCCTAAAGGTTTTAAGTGTTGTGCGTGCAGATTTTCCTCTAAAGTTACATTTATCCTCTTTTGCTGCTCTCTTACTTGACGCATTTTATACGTTAGCACGCCAACGTTAGCATTTAAGTCCGCAGGGCCTAAAAAAAAAAAAAAAAAATTTGGCCGCCCCTGCTTATACAGTGGCATGTATAACGTCCAACTACAAGGGAATGATGGGAAATACAAATAGTCGGTTTTAGCACACATTTCACCGTCTTTTTAAGGTGGTCGAAGTGTAAAAAGAAGCCAAGCCTGCTCTGAGTGTGAGGCCACTTAGTTCTGGAAGAGCAAGACGAAGGAAGGAGCGAGAAAAGAAGAGAAGTCATGATTTTTTTATTTTATTTTTTTTAATAAATCTTTATTTATAAATTTCAAATATTATATACAGTAAGTCCAACAACAATATAAAACATAATGAAAACAAAACAGCACCAGGGGGTTGTAAATTCAAAATAACAAAAATAGAATACAAATATATATATATATATATATATATATATATATATATATATATATATATATATATAACTAAAAATAAAATTCAGATTCATCAAATAACTTAAATTTGGAACACAGCATCATCGTTTTCACGGCTTTTTTTTCTTGTTAAAGAGAAGTCATTAATTAAAAAAAATATTTATATCATTTTTTTTTTAGCTTTAAACATTTTACTTAGAAAGGCACAAACTATGATTTCCTGGTAAATTATAATAAATCCATTTATTATAAATCAAACATTTGAAGAGAAGTCATGAATAACATTGGGAAGCAACAGTAGCGTGACGTCATCTCTCTCTCCGGGGTCACGTGACATGGGGGGCGTGGCCGCGGTCCAGACCGGCAGCCCGGGTCCGCGGCGCCTCACTCGGGGTCCCGCGCGCCGCCTGAAGGCGCCATGAGCGTTGCGTTGCAGGCTGGCGCGTGCACGAGCGTGCTTCTTTGAAGATGTGGACGCGCGTGTGGTGGTGGCGTTCGTGCGTGGCGGTTTTGGCGTGCGTCCGCGCGCAGGAGGACGCGTGCCCGCCGGCGTGCGCGTGCGAGCGCGGCTCGGGCACGGTGACCTGCGGGGCCGCCGCCGCCACATCCGCGGGAGTCCCGGCGCGCGTCCCGCCGTGGACGTCCACGCTGATCGTGCGCGGGCGGGAGTTGAGGACTCTGCGCGGCGGTGCGTTCAGGGACAACGGCACCCAGTTGGACGTGGCGACTCTGTCCCTGTCCTCCAACATGATCCGGGTCATCGAGGCGGACGCCTTCGCGGGGCTGCCGCGCGTGCACGTGCTGGATCTGAGCCGCAACCGCTTGGAGGTGATCTCGGACGGTGCGTTCAATGGACTCCTGGAAGTCCGCACGCTGTGCCTCAACCAGTCCTTGGCGCCCGGGGCCGCCCCGCAGCTGTGGGCGGCCCTGGCGTCCCCGGGTCTGCGGGACCTGCACCGCCTGGAGCTGGCGGGCAACGGGCTGCGCTCCGTCCCGCCGGCCCGGTCCGGCCTGCACCAGCTGGTCCTGGTCAACAACTCCATCGAGACCGTAAGCGGGGACGACGTCAGCCGGCTGGAGCAGCAGAGGCGCACCCGGGTCTACCTGTCCCAGAACCCCTTCCGGTGCACCTGCGACCTGGAGCCCTTCTACCACTGGCTGAAGAACTCCAGCCAGTGTCCCGACGCCGCGCTGCTCCGCTGCGGCCGGCCCGAGGCCAGGAAGGGTCTGGTCCTGGAGAAGCTGCGCGGGGAGGACCTGGACTGCGTGGACGACAACCTGGAGGCGGTCTCCTACGTGTTCCTGGGCATGGTCCTGGCTCTGATCGGGCTGGTCTTCCTCATGGTGCTCTACCTCAACCGGGGTGGCATCAAGCGCTGGGTCAACAACATCCGGGAGGCCTGCAGGGACCACATGGAGGTCTACCACTACCGCTACGAGCAGGACTCGGACCCGCGGCTGGCCAACGTGGCCGTCTGACCTGAAGACCTCCTGAACGCTATGAAACTTGCATGTTGAGCTTTTATTTTGTAGGGCCAGGATGTCGCTTTAGCTCCTAAACATGACAATAAAAGTTCTTTATCATACAGCTGATGTCATCGCTTCCAATATTTCTATTATTGATTACCATCGGGACAAGCGATAAAAAATGGATGGACGGATTATGGCCATTTTTCTATTTCTCATCTTCAAAAACTAAATATTTTTGTAACTTTTAGTACTTTCCTGGAGTTTGGTCCCAGTTGTAAACATTTTTGAAAAATATGTCATAAAAATCTTAAAAATATGTTGTAAGAATGTTACAAATGTCATAAAAATCTTAAAAATATGTTGTAAGAATGTTACAAATGTCATAAAAATCTTAAAAATACATCATACAAATGTTTAAAAATATGTCATAAAAATGTAAAAAAAATATGTTGTAAATTGTTTTTAAATATGTCATAAAAAGATTAAAAATAGGTCATAAAAGGTTGAAAATATATTATAAAAATTCCATAAGAATACAAAATATGACTCTTAAAATTTTTACAAATATGTAATTAAAATCTTAAATGTTAAAAATGTCGTGATTTTTTTTAATGTCCTAAAAATGTTCAAAATATGTAAAAAAAAATGTCGTAAAAATTTTACAAATATGTTAAAATCTTGAAAATATGTCGTGCAAATGTTTAAAAATAGGTAAATATATATATATGTGTATTTTATAAAAATTTAAAAATATATCATAAATGTTAAAAATACGTCATAAAAATGTCGTAAAAATGTTAACTATGTCAAAAAGATTAAAAAATGTCATACATTTTTTTTAAATATGTCATGTTAAACATGTCAAAAGGTTAAAAAGATGTTATGAAAACGTCCTAAAAATATAAAATGTCTTAACATTTTTACAAATGTCAGAAAAATGTTAATGTCATGAAAATTAAAAAAAAATCGAAAATATGTCAAAATGTTAATATGTCGTAATTTGTTTTATTTACTAAAAATGTTCCAAATATGTTGTAATTATGTAAAAAACATGTTGTAAAAATTGTACGAATAAGTCATAAAAATCTTAAATACGTCGTACAAATGTTTAAAAATACATCATGAAAATGTAAAAAATATGTCAAATGTTTTTAAATATGTCATAAAAATGTAAAAAAAGATATGTCATAAAAATGTTAAATACATCATAAAAATTTAAAAGATTCTTAATTTTTTTTAAATATGTCATAAAAATGCTACAAATATGTCATATGCTAAAAATATGTTGTAAAATTTTTAAAAATATGTTGTAAAAGTTACAAATATGTCGTGAAAATTTTACAAATATGTCATAAAAATGTTAGAGATATGTCATAAATTTTTTTAAAATGTGTCATAAAAATGCCAATAATACGTCGTAAAAATGTTTAAAAATATGACATAAAATGGTAAAAAAAGTCATTTTTTTTAATGTCATAGAAATTGTTAAAATGTCATAAAAAGATTACAAATATGTCATAATGTTAAACATACGTCAAAATATTGTTTCATATATGTCATAAAAATGTTATAAAAAAGTAAAAAATATGTCATAAAAGTTGAAAAATATATCATAAAAATGTAGAAAAATATATCATTAAAATATGTCATACAAATGTTAAAAAAGTCATAAAAAGTAAACTGTCATTTTTTATATGTCCTAAAAATGTTTTTCAAAAACTATTTTAAAAATGTTAAAAATATGTCATGAAAATGTTAAAATATTACAAATCTGTCATACAAATGTTAAAAAATTGTCATAAGTGTTAAAAATAAGTCATACAAATTTGAAAAATAAGTGGTCAAATTGTTAAAAATATGTCATAAGAATGTTAAATGTATGTTGTAAAAATGTTACAAATATGTCGTAAAAATTTTTAAATCATGTCATGAAAATGTTACAAATATGTCATAAATTATTTGCGGGGATTTTTTTTTTTTTTTTTTTTCCAACGCTTAAATGTCTAGATCAAAAGTGTTCCAAGTGCAACTGGAGGGCCACTTGTGGCAAAACATTTTTAACATGGCACATTCTAAAAATGCGATTGAATTTCAAAAATGTCATGAAAAGAGCAAACAGGTGAAATGTAACAAGAAAAAGTTGCAATGTTGACTCTAATAACACAAAGATGACAAGATTTTTGTTCTTTAATACTGCTAAAGTTAAAAAAAATAAAAACAATAAATAGAAATCAATATTATGAATTAATTACCTTACTTCACATTAAATATTGTCTTTTTAAAACATATTTGGGGGGAAAATGTTGCCTTTTTTGTGTTTGCCATAAGACATACTTAGTTTTCTTTGACAAAAAGGACAAACACATTTTCAATAATTTTTGGGGACTATTTTTTTTTAACTGTTAGTACTCAAAAAATAATAATGAATCAAAATCAATAATGTTATGAATTATTGACTTATTAAAGGTTCCAGTTACTATCAAATATTACACTTTGAAATATTTTGGGGAAAATATTGCACATTTTGTTTGTTTGTCATAATAAAAAACACATTTTTATGTGACAAAAAAAGCATAAAACCAACAAATAAAAAAACAAATGTTGAAAGTAAAAAGCAAAGCTTTAAATCGTATGATAATTTTAGTCTGATTTTATTTAAGCTGCTCAAAATCATTAATTAAATCAATGTTATGAATTATTGACCTATTCACGCCTTCAATTACTTCACATTCAATTATTTCCATTTGAAAAATATTTCATATTTTGTGTCTTTGGCATATGAAAAAAACTAAGTTTAATTGTAACGTGCATCTTAATTGTAGTTTTCATTAACACATTTGGAGGTGTTAAAATCGCCATAGAAATTGGCTAATGCTAAGCCGTAGCATGTTAACAGTAAATATTCCATTTGGATTGTTTTGAGGGAGAAAATATTTCATATTTTGTGTGTTTGGCATATGAAAACAACTAAGTTTTATTTGACAAAAAGGGCATTAAAAAAAAAATATATAGGCTTGAATTTTTTTTTTTAAGTTAAAAATGGGTGAATTATTTTTAACACTTATACCTCCCTGATCATATTAGTCATCACTCAGAAAATTTTAACAAATTAAAATCAAAATTATGGATTACTGAAATATTTAACGCTTATATTACTTCACTTTAAATATTTCTATTGGGTCTCATATGACCCAATACAAACAACCTTCCCTAGTCATGGTGCAAAAAAACAACTCTGGATATTACTTAAAAAAAAAACGTCTAAGCACCATTAAAACATTTCTAAATGAGACCCATTTAAATCCATTGCAAAGCATGATAAGAAAAATGCCAAACACACTCCACATGTTTTAGCTGATATCTATTATATTATAATATGTACACATATGTATATATAGGACTGTCTCAGAAAATTTTAATACTGCGATAAAGTCCTTTATTTTCCGAAACGCAACTAAAAACATGAAAATGTCACACATTCTGGATTCATTTTAATATTGCTGATTCTGGCATACAGCTTAAGAAAACTCAAAAATCCTATCTCAAAAAATTTGAATATTTCCTCGGACCGAGTAAAAAAAAAGATTTATAACGGCATAACAAAATCAAACATTTAAAAATGTCAATTATTGCACTCAGTACTTGGTTGGGAATCCTTTTGCACGGATTACTGCATCAAAGCGACGTGGCATGGAGGCAATCAGCCTGTGGCATTGCTGAGGTGTTATGGATGCACAGGATGCTTCAAGAGCGGCCTTTAGCTCATTTGCATTATTGGGTCTGGTGTCTTTCAGCTTCTTCTTCACAATACCCCACAAATTCTCTATGGGGTTCAGGTCAGGGGAGTTGGCAGGCCAATGGAGGACAGTAATGCCATGGTCAGTACACCAGTTACTGCTGGTTTTGGCACTGTGGGCAGGTGCCAGATCATGCTGGAGAATGAAATCATCATCTCCGTAGAGCTTTACAACCGATGGAAGCATGTACACAGCTGAATTGACTCTGGACTTGATGAAACACAGTGGACCAAAACCAGCAGCTGACATGGCTCCCCAAACCATTGCTGACTGAGGGAACTTCCGTTGTCTAGAGTTCAGGAGTTTATATATATATATATATATATATATATATATATATATATATATATATATATATATATATATATATATATATATATATATATATATATATATATATATATATATATATATATATATATATATATATATATATATATATATATATATACAGGCAGCGACTTTCTAAGCAGGCTGCCACAAGGCTGAGGGGGAAAAAAAACGATTAAGACAAAATGTTCTTCGACCCGGCTTCTAAAGGTCCCGTGCAAAGTGATGAGTCATCGTCTGGTGTGTGTGTGTGTGTGTGTGTGTGTGTGTGTGTAAGGCCAGGATTAGGATGTTAGCTAATGCTAATAGTCCACAGCTGAAGAATGCGAGAAGGCGGAGGCCATTTTGTTGATTAAACACGCTTAAATGAATAAGATGAATTTAAGTACTATAATTATCTTTATTTTAACCCCAAAAATATTTTAATTTTACTTGAAAAACCGACAGCTCAGTAACCAGAATTTTTACACAGCATATAAAAAAATGGTATAAATGGAATGGAATGGAGAAACAACAGCACTTTTTTTGCGATAAAATTCAAGGAACAGAGCTGCCAGTTGTTGTTTTCTTTACCATAAAATTTTGTTGTTTTCTTGTTTTTTTTCTTACTGTATAGAAAAACAGTACCAAAGTTGATTTTAGAGTAAAAAAAAAATTAAGTCGGCGAAATTTTACAGTAAACGATGTGGGTTTTTCACAGCATATATTAAAAAAATGGTATAAATGGAATGGAATGGAGAAACAACAGCATTGTTTTTAGCTGTGAAGTTCAAGCAACAGAGCTGCCAATTAACACAATCTTGTTGTTTTAATGTTTTTATGTCTTACTGTATAAAAAAAAAACAGTATCGAAGTTGATTTTACAGTAAAAAACTCAGTCGGCGGAATTTAACCATAAAATCTATTGTCAATTTTACATTCTACAATTTGATTGATCTTTTTTTTTTTTTTAAATCATACGTCAAGCAGATATTTAAGTACTGTATTTATCTTTATTTTAACAAAGAAATAGTTTAATTTTACTTGAAAAACCGACAGCTCAGTAACCAAAATTTTTTCACAGCATATAAAAAAATGGTATAAATGGAATGGAAAGGAGAAACAGCAGCATTGTTTTTAGCGATAAAATTCAAGCAACAGAGCTGCCAATTAACACTATCTTGTTTTTTTTATGTCTTACTGTATAAAAAAAAAAAACAGTACCAAAGTTGATTTTACAGTAAAAAACTCAGTTGGCGGAATTTAACCGTAAAATCTATTGTCAATTTTACATTCTACAATTTGATTGATCTTTTTTTTTTAAATCGTACGTCAAGCAGATATTTAAGTACTGTATTTATCTTTATTTTAACAAAGAAATAGTTTAATTTTACTTGAAAAACCGACAGCTCAGTAACCAGAATTTTTTCACAGCATATAAAAAAATGGTATAAATGGAATGGAATGGAGAAACAACAGCATTGTTTTTAGCGATAAAATTCAAGTAACAGAGCTGCCAGTTGTTTTCTTTACCATAAAATTTTGTTGTTTTCATGTTTTTTTGTTCGTTTTTTAATGTTTACATGTCTTACTGTATAGATAAACAGTACCAAAGTTGATTTTAGGGGAAAAAAAACTCAGTCGGCTAAATTTTACAGTAAAAGACGTGGGTTTTTCACAGCATATAAAAAAATGGTATAAATGGAATGGAATGGAGAAACAACAGCATTGTTTTTAGCGGTAAAATTCAAGCAACAGAGCTGCCAATTAACACAATCTTGTTTTAATGTTTTTATGTCTTACTGTATAAAAAAAAAAACAGTACCAAAGTTGATTTTACAGTAAAAAAAACTCGGTCGGCGGAATTTAACTATAAAATCTATTGTCAATTTTACATTCTACAATTTTATTGATAATTTGTTTTGTAATCATAAGTCAAGCAGATATTTAAGTCCTGTATTTATCTTAATTTTAACAAAGAAATATTTTAATTTTACTTGAAAAACCGACAGCTCAGTAACCAGAATTTTTTCACAGCATATAAAAAAAATGGTATAAATGGAATGGAATGGAGAAACAACAGTACTTTTTTTAGCGATAAAATTCAAGTAACAGAGCTGCCAGTTGTTTTCTTTACCATAAAATGTTGTTGCTTTCATGTTTTTTTGTTCGTTTTTTTAATGTTTACATGTCTTACTGTATAGAAAAACAGTACCAAAGTTGATTTTAGGGTAAAAAAACTCAGTGGGCTAAATTTTTACAGTAAAAGCAGTGGGTTTTTCACAGCATATAAAAAAAATGGTATAAATGGAATGGAATGGAGAAACAACAGCATTGTTTTTAGCGGTAAAATTCAAGCAACAGAGCTGCCAATTAACACAATCTTGTTGTTTTAATGTTTTTGTGTTCGTTTTTTTTAATGTTTTTATGTCTTACTGTATAAAAAAAAAAACAGTACCAAATTTGATTTTACAGTAAAAAACTCAGTCGGGGGAATTTAACTATAAAATCTATTGTCAATTTTACATTCTACAATTTGATAATTTTTTTAAATCATACGTCAAGCAGATATTTAAGTACTGTATTTATCTATATTTTAACAAAGAAATAGTTTAATTTTACTTGAAAAACCGATAGCTCAGTAACCAAAATTGTTTCACAGCATATAAAAAAATGGTATAAATGGAATGGAATGGAGAAACAACAGCACTTTTTTAGCGATAAAATTCAAGTAACAGAGCTGCCAGTTGTTGTTTTCTTTACCATAAAATGTTGTTGTCTTTGTGTTTTTTTGTTCGTTTTTTAATGTTTTCACGTCTCGCTGTATAGAAAAACAGTACCAAAGTTGACTTTAGAGTAAAAAAAAATTCAGTCGGCGAAATTTTACAGTAAATGATGTTGGTTTTTCACAGCATATATTAAAAAAATGGTATAAATGGGATGGAATGGAGAAACAACAGCATTGTTTTTAGCGGTAAAATTCAAGCGACAAAGCTGCCAATTAACACAATCTTGTTGTTTTAATGTCTTACTGTATTAAAAAAAAAACTCAGTCGGCGGAATTTAACCATAAAATCTATTGTAAATTTTACAGTTTACAGTTTGATTGATCATTTGTTTTGAAATCATACGTCAAGCAAATATTTAAGTACTGTATTTACATTTGTTTTAACAAAAAAAATATTTTAATTTTACTTGAAAAACTGACAGCTCAGTCGGCTGAATTTTACAGTAAAAGCAGTGAGTTTTTCACAGCATATAAAAAAATGGTATAAATGGAATGGAATGGAGAAACAACAGCATCGTTTTTAGCGGTAAAATTCCAACAAACATGATTTTTAATGCCAAAAAGGAAAGAAGAAATATATTTAGTGAGAAAAGTTGAAGTGTGTTATTTCCAGACTTTTGCGGGCCACATAAAATCATGTGGCGCGCCAGATTTGGCCCCCAGGCACCGAGTTGGAAAGCCGTGCACGTGGGAAAGCGCACGCAGCCTCAAGGTCGCAGCCTCAAGGTCGCCGCCCCGGCGGTCAAAGGCGGCGCGTGTTTAATTGACGAGACGGAGGAATTAACAAAAAAAACATGTCTGCCTGATCGATCGACCTCGCCAGGCAACATGACTGCGATCCATGCTCTCATTAACGTGATGATGATGATGATGATGGCGTGTCCTTCCTCGGCGGGCGGAGGACACGCGGTGATGAAGACGAGGGTCGGGGCGCGGCACACCTGAGCTGCGGCACAGATGCCATCCTGGGTGGACCTGCCAGGTGACCCCCAAGGTGACATTGATGCTCGACAAGCAGATGCTTTCTTTTTTTAATGACATTTTATTCTGGCGAGCAGGAAACAGGAAGTGCTGCGTTTAATAAACAAGACGTGACAGATGTGCTGCTTATTAAGATCTTCTTCATTTCAAGTTCACGTGGCCCCAAGACTCTGTGCGGCTTTCTTGTTGTTGTTGTAAAAATACCAAGTGGACATCTTCACACCTGCTAAAAGTCTTCTAACTTGACTTAAGTAGGGATGGACCCGCCTCTACTTGGCCTCTACATACATGACACCCGCCCCTAAAAGACATCCACCACTAAAAGACATCCACCACTTAGACACCCGCCTCTAAAAGACATCCACCACTAAGAAACCTCTCTTAAAAGACATCCACCACTTAGACACCCTCCCCTAAAAGACATCCACCACTTAGACACCCGCCTCTAAAAGACATCCACCACTAAAAGACATCCACCACTTAGACACCCGCCTCTAAAAGACATCCACCACTAAGAAACCCTCCCCTAAAAGACATCCACCACTAAGAAACCTCTCTTAAAAGACATCCACCACTAAAAGACATCCACCACTAAGACACCCTCACCTAAAAGACATCCACCACTAAGAAACCTCTCTTAAAAGACATCCACCACTAAAAGACATCCACCACTAAGACACCCTCACCTAAAAGACATCCACCACTAAGAAACCTCTCTTAAAAGACATCCACCACTAAAAGACATCCACCACTAAAAGACATCCACCACTAAGACACCCACCCCTAAAAGACATCCACCACTAAGACACCCGCCTCTAAAAGACATCCACCACTAAAAGACATCCACCGCCAAGACACCAGCCCCTAAAAGACATCCACCACTAAGACACCCGCCTCTAAAAGACATCCACCACTAAGACACCCGCCTCTAAAAGACATCCACCACTGAAAGACATCCACCACTAAGACACCTACCCTAAAAGACATCCACCACTAAGAGATGCGCCCCTAAAAGACATCCACCACTAAGACACCCGCCTCTAAAATACATCCACCACTAAAAGACATCCACCACTTAGACACCCGCCTCTAAAAGACATCCACCACTAAGAGATGTGCCCCTAAAAGACATCCAAGACTAAGACACCAGCCCCTAAAAGACATCCACCACTTAGACACCCGCCTCTAAAAGACATCCACCACTAAAAGACATCCACCACTAAGAGATGCGCCCCTAAAAGACATCCACCACTTAGACGCCCGCCTCTAAAAGACATCCACCACTAAAAGACATCCACCACTAAGAAACCTCTCTTAAAAGACATCCACCACTAAGACACCCGCCTCTAAAAGACATCCACCACTAAGACACCCTCCCTAAAAGACACCCACCACTTAGACACCCACCACTAAGACACCCTCCCTAAAAGACATCCACCACTTAGACACCCGCCTCTAAAAGACATCCACCACTAAAAGACATCCACCACTAAGAGATGCGCCCCTAAAAGACATCCACCACTAAGACCCCTGCCCCTAAAAGACATCCACCACTAAAAGACATCCACCACTAAGACACCCGCCTCTAAAAGACATCCACCACTAAGACACCCTCCCTAAAAGACATCCACCACTTAGACACCTGCCTCTAAAAAACATCCACCACTAAGACGCCCTCCCTAAAAGACATCCACCACTAAGACACCCGCCCTAAAAGACATCCACCACTAAGAAACCTCTCTTAAAAGACATCCACCACTAAGACACCCGCCCTAAAAGACATCCACCACTAAGAAACCTCTCTTAAAAGACATCCACCACTAAGAAACCTCTCTTAAAAGACATCCACCACTAAGACACCCGCCCTAAAAGACATCCACCACTAAGAAACCTCTCTTAAAAGACATCCACCACTAAGACACCCTCCCTAAAAGACATCCACCACTAAGACACCTACCCCTAAAAGACATCCACCACTAAGACACCCACCACTAAGACACCCTCCCTAAAAGACATCCACCACTAAGACATCCACCACTAAGACACCCTCCCCTAAAGACACCCGCTCTAAAAGACATCATGGCTGTGCTTACCAACCCCGACACTATTCAATTTGGTACACGGCCTAATAAGTGTGAGCAGTAGATGGCAGTCACACATAAGACATATGTGTAGACTAGGGTTGTCCCGATTCCAATATTTTGATGCCAGTACCGAAATGTATTTTGATACTTTTCTAAATAAATACCGTGCAACACCTATCAGAAACATGTTTAATTTATCATTCTAGAAAAGCAATAAATATTTTCTCATGATTTATTTTATTTTTTCTAATAAATGAAATATGTTAAATATTCAACACACAAACTCACACCAATGAAAACATTATTTTAAACAATTATTTATCCACAACATGCATTTGAAATGTGGACTTTCAATAAAGTAGCAAAATATATCCACAATCAATCTTTGCAAAAGTAGAAGCTCTTAATGCGGTTATGGAAGGCATCATCGTTATTGGGCCTAATTAAGAAGGAAATGCGGGCTGGAATCAATCTAATTAGCATGCACACTGTGTGTGTGTGTGTGTGTGTGTGTGTGTGTGTGTGTGTGTGTGTGTGTGTGTGTGTGTGTGTTTGTGTGTGTGTGCACGTGACCTGCAGCTCCATGTGTACACACAAAAGTAGCAGAGCTGGGCAAATATTTTGACTCAGGGGCCACATTGAGAGCAAAAAAGTGTCTGGGGGGCCAATGTGTGTGTGTGTGTGTGTGTGTGTATAAATAATATGTACACTTTTATCTGTAAAAACCTGCTGTACAGTACGTGTGTGTATGGGATTGTACACTTTTTTTACTGAATGGAACACCCAATATGTACATGAAAACAAAGAAAGTGGGATTTACAACATTAACTATGGAGGATAAAACCCTGAATATCAACAACCAGAGGTCATCGTTTTGCTAAGTCTTAGGTAAGCCTTGAGTCTTTGCCCTCAAGTCCCGAGTCAAGTGTCAGGTTCAAACACTGATGACATCTATTAAACAAGACAAAAGGCAAAGAATTAAGGTAAGACTGAATTCAATTTGGACTCAGATCCGAGGAAAGACATGGCCACTGCACACTCTTCGTACAGTCCTGCACCGAGCTCTGCCCCCAGATCGTACTCATCCTTCTTTGAGTCCCCCCCCCCCCCCCCCCCCCCTCCTTCCCACAGCTGCTTCCTCAGGGAAGTGGGTCGTGAACAGCGTTGCCTTCGGTTTCTGAACAGTGCAAAGAGAGTTCCGTAAAATTGTTCAAAGAGAGTCCCATAAAATAGATTAAAAAAAGAGTTCCATAAAATTGTTCAGAGTCCCATAAAATAGTTTAAAGAGAGTTCCATAAAATTGTTCAGAGTGTCATAAAATTGTTCAAAGAGAGTCCCATAAAATTGTTCAAAGAGAGTCCCATAAAATAGATCAAAAAAAGAGTTCCATAAAATTGTTCAGAGTCCCATAAAATAGTTTAAAGAGAGTCCCATAAAATAGTTTAAAGAGAGTCCCATAAAATAGATCAAAAAGACTTCCATAAAATAGTTCAAAGAGAGTCCCATAAAATAGTTCAAAGAGAGTCCCATAAAATAGATCAAAAAGAGTTCCATAAAATTTTTCAGAGGCCCATAAAATAGTTCAAAGAGAGTCCCATAAAATAGATCAAAAAGAGTTCCATAAAATTGTCCAAAGAGAGTGCCATGAAATAGATCAAAAAGAGTTCCATAAAATTGTTCAAAGAGTCCCATAAAATAGATCAAAAATAGTTCCATAAAATAGTTCAGAGAGTCCCATAAAATAGTTCAGAGAGTCCCATAAAATAGATCAAAAAGAGTTCCATAAAATTGTTTAAAGACAGTCCCATAAAATAGTTCAAAGAGAGTCCCATAAAATAAAGTTCCATAAAATTGTTCAGAGTCCCATAAAATAGTTCAAAGAGAGTCCCATAAAATAGATCAAAAAGAGTTCCATAAAATTGTTTAAAGACAGTCCCATAAAATAGTTCAAAGAGAGTCCCATAAAATAGAGTTCCATAAAATTGTTCAGAGTCCCATAAAATAGTTCAAAGAGAGTCCCATAAAATAGATCAAAAAGACTTCCATAAAATTGTTCAGAGTCCCCAAAAAATATATCAAAAAGAGTCCCATAAAATTGTTCAAAGAGAGTCCCATAAAATTGATCAAAAAGACTTCCATAAAATTGTTCAAAGAGAGTCCCGTAAAATAGTTCAGAGTCCCCAAAAAATAGATCAAAAAGAGTTCCATAAAATTGTCCAAAGAGAGTCCCATAAAATAGATCAAAAAGACTTCCATAAAATTGTTCAAAGATAGTCCCATAAAATAGTTAAAATAGAGTCCCATAAAATAGTTAAAATAGAGTCCCATAAAGTTGTCCAAAGAGAGTCCCATAAAATAGATCAAAAAGACTTCCATAAAATTGTTCAAAGATAGTCCCATAAAATAGTTAAAATAGAGTTCCATAAAGTTGTTCAAAGAGAGTCCCATAAAATAGATCAAAAAGAGTTCCATAAAATTGTTCAGATAGTCCCATAAAATAGTTCAAAGAGAGTCCCAATAAAATATATCAAAGAGTTCCATAAAATTGTTCAAAGAGAGTCCCATAAAATAGATCAACAAGAGTCCAAAAAAATAGATCAAAAAGAGTACCATAAAATTGTTTAGATCCACTATGGACTGGACTCTCACAATATTATGTTAAATCCACTATGGACTGGACTCTCACACTATTATGTTAAATCCACTATGGACTGGACTTTCACTATTAGGTTAGATCCACTATGGACTGGACTCTCACTATTATGTCGGATCCAGTATGGACTGGACTCTCACTATTATGTCGGATCCAGTATGGACTGGACTCTTACTATTATGTTAGATCCACTATGGACTGGACTCTCACTATTATGTTAGATCCACTATGGACTGGACTCTCACTATTATGTTAGATCCACTATGGACTGGACTCTCACTATTATGTTAGATCCACTATGGACTGGACTCTCACACTATTATGTTAGATCCACTATGGACTGGACTCTCACAATTATGTTAGATCCACTATGGACTGTCTCTCTCACTATTATGTTGGATCCACTATGGACTGGACTCTTACTATTATGTTGGATCCACTATGGACTGGAGTCTCACTATTATGTTAGATCCACTATGGACTGGACTCTCACTATTATGTTAGATCCACTATGGACTGGACTCTCACTATTATGTTAGATCTATTATGGACTGGACTCTCACTATTATGTTAGATCCACTATGGACTGGACTCTCTCACTATTATGTTAGATCCACTATGGACTGGACTCTCTCACTATTATGTTAGATCCACTATGGACTGGACTCTCACACTATTATGTTAGATCCACTATGGACTGGACTCTCACTATTATGTTAGATCCACTATGGACTGGACTCACACTATTATGTTAGATCCACTATGGACTGTCTCTCTCACTATTATGCCAGACTCACTCGACGTCCATTGCAGTCCTCTCCAAGGTTTCTCATTATCATCCCACTGAGTTGAGTTTTTCCTTGCCCTGATGTGGGAGCTGAACAGAGTATGTGGTTGTGGCTTGTGCAGCCCTTTGAGACACTTGTGATTTCGGGCTATATAAATAAACTTATAGGATGTTTATGTTTGGGACTGGCTGCTCTGAAAACAAGCCCCGCCCACTCTGCTTTGTTGCCGGTCTGAGCTCCAGTGACGTAGATTACCGTAATAACTCCAACACTGCACGTTTTGACGTTAAAGGTCCACAAACTGCTGCAAGTGTAAAAAAAAAAAAAAAAAAACACGGAGTTTTTTTTTTGTAGTGACGTGACTCCACCCTCCGGATCACGTGATCAAGACGACTACTTCAACGTTAACTTTGAAGTATAAAAAAAATGTTTATAAATTCGTTGCCTGTACGCACGTTTTCAACGGATTTTTGCTGCCCCCTAGTGGACAATTAACACAATACCGCCTGTCAGCTTCTACTGTATAAGCTTTGTGTTGTACGGTAGATCGCCACCTAGTGACGGTTTGGCGTACATTTTCAGTCAAAAAATAAAACATTTTATTTTGGTAACTTTAATAGATGCACACTAAATGCAGGGGGGAAGAAAGAGTACTGCAGCTATAAATACATCCAGCAGAGGTCGCTGTTTCTCAAGTCAACTCACAGCAATGTTTTTTTTGTTTTTTTTATACATTTTTTTTATAATTTTTTATTTTTATTATTTTTTTTCGTATTGTTGTATGTATTTATTTATTTATTTTATTTTGTGAAAAATTTTTAAAATATATATTTTGGGGCATTGCGTCATGTCGTGGAAATTTACATTTTTTCAGCCCAACATTGTGCAACATTTGTTTCTTCATGTGTAAAACTCCATTTTAAATGTGTTTAATTACCGTGAGGGACAAGTTATAGGGTTTAAAAGGAGGGCTCTCCAAAATGTGGCACATTTTAAAAGTACTCCTAAAAAGAAAAAGAAAAAACATACTGTATTTTCCGGACCATAGGGCGCACCGGATGATAAGGCGTACTGCCGGTGAATGGTCTATTTTCGATCTTTTTTCATATACAAGGTGTGTCAGGGGTCGAACCCCAAGATGCAGAGACAGAGGCAGGCATAGCATATGAAAACATGATTTAATTCAAACTAAACAAGAACAAACAAAAAGCAGGCACGTGGGCGGAATAACAAACTAAGGGAGCTAGCACTGGGAGCTAGAAAACAAAAAGGAACTTTAGCATGGAAGCTAGTGGATAGCAAACAGAAAAACTGGAAATAACTAATGGCTAACAAGAACAGTACCGCTACGACGACCGGGACAAAATGCAGCATGACAGGTAATAGCTGAAAAGAATCACAGACACGACAAGTCCGAATGTCAATACAATGATCCGGCAACTGACACAATTCAAAGCAGGTACAAACAAGAGAACAAGGGGAGGCGTGGGCTTATATGACACATGAGGGTGATGCGAAACAGGTGGAAACAATCAGGGGGTCAGGGATGACGTCAGACTGATGACACAAGAGGAAGGGCAAGTGATCTGAAACAAGAGGGGTTACTTTTCAAAATAAAACATGCAATTCACAAGACAAAAAAACCCCCAAGACAAGACATCCCTCACCGCGGTGTGACAAACAAATATTAAAAGGGAACATTATCACAATTTCAAAAGGGTTAAAAACAATAAAAATCAGTTCCCAGTGGCTTGTTGTATTTTTGGAAGTTTTTTTCCAAATTTTACCGGTCTCGGAATATCCCTAAATAAAGCTTTAATGTGCCTTACTTTCGCTAGCTTCGAAATCAGTAGCCATTTCCCTGTGACGTCACACAGTGCTGCCAATGTAAACAAACAATGGCGAATACCATAGCAAGAAATAGCGACATTAGCTCGGATTCAAACTCGGATTTCAGCGACTTAAGCGATTCAACAGATTAGGCATGTATTGAAACAGATGGTTGGAGTATGAAAATATTGAAGAAGAAACTGAAGCTATTGACGCTATTCATAGCCATAGCATGGCCGAATAGCTGCGTTAGCATCGCCGGTAAAATGTGCGGACCAAACGATCAGGACTTTGGCATCTTTTGACACGGGAGCAACTTAAATCCGTCGATTGGTAAGTGTTTGTTTCGCATTAAATGCGGGTGGAAGGAAACGTAATATAGTTGCAAATGCATCTACATGTCACATATATGGATCATGTTTTGTTTTGTCATGTTATGTTTTTGATTTTGGACAATCGGTCACGTTTTGCGCTTCCTGGTTTTGTTTGTTTCCATGCCAACCTCATTAGTTTTCACCTGTCACGTCCTTGTTCTCAGCCTCGCCTGTTTTCACTAATCATCACAGCTATTTAAGTCACTCTTTTTCTTGTCTCCGTCCTGGGATCCTCACACTCGCACGCACCCTACCCATGCTGTCCAAACCTTTACGTCCTGTCCACAGTTCCATGCCGAGTCAGTTTATATATTCATGCCACAGTGCACTCTTTTGTTTCATGTCTTTAGTCTTGCCATCGTGCTGTTTAAGTTTATATTTAAATTGTCTTTCATGCCCTTGAGCAGGTGTTTTTTGTTTCACGTTTGTCCTGTTTAGCCAAGTTTCTTCCTCTTTGTGGGCGCCCTTAGTTTGATTATTTTTGATTGTAGTGTTTAAATAAAACATGTACCTGAATTCACGCCTGGCTCGTCCTGTAATCCCTCTGCGTCGAAGGAGCACACACAATCCATGTCAAAGCCTGACCCTACAGGTTATCCATACATCTCTGTACCATGTCTGCTTTAGCACCGCCGGTAAATAGCATGTTAGCATCGATTAGCGTAGCATGTTAGCATCGATTAGCGTAGCATGTTAGCATCGATTAGCTGGCAGTCAACATCAACAAAACTCACCTTTGTGATTTCGTTGACTATCGTTGCAAATGCATCTGCAGGTTATCCATACATCTCTGTGCCATGTCTGTCTTAGCATCGCCGGTCAAATGTGGAGACACTCCGGCACATTCAATGGGGGCCTGGCGGAAGGCACATTCAATGGGGGCCTGGCGGAAGGCACAGTCAATGGGGGTCTGGCGGGAGGCACATTCAATGGGGGTCTGGCGGAAGGCACATTCAATGGGGGCCTGGCGGAAGGCACATTCAATGGGGGTCTGGCGGAAGGCACATTCAATGGGGGTCTGGCGGAAGGCACATTCAATGGGGGTCTGGCGGAAGGCACATTCAATGGGGGTCTGGCGGAAGGCACATTCAATGGGGGTCTGGCGGAAGGCACATTCAATGGGGGTCTGGCGGAAGGCACATTCAATGGGGGTCTGGCGGAAGGCACATTCAATGGGGGTCTGGCGGGAGGCACATTCAATGGGGGTCTGGCGGGAGGCACATTCAATGGGGGTCTGGCGGGAGGCACATTCAATGGGGGTCTGGCGGAAGGCACATTCAATGGGGGTCTGGCGGAAGGCACATTCATGGGGGTCTGGCGGAAGGCACATTCAATGGGGGTCTGGCGGAAGGCACATTCAATGGGGGTCTGGCGGAAGGCACATTCACTGGGGGTCTGGCGGAAGGCACATTCACTGGGGGTCTGGCGGAAGGCACATTCAATGGGGGTCTGGCGGAAGGCACATTCAATGGGGGTCTGGCGGGAGGCACATTCAATGGGGGTCTGGCGGAAGGCACATTCAATGGGGGTCTGGCGGAAGGCACAGTCAATGGGGGTCTGGCGGAAGGCACAGTCAATGGGGGTCTGGCGGAAGGCACATTCAATGGGGGTCTGGCGGAAGGCACATTCAATGGGGGTCTGGCGGAAGGCACAGTCAATGGGGGTCTGGCGGAAGGCACAGTCAATGGGGGTCTGGCGGAAGGCACAGTCAATGGGGGTCTGGCGGGAGGCACATTCAATGGGGGTCTGGCGGAAGGCACATTCAATGGGGGTCTGGCGGAAGGCACATTCAATGGGGGTCTGGCGGAAGGCACAGTCAATGGGGGTCTGGCGGAAGATTTCTTGCCACTTTGGCATCTTGGGGCCAGTGGTGCAACTTGAATCCCTCCCTGTTAGTGTTGTTCTACCCTCCGACAACACACCGACGAGGCATGATGTCTCCAAGGTTCCAAAAAATAGTCAAAAAAACGGAAAATAACAGAGCTGAGACCCGGTGTTTGTAATGTGTTGAAAATGAAAATGGTGGGTGTGTTACCTCGGCGACGTCACATTCTGACGTCATCGCTTCCAGCGCGATAAACAGATAGGCGTTTAATTCGCCAAAATTCACCCATTTAGAGTTCGGGAATCGGTTAAAAAAATAGATGGTCTTTTTTCTGCACCATCAAGGTATATATTGACGCTTACATAGGTCTGCTGATAATGTTCCCCTTTAAAAGTAAAAAACAATGTGTGATCATTCTGGTCTGATTTTATTTAAACTGTCGACGCTAAAAATCCTTAATTAGGGTCCGCCAGGCCCATTGCAAAGGACTCCACAGGAGTCCTTTGCAATGGGCCTGAGTAGGCAGACTCCTGTGGAGTCCTTTGCAATGGGCCAAGGACCCTATTGAAACTGGTGCGTTTTATTATTATTCTTTCTTTCTTTCTTTATTCCGCACGTATGCGCTAGAATTTGACCCCCTTAACATGCTTCAAAACTCACCAAATTTGACACACACGTCGCTCTGGCATGCCTTCCCAACTTATTAGGCAGCCAAACCAGAAAAATCAAAATTGCGCGCTAGCGCCCCCTAGGAAGGAAAGAAAAACAGACTGCTTGTAACTTCCGTTAGGAATGTCGTACAGACATGAAACAAAAACTGTCACGTAGGTCTAACTTAGACCTGCATTTCATAATACTACTTTCTAGGGCAAAAATCAACAGGAAGTTGGGGAAAACCCCTTCAAAGCAAAATTTTCGCAAAAAAATCAATTTGAGCCTCTTTGAGCTGAAATTTGACCCCCTTAAAATGCCACAAAACTCATCAAACTTGGCAGACACACCAGGACTGGCAGAAATTGCGATTTAATGAAAAAAAAAACAACAACTCAAAATTGCGCTCTAGCGCCCCCTAGGAAGGAAAGAAAAACAGACTGCTTGTAACTTCCGTTAGGAATGTCGTACGGACATGAAACAAAAACTGTCACGTAGGTCTAACTTAGACCTACATTTCATAATCCTACCTTCTAGGGCAAAAATCAACAGGAAGTTGGGGAAAAACCCCTTCAAAACAAAATTTTCGCAAAAAAATCCATTTGTGCCTCTTTGAGCTGAAATTTGACCCCTTTAAAATGCCACAAAACTCACCAAACTTGGCAGACACATCAGGACTGGCAGAAATTGCGATTTAATGGAAAAAAAAAAAACAACAACTCAAAATTGCGCTCTAGAGCAATTTTTGATCAAAACACAGCAAAAACTGCTTCGAGGAAGAAAACACAGACAAAACTGCTTGTAACTTCCGTTAGGAATGTCGTACAGACATGAAACAAAAACTGTCACGTAGGTCTAACTTAGACCTACATTTCATAATTCTACTTTCTAGAGCAAAAATCAACAGGAAGTTGGGGAAAACCCCCTTCAAAACAAAATTTTCGCAAAAAAATAAATTTGAGCCTCTTTGAGCTGAAATTTGACCCCCTTAAAATGCCACAAAACTCACCAAACTTGGCAGACACACCAGGACTGGCAGAAATTGCGATTTAATGAAAAAAAAAAAAAAAGTCAAAATTGCGCTGTAGAGCAATTTTTGATCAAAACACAGCAAAAACTGCTTCGAGGAAGAAAACACGGACAAAACTGCTTGTAACTTCCGGTAGGAATGTCATAGAGACATTAAACAAACACATCTATGTAGGTCTTACTTAGACATACATTTTAATTATCGACATCCTTCAGCAAAAATCAACAGGAAGTTGGCAATTACCCCTTCAAAATAAAAGTTTTGTAGAAACCAGTCACCTTTTTCAAACGTAAATTCCTCCGAGTGCGTTTGTCGTTTCGGCTTCAAACTCGCACAGGAGAGAGATTGAACCCTTTTGATTAAAACTATTACTGCTCCGGTTTTGATTTTACGCGCCTTTCAAAGAACCCCTGCGCAAAGTTTCCTAAAACATGTCATTTTTGCCGCTTTGAGCTGTAATTTGACCCCCTTAAAATGCTTCAAAGTGCAAGTTAAAGCTCTACTATGCAAAGCGAAAGCCATTTATCAACAACATCCAGAAACGCTGATCTGTAATTTGACCCCCTTAACATGCTTCAAAACTCACCAAATTTTACACACACATCAGGACTGGCGAAAATTGCCATCTAATACAAAACCAAACCCCAAAAGTCAAAATTGCGCTCCAGCGCCCCCTAGGAAAAAACCCAGCCAAAACTGTTTGTAACTTCTGTTAGGAATGTCGTACAGACATGAAACAAAAACTGTCACGTAGGTCTAACTTAGACCTACATTTCATAATTCTACTTTCTAGGGCAAAAATCAACAGGAAGTTGGGAAAAACCCCTTCAAAACAAAATTTTCGCAAAAAAATCCATTTGTGCCTCTTTGACCTGTAATTTGACCCCTTTAAAATGCCACAAAACTCACCAAACTTGGCACACACATCAGGACTTGCAGAAATTGCGATTTAATGAAAAAAAAAAACTCAAAATTGCGCTCTAGAGCAATTTTTGATCAAAACACAGCAAAAACTGCTTCGAGGAAGAAAACACAGACAAAACTGCTTGTAACTTCCGGTGGGAATGCCGGAAAGACATGAAACAAAAACTTGTATGTAGGTCACTTAGACCTACATTTTAATTATTGACATCCTTCAGCAAAAATCAACAGGAAGTTGGCAATTACCCCTTCAAAATAAAAGTTTTGTAGAAACCAGTCACCTTTTTCAAACGCAAACTCCTCCGAGTGCGTTTGTCATTTCGGCTTCAAACTCGCACAGGAGAGAGATTGAACCCTTTTGATTACAACTATTACTGCTCCGGTTTTGATTTTACGCGCTTTCAAAGAACCCCTGCGCAAAGTTTCCTAAAACATGTCATTTTTGCCGCTTTGAGCTGTAATTTGACCCCCTTGAAATGCTTCAAAGTGCAAGTTAAAGCTCTACTATGCAAAGCGAAAGCCATTTATCAACAACATCCAGAAAAGCTGATCTGTAATTTGACCCCCTTTACATGCTTCAAAACTCACCAAACTTGGCACACACATCAGGACTGGCAGAAATTGCGATTCAATGAAAAAAAAAAAAAAAAAAAAACTCAAAATTGCGCTCTAGAGCAATTTTTGATCAAAACACAGCAAAAACTGCTTCGAGGAAGAAAACACAGACAAAACTGCTTGTAACTTCCGTTAGGAATGTCATACAGACATGAAACAAAAACTGTCACGTAGGTCTAACATAGACCTACATTTCATAATCCTACCTTCTAGGGCAAAAATCAACAGGAAGTTGGGAAAAACCTTCAAAACAAAATTTTCGCAAAAAAATCCATTTGTTCCTCTTTGAGCTGTAATTTGACCCCCTTAAAATGCCACAAAACTCACCAAACTTGGCACACACATCAGGACTGGCAGAAATTGCGATTTAATGAAAAAAAAACAAAAAAACTCAAAATTGCGCTCTAGAGCAATTTTTGATCAAAACACAGCAAAAACTGCTTCGAGGAAGAAAACACAGACAAAACTGCTTGTAACTTCCGGTGGGAATGCCGGAAAGACATGAAACAAAAACTTGTATGTAGGTCACTTAGACCTACATTTTAATTATTGACATCCTTCAGCAAAAATCAACAGGAAGTTGGCAATTACCCCTTCAAAATAAAAGTTTTGTAGAAACCAGTCACCTTTTTCAAACGTAAACTCCTCCGAGTGCGTTTGTCGTTTCGGCTTCAAACTCGCACAGGAGAGAGATTGAACCCTTTTGATTAAAACTATTACTGCTCCGGTTTTGATTTTACGCGCCTTCAAAGAACCCCTGCGCAAAGTTTCCTAAAACATGTCCTTTTTGCCGCTTTGAGCTGTAATTTGACCCCCTTAAAATGCTTCAAAGTGCAAGTTAAAGCTCTACTATGCAAAGCGAAAGCCATTTATCAACAACATCCAGAAACGCTGATCTGTAATTTGACCCCCTTAACATGCTTCAAAACTCACCAAATTTTACACACACATCAGGACTGGCGAAAATTGCCATCTAATACAAAACCAAACCCCAAAAGTCAAAATTGCGCTCCAGCGCCCCCTAGGAAAAAACCCAGCCAAAACTGTTTGTAACTTATGTTAGGAATGTCGTACAGACATGAAACAAAAACTGTCACATAGGTCTAACTTAGACCTACATTTCATAATTCTACTTTCTAGGGCAAAAATCAACAGGAAGTTGGGAAAAACCCCTTCAAAACAAAATTTTCGCAAAAAAATCCATTTGTGCCTCTTTGAGCTGTAATTTGACCCCTTTAAAATGCCACAAAACTCACCAAACTTGGCACACACATCAGGACTCGCAGAAATTGCGATTTAATGAAAAAAAAAACCTCAAAATTGCGCTCTAGAGCAATTTTTGATCAAAACACAGCAAAAACTGCTTCGAGGAAGAAAACACAGACAAAACTGCTTGTAACTTCCGGTGGGAATGCCGGAAAGACATGAAACAAAAACTTGTATGTAGGTCACTTAGACCTACATTTTAATTATTGACATCCTTCAGCAAAAATCAACAGGAAGTTGGCAATTACCCCTTCAAAATAAAAGTTTTGTAGAAACCAGTCACCTTTTTCAAACGCAAACTCCTCCGAGTGCGTTTGTCATTTCGGCTTCAAACTCGCACAGGAGAGGGATTGAACCCTTTTGATTAAAACTATTACTGCTCCGGTTTTGATTTTACGCGCCTTCAAAGAACCCCTGCGCAAAGTTTCCTAAAACATGTCATTTTTGCCACTTTGAGCTGTAATTTGACCCCCTTAAAAGTTAAAGCTCTACTATGCAAAGCGAAAGCCATTTATCAACAACATCCAGAAACGTTGATCTGTAATTTGACCCCCTTAACATGCTTCAAAACTCACCAAATTTTACACACACATCAGGACTGGCGAAAATTGCCATCTAATACAAAACCAAACCCCAAAAGTCAAAATTGCGCTCCAGCGCCCCCTAGGAAAAAACCCAGCCAAAACTGTTTGTAACTTCTGTTAGGAATGTCGTAGAGACATGAAACAAAGACATCTGTGTAGGTCTGACTTAGACAAGGGCTTGGCAGCGGCCAAAGGCAGACCCGACCAACGCTGCTTGCAGCTTTAATTAAATCAATGTTATGATTTATTGACCTATTCAAGGCTTCAATTACTTCACATTAAGTGAAGTGAATTATATTTATATAGCGCTTTTCTCTAGTGACTCAAAGCGCTACACATTTGCTGTCACATCTTTTGTTATAAACTCTTATTTGTGGGGTTTTTTAATGTGTTTTTCATAAAATTCTGACGGGGAAGTTTGACTTTTAGTCATTTTAGCGTGCGGGTGACCTCATCGCGGCGGTGACTCTCCACAGAGCCTCTCGGGGACCGAGGGGACTTCTTTTGTCTTATTAATCCCTTCCAAGATAACATGCTCAAATCCAGGAGGGGCCATTTATGAATAGGACTCGACCAAGGAGGAATTATTTCATGTTTAAAAAGGGGGCGAGGCCCCGCCTCCTGCCCAATGTCATGTGGGATAAGCTCCACCCCCACCTTCATGATGACCTTGCACACTGATGGAAAACTTAATATGTTGGAGTAGAGCCAGGAGCCCCAGGAAATGGTAGAACTCCCGAAAATATATACGTACTTTAAAACAGAGGTGCCAAACTTATAAAAAAATACTTTTTCATTTTTAAAACCAATAAAATATATCTTTTTTTTTTTGTTTTAACTTTAGGGCTCCCCTCAAGACAAGGGTCTTAGTCATAAAAATATAAAAAATAGGTCATAAATTAATATATATATATATATATATTTTTTGTTATTAGTGAGAACATAATTATTTTAAGCTATTTTGGGGTTTCATTGAAGTTAGCTCATTTTACTTCTTTTCTTGATTAATTGACAGATAATTTTGCTTAGTTTGAATAAAATACTGCAAATTTTTGTATTTTGTTTTCTTTGTTTTTAAACACATATTTTTTGCAGTGCATAAGTGACCAGACGTCCGAGATCAATACTGGGAATATAATCACAGACAAAGAGGGGAAAAACGATCAGCTAATATTGTAACATTCTTTATTTTTATGTACATTTCTTGATCGATTGACAGATAATTTTGCTTAGTTCAAATAAAATAGTGCAAATTTTTGTATTTTGTTTTCTTTGTTTTTAAACACATATTTTTTGCAGTGCATAAGTGACCAGACGTCCGAGATCAATACTGGGAATATAATCACAGACAAGGAGGAGGGAAAAAAACGGTCAGCTAATATTGACCTGATATTTATGTACATTATGGGAGTCTCATTCAGTAAAAAAAAAAAAAAAAGTGAAAATTCCATTGTGTTTTTATAGGCGGTCTGTCATAATGTTTTTAGCATTCAGACATTATTGTGAGGTTTTGTATTAATGTTCCAAAAAATAATACCGGCCCCCAGACACATTTTTTTCTGTAAATTTGGCCCCCGAGTCTGGTCTAGCTAGTTAATATACATCCACATTCTAGACTATAGTCCTAAATTTTACACCTGTTGCCTTTAACAATCTTTATCTTCATCATTTATTTCAACTTTATGTTATTCAAGTATGACATTCTCAAATGTAATTAATTTAATTGACAAGCAATTCTATTATGGTCATATTCTTATTTGCTAGCGGCTACGATTTCAGTACTATTGAAGATTTGTTTCGCTCCTTCTCAACTCTGTGGTGATATTCTTTTCAAAAAATACAACTAATAGTACGTCAATGTTAAATCTTACTTGTGAAAAGTAATTCCCCATATTCTTATTTTCATTTGAGCAGGAAAATGCTTTGTTTTCTAGCTGTCAGCTGTCAGTTTAGGCTGCTCATCACCACTTCAAGATGGCGGCCCAATTTCTCACGCCACAGCAGCTAATGCTGCGTCACCTTATAACAGGGGTGTCCAAAGTGCCGCCCGCAGGTCATAAAAATACGATTGAAAAAATTAAAAAGTGGTAAATGTAACAAGAAAATGTTGCAATGTTTACTCTACTAACACAAAGTTGCCATGCAGGCTGTTTTTTAAAAACATAATAATGAATCAAAATCAATGTCATTATGAATTATTGACCTATTCAAGGCTCCAATTACGTCACATTAAATATTCCACTTGGAGATATTTTGGGGGGAAATTATGCATTTTTTGTGTTTGCCATATAAAAAATTGATCTGTTTTGTTTGTTTGTTTGTTTTTTTAGATAAGGGCTGAAAACGAAGAAACAAAAAACATACACAACAATACAACTTATAATTAACAGATATATCTGAATATGATCTCGAGATTATTATGTTAAAAGTAAACAGTAAAAAAATTATATATTTTATTATTTAACACTTTAATGAGTAGGACCCTTTTGGATCCCCAATAATTTTGGTGTGATTTGTTTTTAAGTGTCATTGCTCACAAAGTAATAATGAATAAAAATCAATAATGTTATGAGTTATTGACCTTTTTAAAGCTCCAATCATTATATAATCTCAAATATTCCACTTGAAAAAATTTTGGGGTAAAAATATCGCATATTTTGTGTTTTTTTTCCCATAAAAAACAAGGTTTTCTTTGACAAAAAGAGAATACAACTTAAATCTTTAAAAATGTTGTATTGACAGAATGACTTAATGTTGATCTAGAGATTTAAAACTTGAAAAATAATAATACTGAATAATGACACATTTTTAATATTTTTTGGACTAAAATCCTATGGGGACTGAGGGGAGGCCTAAATGTATATTTTTATACATATTGGTTTTTAAAATAAATAAAAAATATATCAAAATTGCCCTTGCTTGCTTTGATTTTTCAGTGTGCGGCCCTCAGTGGAAAAAGTTTGGACACCCCCCCTATTATACTATTTCCGGCGTGTCACCGACTCACCGTGCTGAGACGGAACTATTTTTTGTGACGTCACGGTCCGGCGCCTAAATATTTCCCCCCTCTGTCCGGAACTACAGCAACTCTTTTTCGAGTCTGTTTTTTCATTTGTATTTTTTCATCTTAAACTTATCTTCGGTGACTGGACACACGGAGCACATTTAAACAAAAACGACATCTGCAGGTATGAAAACCTTAATAAATGAACCTATTGTGTCGGAAAACGAGTAGCTAGCATAGATAAGGTCACGCCACGAAAGTCAACACGCTCTACTTTGACGTTATTAATAATTACATTCAATAAATCAATCAATCAATATTTATTTATATAGCCCTAAATCACAAGTGTCTCAAAGGGTTGCACAAACCTCAACGGCATCCTCGGTAGAACCCACATAAGGGCAAGGAAAAACTCACGTCGACAATGATGACTGTGAGAAACCTTGGAGAGGACCGTGGAGGGGACCGAAAGCAATGGATGTCGAGCGGATCCAACATGATATTGTGAAATATCACAATATATATATATATTTAATATAAACATTACTTAATAAAATAGATGAGTAATTATGTGTTTTAGATGTACACCCAAAGCTTTGTAAATATGGATTAAAAATAAATAAATACAAAATATGTATATAGATTTATTTTTGCTCTTTTAAAAGTCGGATAAATGAAATAATTCCCTGGTTGACTATTCCGTTTTTGCACCAGACGTGTACAAACCATGAAGGTGAATTTGTGTATTTATCATAAAATCTTTTTTGACACGGACTGAATTTATATAACTACAAACCCCGTTTCCATATGAGTTGGGAAATTGTGTTAGATGTAAATATAAACAGAATACAATGATTTGCAAATCCTTTTCAAGCCATATTCAGTTGAATATGCTACAAAGACAACATATTTGGTGTTCAAACTCATAAACTTTATTTTTTGGGGGCAAATAATAATTAACTTAGAATTTCATGGCTGCAACATGTGCCAAAGTAGTTGGGAAAGGGCATGTTCACC
>NC_084614.1:3696421-3738921 GCF_033978795.1 Nerophis ophidion
TTTGATTAAAAGTATAGACTACCAGCAGATGCGCGCGGAGGAACTGAGGCGGCGGAGGCCGGCGAGCACGGAGACCAACACACTCCGGCGTGTGTTTATTTGAATCACTTTACGCTGCGTCGCCACAATAAACTACCGTATCATCCAGGCTGGTGCTGGTTGTCTTGGCAACGCACAATAGCCAATCAAAGTTGACCACTTTTGTGGAAAAAGTCGGTTGTTTGCGAAGTCACCACACTATTTTGTTGTACCTTTTTTTTTTTTTTTTCCTATAAAAAAAAATCATAGTTTTGAAAGTTTCCCGAAATATTACAGTTCTTCATCTACATATCCTGTCAAGGAGTCAAGATTAGAATGTGATAATAATCACAAGGTATCGCCTGCAAACATAAATATTTGATGTACTTTAGAGATATATGATAGGTGTCCCAAAATGGAACCCCAGAAATTAATTAATTTATTCATCTGCTTGTCCTGTCAAGGAGTCAAGATTAGAATGTGATAATAATCATAAGGTATCGCCTGCAAACATAAATATTTGATATACTTTCGAGATAGATGATAGGTGTCCCAAAATGGAACCCCAGAAATTAAGTTAGCTCTGTTAGAATTTGGATTATAAATAGAAATGTAATGTTGTCTTTTCATAAAGCATTTTCAGTGACATATTTATTTAATTTTGTTGGTTAAATAAATCATAAACATAGGCTAATTCGAAATAAAAGTGGTACACTTTTTCCATTCATGGTCATTCAGAATTAAACACACAGTAGATTTATGGTAAAAATTGACATTAATTTACTGTAAAAATGACTATATTTTACAGAAAATAAAAACTGAGAGTTCAGTGGCCAGAATTTTACCGTAAATTAACAGTGATACTGTTTTTACATTTAGATTATTCGTAGTAATTTTGCGATAAAATTCCGATTTTACAGTAAAAACTGGCAGCTCAGTCGCCAGAATTTAAACATAAAAAAAGAACTGTGGAATTTACAGTAATTCATAGTAAAAACTATTGTCACTTTATGATAAAATTCTGACTACTGAGCTACCAGTGTTTCTACTGTAAAATCTCGATTTTTATACAAGTTGGCATATTTTTCAGATTTTCGTTTATAGTGTTTAAAAAAAAAGGTCAGATTTGACTGAAAAAATGTTTTTTTTCTTATTGAGGAGTCAATACTAGAATGTGATAATAATCATAAGGTATCGCCTGCAAACTTAAATATTTGATATACTTTAGAGATAGATGATAGGTGTCCCAAAATGGAACCCCAGAAATTAAGTTAGCTCTCTTAGAATTTGGAATGGAAAATTTGGCCGGCAATTTTTGAAGCGTAAAATTTAGCAGAGCAAAACACTTTTGTGTCTGACAGTGTCTGATTTCAAGCCTATTTTGTTGTACCTTTTCTTTTTTATATTTAAAAATCATAAAGTTATTTTTGAAAGTATCCCGAAATAAGAGACAGTCCTTCATCTGCTTGTCCTGTCATGGAGTCAAGATTAAAATGTGATAATAATCACAAGGTATCGCCTGCAATCATGAAACTTTAATATACTTTCGAGATGGATGATAGGTGTCCCAAAATGGAACCCCAGAAATTCAGTTAGCTCTGTTAGAATTTGGACTGGAAAATTCCGCTGCAGTTTTTGAAAGCGTAAAATATAGCGGAGCAAAGCATTTTTGTGCCTAACAGTGTCTGATTTCAAGCTTATTTTGTTGTACCTTTTCTTTTTCATATTAAAAAAAATCATAAAGTTAGTTTTGAAAGCATCCCGAAATAAAAGACAGTTCTTCATCTGCTTGTCCTGTCATGGAGTCAAAATTAAAATGTGATAATAATCATAAGGTATCACCTGCAAACATAAATATTTGATATACTTTAGAGATAGATGATAGAATTTGGATTATGAGTAAAAATGTAATGTTGTCTTTTCATACAGTTACATATGCAGCCATTTTAGAGCATTTTCAGTGCCATATTTCAGATTTTCGTTTATTGTGTTTAAACAAAGGTCAGATTTTACTGTAAAAATATTTTTTCTATTATTAAGGAGTCAATATTAGAATGTGATAATAATCGTAAAGTATCGCCTGCAAACATAAATATTTGATATACTTTAGAGATAGATGATAGGTGTCCCAAAATGGAACCCCAGAAATTCAGTTAGCTCTGTTAGAATTTGGACTGGAAAATTCCGCTGCAATTTTTGAAAGCGTAAAATCTAGCGGAGCAAAGCACTTTTGTGCCTAACAGTGTCTGATTTCAAGCTTATTTTGTTGTACCTTTTCTTTTTCATATTAAAAAAAAATCATAAAGTTAGTTTTGAAAGCATCCCAAAATAAGAGACAGTTCTTCATCTGCTTGTCCTGTCATGGAGTCAAGATTAAAATGTGATAATAATCATAAGGTATCACCTGCAAACATAAATATTTGATATACTAGATAGATGATAGAATTTGGATTATGAGTAAAAATGTAATGTTGTCTTTTCATAAAGTTACATATGTAGCCATTTTAGAGCATTTTTGGTGCCATATTTATTTAGTTTTGTCGGTTAAGAAGTTTGACAAATCATTAACACACAATGTACAAAATAAAAGTGGTACACTTTTTCCATTCGCAGTAATTCAGAGTAAAAAAACACTGTCATTTTACGGTAAACAATGACAGTAATTCCCTGTAAAATTACGATATATTTTACTGGAAATAAAAACTGGGAGTTCAGTGGCCAGAATGTTACCGTAAAATTAACAGTGGTACTGTTTTTACACTTCCAGTTAGTTATTCGTAGTAATTTTACGATAAAATTCCGATTTTACAGTAAAAACTGGCAATCATGAAACTTTAATATACTTTCGAGATAGATGATAGGTGTCCCAAAATGGTACCCCAAAAATTCAGTTAGCTCTGTTAGAATTTGGACTGGAAAATTCCGCCGGGATTTTTTGAAGCGTAAAAATCTGGCGGAGCAAAGCACTTTTGTGCCTAACAGTGTCTGATTTCAAGCTTATTTTGTTGTACCTTTTCTTTTTCATATTAAAAAAATCATAAAGTTAGTTTTGAAAGCGTCCCGAAATAAGAGACAGTTCTTCATCTGCTTGTCCTGTCAAAGAGTCTAGATTAAAATGTGATAATAATCATAAGGTATCGCCTGCAATCATGAAACTTTAATATACTTTCGAGATAGATGATAGGTGTCCCAAAATGGAACCCCAGAAATTAAGTTAGCTCTGTTAGAATTTGGACTGGAAAATTCCGCTGCAATTTTTGAAAGCGTAAAATCTAGCGGAGCAAAGCACTTTTGTTCCTAACAGTGTCTGATTTCAAGCTTATTTTGTTGTACCTTTTCTTTTTCATATTAAAAAAATCATCAATTTAGTTTTCAAAGTATCCCGAAATAAGAGACAGTCCTTCATCTGCTTGTCCTGTCAAGGAGTCAAGATTAAAATGTGATAATAATCATAAGGTATCACCTGCAAACATAAATATTTGATATACTTTAGAGATAGATGATAGAATTTGGATTATGAGTAAAAATGTAATGTTGTCTTTTCATAAAGTTATATATGTAGCCATTTTAGAGCATTTTCAGTGCCATATTTCAGATTTTCGTTTATTGTGTTTAAACAAAGGTCAGATTTTACTGTAAAAATATTTTTTCTATTATTAAGGAGTCAATATTAGAATGTGATAATAATCGTAAAGTATCGCCTGCAAACATAAATATTTGATATACTTTAGAGATAGATGATAGGTGTCCCAAAATGGAACCCCAGAAATTCAGTTAGCTCTGTTAGAATTTGGACTGGAAAATTCCGCTGCCATTTTTGAAAGCGTAAAATCTAGCGGAGCAAAGCACTTTTGTGCCTAACAGTGTCTGATTTCAAGCTTATTTTGTTGTACCTTTTCTTTTTCATATTAAAAAAAATCATAAAGTTAGTTTTGAAAGCATCCCGAAATAAGAGACAGTTCTTCATCTGCTTGTCCTGTCATGGAGTCAAAATTAAAATGTGATAATAATCATAAGGTATCGCCTGCAATCATTCAACTGTAATATACTTTCGAGATAGATGATAGGTGTCCCAAAATGGAACCCCAGAAAATTCAGCAAGCTTTGTTAGAATTTGGACTGGAAAATTCCGCTGCCATTTTTGAAAGCATAAAACCTAGTGGAGCAAAGCACTTTTGTGCCTAACAGTGTCTGATTTCAAGCTTATTTTGTTGTACTTTTTCTTTTTCATATTAAAAAAATCATAAAGTTAGTTTTGAAAGCGTCCTAAAATAAGAGACAGTTCTTCATCTGCTTGTCCTGTCATGGAGTCAAGATTAAAATGTGATAATAATCACAAGGTATTGCCTGCAATCATGAAACTTTAATATACTTTCGAGATAGATGATAGGTGTCCCAAAATGGAACAGGAGAAATTCAGTTAGCTCTGTTAGAATTTGGCATTTTTTGAAGCGTAAAAATCTGGCGGAGCAAAGCGACATTTTGCTCAGCAGACGTCGGCGTGCCTGCCGACGGCCACCTTGCCCCGGCGGCGTCCGGCGAGCAGCTTCTTGAGCGACTCCTTGATCTCCTGCGTCTGCAGCGTGTAGATGATGGGGTTGAAGGCGGGCGGGAAGACGGAGGTGAGCGACAGGTTGATGATCCTGGCGTGGGGGTGGATGTTCTCCATGAGCGTGAAGGTGACCAGCATCGGCACGAAGTAGATGGCCACCAGCGACAGGTGCGCCACGCAGGTCTTGAAGGCCTTCAGGCGCTCCGGCGCGGAGGCCACCTTGGCCAGGGCGCAGCCGATGGAGACGTAGCTGAGCAGGATGAAGGCCAGCGGCAGCCAGAAGATCACCACGGGGTAGACGCAGCTGACCATGTAGCTGGGGAAGTGGCTGTTGCACGCCAGCCGGTACATCTGGCCGTGGTCGCAGAAGTAGCTGTTGATGACCAGCGAGCGGCAGAAGGACAGCCGGGTCAGCAGGCCCACCGCCACCAGCACCAGCACCACCGTCAGCAGCCAGGAGGCGGCGATGAGCGTCCGCATGAGGCGGTGGGTCATGCGCACCTGGTAGTGCAGCGGGAAGGTGATGGCCAGCAGGCGGTCGTAGGCCAGCGCCAGCAGGTTGAAGGACTGCATGCACAGGCAGGTGTAGCAGAAGAAGAGGAACGCCAGGCACTCGCCGTACGCGATGCGGCGGTGGCCCAGCAGGAAGATGTCCAGCAGCTTGGGCACCAGCGCCGAGCTGCCCAGCAGGTCCACCAGGGCCAGGTTGAAGACCGCCACGTACTTGGGCGTGCGCAGCCCCCGGTCCAGGCAGATGACGGCCATGACGGCGCCGTTGCCCAGCAGCGAGAGCAGGTAGAGCAGGAAGAGGAAGACGTAGTAGAGCTGGATGTGGCGGACGCCCGACAGCCCGCTGATGACGAAGTAGTCGGGGCGCACCAGCGACACGTTCTCGTCGGCGGCGGGGTTGAACAGGCTCATGTCCCCCGGCCTCTGTGGCCTCGCCGGCCAATAAGAGGCCTCCCTGTGACCTGCTCCTTCTTGGCCACGCCCACTCGGGGGGAAACAAACAACCTGTCGGCTCCCGGGGTACGCGTCACCATGGCGACCGCTGGCACAACACAAACATGACCTCTCACCCCTCAGGCAGGCTTCAAAACCAGTAGTGTTCTTCTTTTAACGTCTTTCTTTTTTAACTTCTTTCTGAACAGCATTCATTCAAAACCAATAGTGTTCTTGTTCCAACATAAATAATGAAGACCCAACAGTCAAAATATATGTAATTTTAAATGTATTAATTCATTCAAAACCAAAAGTGTTCTTGTTCCAACATAAATAATGAAACCCCAACCGTCAAAATATATATATTTTTAAATGTATTAATTCATTCAAAACCAATAGTGTTCTTGTTTTAACACCGTGACTTACTGAACAGCATTCATTCAAAACTAATAATGTTCTTGTTCCAACATAAATAATTAATCAAAACTAATAATGTTCTTGTTCCAACATAAATAATGAAGCTCCAACAGTCAAAATATATGTATTTTTAAATGTATTAATTCATTCAAAACCAATAGTGTTCTTGTTTTAACACTGTGACTTACTGAACTGCATTCATTCAAAACCAATAGTGTTCTTGTTCCAACATAAATAATGAAGCCCCAACAGTCAAAATATATATATATATATATATATATATATTTGAAATGAATTTATTAATAAAAACTCAATAGTGTTCTTGTTCTGACACAGCTACGACTGCAGCTATCCATTATTTTAGTAGTGGAGTAATCTACTGATTAGCTGGTTTGGTTGATGGGATAAAACACACTTTATGGCCTCAGTTCATATTACAGTGAAAACATTTGACATAAATATGTTTGTACTTACCTTCTATTTACCTTCTTTTATCTGTTATTCCTTTTTTAACCTTTATAGTTGTTTACCTTGTTTTACCTTCTGTTGTCCTTTTTTTAACCTTCATTACCTTCTATTTACCTTGTTTTACCTTCTGTTGCCCTTTTTTTAACCTTATTACCTTCTATTTAACTTGTTTTACCTTCTGTTGTCCTTTTTTTAACCTTCATTACCTTCTATTTAACTTGTTTTACCTTCTGTTGTCCTTTTTTTTAACCTTCATTACCTTCTATTTAACTTGTTTTACCTTCTGTTGTCCTTTGTTTAACCTTCATTACGTTCTATTTACCTTCTGTTGTCCTTTTTTTAACCTTCATTACCTTCTTTTTACCTTGTTTTAGCTTCTTTATTCCTTTTTTTAACCTTCATTACCTTCTATTTACCTTGTTTTACCTTCTGTTGTCCTTTTTTTAACCTTCATTACCTTCTATTTAACTTGTTTTACCTGCTGTATTCCTTTTTTTTAACCTTCATTACCTTCTATTTACCTTGTTTTACCTTCTGTTGTCCTTTTTTTTAACCTTCATTACCTTCTATTTACCTTGTTTTACCTTCTGTTGTCCTTTTTTTTAACCTTCATTACCTTCTGTTTACCTTGTTTTACCTTCTGTATTCCTTTTTTTAACCTTCATTACCTTCTATTTAACTTGTTTTACCTTCTGTTGTCCTTTTTTTTAACCTTCATTACCTTCTGTTTACCTTGTTTTACCTTCTGTTGTCCTTTTTTTTAACCTTCATTACCTTCTGTTTACCTTGTTTTACCTTCTGTATTCCTTTTTTTAAACCTTCATTACCTTCTATTTAACTTGTTTTACCTTCTGTATTCCTTTTTTTAACCTTCATTACCTTCTATTTAACTTGTTTTACCTTCTGTTGTCCTTTTTTTTAACCTTCATTACCTTCTGTTTACCTTGTTTTACCTTCTGTATTCCTTTTTTTAAACCTTCATTACCTTCTATTTAACTTGTTTTACCTTCTGTATTCCTTTTTTTAACCTTCATTACCTTCTATTTAACTTGTTTTACCTTCTGTTGTCCTTTTTTAATCTTCATTACCTTCTGTTTAACTTGTTTTACCTTATGTTGTCCTTTGTTTAACCTTCATTACCTTCTATTTACCTTGTTTTACCTTCTGTTGTCCTTTTTTTTAACCTTCATTACCTTCTATTTACCTTGTTTTACCTTCTGTTGTCCTTTTTTTTAACCTTCATTACCTTCTGTTTACCTTGTTTTACCTTCTGTATTCCTTTTTTTAACCTTCATTACCTTCTATTTAACTTGTTTTACCTTCTGTTGTCCTTTTTTTTAACCTTCATTACCTTCTGTTTACCTTGTTTTACCTTCTGTTGTCCTTTTTTTTAACCTTCATTACCTTCTGTTTACCTTGTTTTACCTTCTGTATTCCTTTTTTTAAACCTTCATTACCTTCTATTTAACTTGTTTTACCTTCTGTATTCCTTTTTTTAACCTTCATTACCTTCTATTTAACTTGTTTTACCTTCTGTTGTCCTTTTTTAATCTTCATTACCTTCTGTTTAACTTGTTTTACCTTATGTTGTCCTTTGTTTAACCTTCATTACCTTCTATTTACCTTGTTTTACCTTCTGTTGTCCTTTGTTTAACCTTCATTACCTTCTATTTACCTTGTTTTACCTTCTGTATTCCTTTTTTTAAACCTTCATTACCTTCTATTTAACTTGTTTTACCTTCTATATTCCTTTTTTTAACCTTCATTACCTTCTATTTAACTTGTTTTACCTTCTGTTGTCCTTTTTTAATCTTCATTACCTTCTGTTTAACTTGTTTTACCTTATGTTGTCCTTTGTTTAACCTTCATTACCTTCTATTTACCTTGTTTTACCTTCTGTTGTCCTTTGTTTAACCTTCATTACCTTCTATTTACCTTGTTTTACCTTCTGTTGTCCTTTTTTTAACCTTCATTACCTTCTTTTTACCTTGTTTTAGCTTCTTTATTCCTTTTTTTAACCTTCATTACCTTCTATTTACCTTGTTTTACCTTCTGTTGTCCTTTTTTTAACCTTCATTACCTTCTATTTAACTTGTTTTACCTGCTGTATTCCTTTTTTTTAACCTTCATTACCTTCTATTTACCTTGTTTTACCTTCTGTATTCCTTTTTTTTAACCTTCATTACCTTCTATTTACCTTGTTTTACCTTCTGTTGTCCTTTTTTTTAACCTTCATTACCTTCTGTTTACCTTGTTTTACCTTCTGTATTCCTTTTTTTAACCTTCATTACCTTCTATTTAACTTGTTTTACCTTCTGTTGTCCTTTTTTTTAACCTTCATTACCTTCTGTTTACCTTGTTTTACCTTCTGTTGTCCTTTTTTTTAACCTTCATTACCTTCTGTTTACCTTGTTTTACCTTCTGTATTCCTTTATTTAAACCTTCATTACCTTCTATTTAACTTGTTTTACCTTCTGTATTCCTTTTTTTAACCTTCATTACCTTCTATTTAACTTGTTTTACCTTCTGTTGTCCTTTTTTAATCTTCATTACCTTCTGTTTAACTTGTTTTACCTTATGTTGTCCTTTGTTTAACCTTCATTACCTTCTATTTACCTTGTTTTACCTTCTGTTGTCCTTTGTTTAACCTTCATTACCTTCTATTTACCTTGTTTTACCTTCTATTTACCTTGTTTTACCTTCTGTATTCCTTTTTCTTAATTTTATTTACCTTCTTTTACCTTTTATTTACATTTTTACCCTCTATTTTCCTTCTTTTACCCTCAACCCTCTTTCACCTTTTTGTTACCCTCGATTTACCTTCTATTACATTCTACCTTTTTTACCCCTACCTTCTTTTACCCTCTCGTATTTACCTTTTTATTTACCTTCTTTTACATTCTACCTTGATTTACCTTTCTTACCCCTATTTACCTCCTTTTACCCTCTAGTATTTACCTTTTTATTTACCTTCTTTTACATTCTACCTTCATTTACCTTTCTTACCCCAATTTACCTTCTTTTACCCTCTAGTATTTCCCATTTTTATTTCCCTTCTTTTACATTCTACCTTCATTTACCTTTCTTACCCCCATTTACCTTCTTTTACCCTCTGGTATTCACCTTTAATTTACCTTCTTTTACATTCTACCCTCATTTACTTTTCTTACCCCAATTTACCATCTAGTATATCCCTTTTTTTAATTTACCTTCGTTTACCCTCTGTCAACCTTATTTTACCTTCCATTTACTTTATTTTCCACCTTTCACCTTTAATTAACTTAATTTACCTTATTTTACCTTCTATTGACCCTTTATCATTTTTAGCTTCTATTTATCTGGTTTTACCTTCCTTTTGCGGTGCGAATGTTATAAAGTCGTATTAGTTACACTTGAACGATTAATCGTAGCACAATAATACCAATGGTAGCTCGATTAATCAACTTTTTCAATATTGTGGTAGTAGTAGTAGTAGTAGTAGTAGTAGTAGTAGTAGTGGTGGTAGTAGTAGTAGCATTGGTAGTAGTAGTAGTAGTATTGGTAGTAGTAGTTTACTATTGGGAGGATGCTCCTGGGCTGCCCACTAATTCTATTAGATATTAGACATTCCCAGGAGGAACAACATGATATCAAACATTCCCAGGAGGAACAACATGATATTAGACATGTCCAGGAGGAACAACAACATAAACTTAAACATTAGTATTTAGTATGGATATTGATCATAAACATTAGTGTTTAACTTCAACATTAGTATTAAACATGAATATTGAACATAAACATTGGTATTAAACATGAATAATGAACATAAACATTGGTATTAAACAGGAATATTGAACATAAACATTAGTATTCAACATAAATATTGAACATACACATTAGTATTTAACTCAAATATTAGTATTTACCTTAAACATTGGTATTGAACATAAACATTAGTATTTAACTTAAACATTAGTATTTAAAATGGATATTGAACATAAACATTTGTATTTAACATGAATATTGAACATAAACATTAGTAATTAACATGAACATTAGTATTGGACAAGAACATTAGTATTTAACATGAGTATTGAACATAAACATTAGTATTTAACATAAATATTGAACAAAAACATTGGTTTTAACGTGAATGTTGAACATAATCATTGGTATTTAACATGAACATGAATATTAAACATGAACAGTAGTATTTTACATGAATATTGAACATAAACAATATTTAAAATGGATATTGGTATTCAACATGGACATTAGTATTGAACATGAACATTAGTATTTAACATTAATATTGAACATAAACATTATTATATAACATGAATATTAGTATTTAACATGAATATTGAACATAAACATTGGTATTTAAAATGAACATTAGTATTGAACATTAATGTTAAACATGAACATTAGTATTTTACATGAATATTGAATATAAACATTAGTATTTAACTTAAACATTAGTATTTAAAATGGATATTGAAAATATTTGTATTTAACATGAATATTGAACATAAACATTAGTAATTAACATGCACATTAGTATTGAACAAGAACATTTGTATTTAACATGAGTATTGAACATAAACATTAGTATTTAACATAAATATTGAACAAAAACATTGGTTTTAACATGAATATTGAACATAATCATTGGTATTTAACATGAACATGAATATTAAACATGACCATTAGTATTCTACATGAATATTGAACATAAACAATATTTAAGATGAATATTGGTATTTAACATGGACATTAGTATTGAACATGAACATTAGTATTTAACATAAATATTGAACATAAACATTAGTATATAACATGAATATTAGTATTTAACATGAATATTGAACATAAACATTGGTATTTAAAATGAACATTAGTATTGAACATTAATGTTAAACATGAACATTAGTATTTTACATGAATATTGAATATAAACATTAGTATTTAACTTAAACATTAGTATTTAAAATGGATATTGAAAATAAACATTTGTATTTAACATGAATATTGAACATAAACATTAGTACATTCATTAGAATGAATATTTAATAAACATCTTTAATATATTTTCTTTAAGGGGAATATTAAACATGAATAATAGTATTTAACAACATTGAGCCCACATGATTATTTTACAATAATATTTATCAAACCCTAGTATTTAATATGAATTTTTTAACATTAGGATTACTTTTTAAATCGAATAATTTCATAGACATTTGTGTGCAACATGAATATTAAACATACATATTAGTATTTGACATGAATATTTAATAAACATTATTTAACATGCATATTAAACATAATAGTATTTGACATGAATATTTAATAAACATTATTTAACATGAATATTAAACATAATAGTATTTGACATGAATATTTAATAAACATTATTTAACATGAATATTAAACATAATAGTATTTGACAGGAATATTTAATAAACAGTATTTAACACGAATATTAAACATAATAGTATTTGACAAGAATATTTAATGAACATTATTTAACATGAATATCCCAGAGCTGCACTGAGTGTTGTTAAAAGGAAAGGCCATGTAACACACTGGTAAAAAATGCCTTTTTTTGCCATGTGTTGCTGCCATTAAATTCTAAGTTAGTGATTATTTGCGAAAAATAAGAAAGTTTTACATATCTTGTTTTTGCAGTCTATTCAATTGAATATAAATTGAAAAGGATTTGTTGTATTCCTCGTTTTATTCACCATTTACACAACCTGACAACTTTTTGTACAATAACTTTTTGCTTCTCAGCAAAACAAATCCCAAAGTTGTAGTGAAGAGGGAGACTTTCAGTCCCTTCCTTCCTTCCTTCCTTCCTTCCTTCCTTCCAATGGCAAAACAAACAAGTGGAGTCCAGGGACCACATTTGTGTCAACTTCACTCACCTGAGACTACTCTTGTTTTTTTACCTCGCTAATTGACCCTCAGGGCTCGCTAATTGACCCTCAGGTGACACACACACACACACACACACACACACACACACACACACTTTGTTGTTTTGTAACTTCCACACGTCACACTAAAAGTTTGAACTCGTTGTTGTTGTCAGACTTGTTTATTATTGTTCCATTCCTATTTGAATCAACACTTTTGACTCCTTTAGAATGTCCTAAACAATAAAAAATGGTGTAAAAAGAGTTTAGCAGAACCAAGTGGAACAATTAGGAGAGGGACAAATGGTAGTAAATGGATGGATGGACGTCAGAACATTAAGATGTTGAGTTTTAAAAGAGAACAAAGTCTAATTTTAGAGGAGTAAGGAGAAAAAAGTCATCTTTTTAAGTGTAATGTTGACATTTGGTTGGAAAAAAAGATTCTATTTTGTACGTTAATTATTCATATTTTCAGAAACAATCACACCAAGAATAAAGTTTCAGGTTTGGGGGGGAAAAGTTTGAATATAAAGTTTAAAAAAAGAGCAAACTTCCAACAATAAAGAGGTTTAATGTATGAGGGAAAAATATTAATAAAAACAGCAGCAATTAAAAATACCCTTTAAGAGAATAAAGTGACAATATTAAAGAAAAAATATATATATATTTCAATATGAGATACATTTTTCAAAATGTTGCAACAATAAAGAGGTTCAATGTAAGGAAAAAAAATATTACTAAAAAGAGCAACAATTAAAAAATACCCTTCAAGAGAATAAAGTGACAATATTAAAGAAAAAAAAGTTTCAATATAAGATACATTTTTTTAAATGTTGCAACAATAAAGAGGTTCAATGTAAGGAAAAAAAAATATTACTAAAAAGAGCAACAATTAAAAAATACCCTTCAAGAGAATAAAGTGACAATATTAAAGAAAAAAAAGTTTCAATATAAGATACATTTTTTTAAATGTTGCAACAATAAAGAGGTTCAATGTAAGGGAAAAAAAATATTACTAAAAAGAGCAACAATTAAAAAATACCCTTCAAGAGAATAAAGTGACAATATTAAAGAAAAAAAAGTTTCAATACAAGATACATTTTTTTAAATGTTGCAACAATAAAGAGGTTCAATGTAAGGGAAAAAAAATTATTACTAAAAAGAGCAACAATTAAAAAATACCCTTCAAGAGAATAAAGTGACAATATTAAAGGAAAAAAAGTTTCAATATAAGATACATTTTTTTGAAATGTTGCAACAATAAAGAGGTTTAATGTAAGGGAAAAAAATTATTACTAAAAAGAGCAAACATTAAAAAATACCCTTCAAGAGAATAAAGTGACAATATTAAAGAAAAAAAGTTTCAATACAAGATACATTTTTTAAAATGTTGCAACAATAAGGAGGTTCAATGTAAGGAAAAAAAATATTACTAAAAAGAGCAACAATTAAAAAAATACCCTTCAAGAGAATAAAGTGACAATATTAAAGGAAAAAAGTTTTAATATAAGATTTAAAAAAAAAAAATCAAACTGTTGCGGCAATAAAGAGGTTCAATGTATGAGGAAAAAAGAATAAAAACAGCAAAAATGAAAAATAACAGCTATTAAGAGGAGGAAAAATGTTTAAATATAAGATTAAAAAAAGATCAAACTGCTGCAACAATAAAGAGGTTCAATGTATGAGGGGAAAAAGATGATTACTAAAAACAGCAACAATTTAAAAAATACCTTTTTAAGAGAGTAAAGTAACAATATTACAGAAAAAAAAGTTTTAATATATGATTTTTTCTAAAAAGATCAAAATGTTGCAACAATAAAGAGGTTAAATGAATGAGGAAAAAAGATGGTTACTAAAAACAGCAAACATTAAAAAAATGAGCTTATAAGAGAATAATGTCACAATATTAGGAGGAAAAAAGTTTGAATATAAGATAAAAAAAGATCAAACTGTTGCAACAATAAAGAGGTTCAATATATGAGGGAAAACATGATTATTAAAAACAGCAACAAAAAAAGAGCTTCTCAGAGAATTAAGTGTAATATTGGAAGGAAAAAGTTTGACATTTTTACATTTACATTTTTTTAAATGCTTCTACAATAAAGAGGTTAAATGTATCAGGAAAAAAGATGGTTACTAAAAACAGCAACAACAAAAAAGGAAAAAAAGAAGAGCTTTTAAGAGAATAAAGTGACAATATTAGGAGGAAAAAAGTTTGAAACTATTATAAAAAAATATCAAACTGTTGTGACAATAAAGAGGTTCAATGTAAGGAAAAAAAATATTACTAAAAAGAGCAACAATTAAAAAATACCCTTCAAGAGAATAAAGTGAGACAATATTAAAGGAAAAAGGTTTTAATATAAGATTTGAATAAAAAGATCAAACTGTTGCGACAATAAAAAGGTTAAATGTGTGAAGAAAAAAGATGATTAATAAAAACAGCAAAAAAAAGAGCTTTTAAGAGAATGAAGTCACAATATTAGGAGGAAAAAAGTTTAAATATAAGATAATTAAAAAAAGATCAAACTGTTGCGACAATAAAGAGGTTCAATGTATGAGGCAAAACATGATTATTAAAAACAGCAACAAAAAAAGGCTTCTAAGAGAATGAAGTGCAATACTGAGGGGAAAAAGTTTGAATATAAGATTGAAAAAAAAATCTAACTTTTGTGACAATAAAAACGTTTAATGTATGAGGAAAAAAGATTAAAAACAGCAACAAAAAAAGAGTTTTTAAGAGGAAAAAAGTTTGAATATAAGAATACAAAAAAAGATCAAAATGTTGCGATAATAAAGAAGTTCAATGTATGAGGAAAAAGGGCGATTAGTAAAAACAGCAACAATTGAAAAAAAATCCTTTGTATGTATATATATATACACATATATGTATGTATATATATGTATGTATATATATATATATATATATATATATATATATATATGTGTATATATATATATATATATATATATATATATATATATATACATATATATATATATATATATATATATATATGTATGTATGTATGTATGTATGTACAGATATATGTGTATATATAGATATATATGTGTATATCTTAGATATGTATACATATATATTTATGTATATATACACATATATACATTTATATATGTATATATTTATATTTATAAACATTTCGATTCCTTTGTATGTCTTTACATGTAAAGAGATTGACAAATAAAGCTGACTTGACTTGATATGTGTATATATACACATATTTACATATATATATATACATATATATATGTAAACACACACATATCTATATACATATATATATATATATATATATATATATATATATATATATATATATATATATATATATATATATATATATATATATATATAAGCGGGAAGAGTGTGTGTATTGTGGTGGTGTTGCTGTTACAGGTTGTCGCCACAAGATGGCAGCATAAGCAAACAAGTTATCGGCTTCATGACAAACTCCGCTTTAAGAACATGTCTCAACTTGTTGTACTTACTGCAGTACTCTTGTGTATCTAACATGTACTCAACATGTACTTACTGCAATACTCTTGTGTACCTAACATGTACTCAACATGTACTTACTGCAATACTCTTGTGTACCTAACATGTACTCAACATGTACTTACTGCAATACTCTTGTGTATCTAACACGGATTTTGGTGACTGTTTCTATTTTTTGTTCGTCATCACTTTCTACTGTGTATGATTTTCTTGAGTCAAGCATGAGGTCAGGTTAGTGTTTCCTGCATGTCGCGTCACGGCAGTGGTGTCCAGGACTTTCTGCTTGTTTTGGAAATGTGTGGTCATGTGACACATCAGCTGATTGTTAGCAACACGTCGCAAAGACGCACTTTGACATCTTTTGTCTGTCCGTCTGTGGCGGAATGTTGATATGATTTCACTGCGCTTGTTGAGGGATGACAGGTCTGGGTGATATATAATAAACAGTTTCTCTTTTAAGCATAGGTTGCATTTTTTATTACCACTGTTGTAAGGTGTGCTGGATGCAAGAATTCGCCATGTTATTGAATATTCAACATTATTGTCTTTGAGGTTCCAAATGTGCTTGCTGAGTTCTGTAGAATTCCGCAAAGTCTGGTTTCTAAAGGAGGCCTTGTGATTATTCCATCTGGTTTTAAACGCTCCTTCGGTTAATCCTACGTACGTGTAATAATGTTGAATATTCAATAACATGGCAAATTCTTGAATAGGTCAATAATTCAAAATGGCATTGATTTTGATTCATTATTATTTTTTGAGCTATGACACTTAAAAACAAATCACACTAAAATAATCGGGGATCCAAAAGTGTCCTATTTATTAAAGTGTTAAAAAATAAATTATACATTTTTTTTACTGTTTACTTTTAGCACAATAATCTCGAGATCAACTTCAGATATATCCGTCAATTTTAAGTTTTATTGTTGTTTATGTGTTGTTTGTTTGTTTTAGGCCCTTCTTTTAAAAAATAGCTCAGTTTTTTTATATGGTAAAACACAAAATATGCAACATTTTCCCCCCAAAATATCTCAAAGTGGAATATTTAATGTGACGTCAATAATTCAAAATGACATTGATTTTGATTCATTATTATTTTTTGAGCAATGACACTTAAAAAAAAATCACACTAAAATAATTGGGGATCCAAAAGTGACCTATCTATTAAAGTGTTAAAAAATAAATTAAACATTTTTTTTACTGTTTACTTTTAGCACAATAATCTCGAGATCAACTTCAGATATATCTGTCAATTTTAAGTTTTATTGTTGTTTATGTTTTGTTTGTTTTAGGCCCTTCTTTAAAAAAAATAGCTCAGTTTTTTTATATGGTAAAACACAAAATATGCAACATTTTCCCCCCAAAATATCTCAAAGTGGAATATTTAATGTGACGTCAATAATTCAAAATGACATTGATTTTGATTCATTATCATTTTTTGAGCTATGACACTTAAAAACAAATCACACTAAAATAATCGGGGATCCAAAAGTGACCTATTTATTAAAGTGTTAAAAAATAAATTAAACATTTTTTTTACTGTTTACTTTTAGCACAATAATCTCGAGATCAATTTCAGAAATATCCGTCAATTTTAAGTTTTATTGTTGTTTATGTTTTGTTTGTTTTAGGCCCTTCTTTTGAAAAAAAAAAACAGACACCGAGAGTAACAGGCAGTAGAAAATTTATCAGAAAGGATAGTTTAAAAAAAAAATAATAAAAAGTCATTTTTATTTTTTTTACTTGGGTCTTATCACGGGCCGGAGTTTGGGGACCCCGGATCTAGAAAGTTCCGGGCGACACGCCGGATGTTTGTGTCAAATATGAAAGCAAACATCTTTTTTCAAATGTTTTAATAGAGTTTATTCATCTATCTGCACACACATCATCATCATCATCATCATTATAAAATATTAGTCAACAACACTGAATGCCAGTTGTCATGTGACACAGCTGAGGGGGGGAGTGGCCAAGTGAGGGGGGCGGGGCTTCCAACAACGCTCAAAAACCTTTTGTCACTGTGTTTGGCAACAAGATGGCGGCAGGTGTGTGTGTGAGTGTGTGTGTGTGTGTGTCATCCAATCAGTCGTTTGAAGTGTGAGCTTAAAGAATGAAAAGGAAGGCATCGTTGCTATGACAACCAACTAACAGCCATTTACTAAGTAATAATTGGCTACAGCTTATGTGTGTGTGTATGAGGGGGGCGGGGCTAAAAGGTGTTTATTTACAGGATGACACAGCAGTTACTCTCCCCGGTCTTCTCCCTGTTCCTCTGACCTGGACACACAAACATCACACTTTATATGCACAACCTGCTCATTAGCATGCCTTATATACAGACACCACACTTTATGCAGACATACGGCGCCGACACCACACTTTATGTCGATGACAAAGTGAGAAGTCTGATGCCTTATAAGGAAGTGGTGTACATGCTGACATGGCAAGTGTGTAAAGGATGGAGGAGGCGGAGCTAGAGGATGGAGGAGGCGTGTGTTAGTTACCTTGGGAGTTGGGCTCAGGCAGCGTCTCTCTGGCCACTAAATGCATCACACTGCTTTTACCCACTGGCAGCTTCAGTGCTGCACACACACACACACACACACACACACACACACACACACACACGATAACATCAATATACCTCATCAAAATAAAATGTCATCAAAATACCTCATCATGAACATGAAAATATGTCGTCAAAATAAAACGTCATCAATATAAAAGGACGTCAAAATAAAATGTCTTCAAAATAAAAGGTAATCAAAAAAATGTCATCAAAAAAAACTCATCGAAATAACATTAAAATAAATCATGGAAATACATAATCAAAATACGTCATCAATATAAAATGTCATCAAAATATGTCATCAAAATAGAACATCGTCAAAATAAAATGTTATCAAAAGACGGCTTTAACATAAGATGTCATTAAAATAAAACATCAGAATACGGCATCAATGTAAAATGTCATCAAAATATGTCATCAAAATAAAATGTCATCAAAATACGTCCTCAAATAAAACACCATAAAAATAAAATGTCAGCAAAATAAGTCATCAAAATAAAATGTCAACACAATAAAACGTCATCAAAATACCTCATCAAAAATACAACATCAAAATATGTAATCAAAATATGTCATTAAAACAAAACCTCAAAATATGTCATCAAAATACCTCATCATAAACATGAAAATATGTCATTAAAATAAAACGTCATCAATATAAAAGGACATCTAAATAAGATGTCATCAAATTAAAATGTCTTCAAAATAAAAGGTCATCAAAAAAATGTCATCAAAATAACATTAAAATAAATCATGGAAATACATAATCAAAATAGATCATCAAAATAAAATGTCATCAAAATAGAACGTCGTCAAAATAAACGGTTATCAAAAGACGGCTTTAACATAAAATGTCATTAGAATAAAACATCAAAATACAGCATCAAAATAAAATGTCATCAAAATATGTCATCAAATAAAACACCATAAAAATAAAATGTCGTCAAAATAAAATGTCATCAAAATACGTCATCAAAATAAAATGTCATTCAAATAAAACACATCAAAGTAAAACGTAATCAAACAAAAATTTCAGTAAAAACAATCATCAAAATAAGTTATCAAAATGAAATGTCAACACAATAAAACGTCATCAAAATACCTCATCAAAAATACATCAAAATAAAATGTCATCAAAATATGTAATCAAAATATGTCATTAAAACAACACCTCAAAATATGTCTTCAAAATAAAATGGCATCAAAATAAAATGTCATTAAAATGTAGCATCAAAATATGTCTTCAGAATAAAATGTCTTCAAAATAAAACATCAAAACACGTCATCAAAATAAAAGGTCATGAAATGTTTACAAAGTAAATCCAGTGTTTAGATCCCCAAACCTTTTTTGCAAAGTACCACCATGATGACACAGTAGTGTAGTAGACCTAAGTATTCATCAAGCACCACCATGATGACACAGTAGTGTAGTAGACCCAAGTATTCATCAAGTACCACCATGATGACACAGTAGTGTAGTAGACCTAAGTATTCATCAAGTACCACCATGATGACACAGTAGTGTAGTAGACCTAAGTATTCATCAAGTACCACCATGATGACACAGTAGTGTAGTAGACCTAAGTATTCATCAAGTACCACCATGATGACACAGTAGTGTAGTAGACTTAAGTATTCATTAAGTACCACCATGATGACACAGTAATGTAGTAGACCTAAGTATTCATTAAGTACCACCATGATGACAACATTAAAACACAGTAGCGTAGTAGACCTAAGTATTCATCAAGTACCATCCTAATGACAACATTAAAATACAGTACCGTAGTAGACCTAAGTATTCATTAAGTACCACCATAATGACAACATTAAAATACAGTAGTGTATTAGACCTAAGTATTCATTAAGTACCACCATGATGACACAGTAGTGTAGTAGACCTAAGTATTCATCAAGTACCACCATGATGACACAGTAGTGTAGTAGACCTAAGTATTCATCAAGTACCACCATGATGACACAGTAGTGTAGTAGACTTAAGTATTCATTAAGTACCACCATGATGACACAGTAATGTAGTGGACCTAAGTATTCATCAAGTACCACCATAATGACAACATTAAAATACAGTACCGTAGTAGACCTAAGTATTCATTAAGTACCACCATAATGACAACATTAAAATACAGTAGTGTATTAGACCTAAGTATTCATTAAGTACCACCATCATGACAACATTAAAATACAGTAGCGTAGTAGACCTAAGTATTCATTGAGTACCACCATGATGACAACATTAAAAACAGTAGCATAGTAGACCTAAGTATTCATTAAGTACCACCATCATGACACCATTAAAATACAGTAGCGTAGTAGACCTAAGTATTCATTAAGTACCACCATGGTGACAACATTAAAACACAGTAGCATAGTAGACCTAGGTATCATTAAACACAAGGCAGAGGTTTGAAGTATATTGTAAGCTTACACACAGTTTGAACAGTCACACTGTGTTTGAAGCCAGTGTGGAGGACAGGTGTGAGAGCACCTTTGGCCTCTTAAAGGAAGTGTCCGCCCCCCCTTTTCCTGCACTTCCTGTCTGTGTCAAAGGCAGCTTGTCCTCAGCACTGAGCTGCTTCTGTTCTCTGGGAAACATCAACAGCAAAAGAACTTTCCAGAACCTGCACCCTGCGTGTGTGCGTGTGTGCGCGTGTGCGTGTGTGCGCGTGTGTGTGTGTGTGTGTGTGTGTGTGTGTGTGTGTGTGTGTGTGTGTGTGTGTGTGTGTGTGTGTGCTCACCTCCTAGCGTGACGTTGCCGTGCAAGAAGCGTCCCTGGTAGATGAGCCTGAGGATGTTGGGACTGCTGACTTGTTCTTCTTCCCAGTCTGAAAACATTCCCAGCAGCATTCATTAATGTGTCCCTCATCTTTCATACTGTACAATATCCATCTTCAATGCTCTCACACACACTACCAAAACACTCACACACTACTAAAACACTCTCACACACACGACTGAAATACTCTCACACACGACTGAAACGATCTCACACACTTCTAAAATAAAAACTCACACTACTGAAATGCTCTCACCCACACAACTGAAACGCTCTCACATATCACTGAAATATTCTCATACACACTACTGAAACACTCTCATACACACTACTGAAACGCTCTCACACACACTACTGAATTTCTTTCACACACACTAATGAAACACTCTCACACGACTAAAACGCTTTCACACACTGCTGAAATGCTCTAACCCACACAACTGAAACGCTCTCACATATCACTGAAACATTCTCATACACACTACTGAAACACTCTCATACACACTACTGAAACACTCTCATACACAGGACTGAAACACTCTCACACACACCACTGAAACACTTTCACACACACTTATGAAACACTTTCTCACACACTACTGGAACGCTCTCATACACTCTACTGAAACACTCTCATACACACTACTGAAACACTCTCACACACACGACTGAAACGCTCTCACACTACTAAAACACTCATACACACTCATGAAATGCTCTCACCCATCACTGAAACACCCTCATACACACTACTGAAATACTCTCATACACACTACTGAAACGAAAATTATTCTCACACACAACTAAAAGGCTAAGTTTCAGTCGTGTGAATGAGAGCGTTTCACTTGTGTATATAAGAGTGTTTCAGCAGTGTGTATGTAAGTGTTTCAGTAGTGTGTATGAGAGCTTTTCAGCTGCGTGTATAGGAGTGTCTCAGTAGTGTGTATGGGAGCGGTTCAGTAGTGTGTGTGAGAGTGTTTCAGTAGTGTGTGAGAGTGTTTCAGAAGTGTGTATGAGAGCGTTTCAGTCGTATGTATAATAGTGTTTCAGTAGTGCGTATGAGAGGGTTTTTGATTGATTGATTGATTGATACTTTTATTAGTAGATTGCACAGTACAGTACATATTCCGTACAATTGACCACTAAATGGTAACACCCCAATAAGTTTTTCAACTTGTTTAAGTCGGGGTCCACGTTATTCAATTCATGGTAATAAAAGTGTTTCAGTAGTGTGAATGACAGTGTTTGAGTAGTGTGTGTGAGAGTGTTTCAGTAGTGTGTATAAGAGTATTTCAGGAGTGTGTGTAAGAGTGTTTAAGTAGATTGTATGAGAGCGTTTCAGTCGTATGTATGAAAGTGTTTGAGTAGTGTGGATGTGAACGTTATGTTAGTGTATACGTGAGCATTTCTCTTGTGTGTGTTATAAAATAAATTCAGTAGTGTGTATGAGAGTGTTTGAGTAGTGTGTACGCGAGCGTTATATATACGGGTGTATACGGGAGCATTTCACTTGTGTGTGATATAAAAAGAATCAGCAGTGTGTGTGAGAGTGTTTCAGTCTTGTGTATGAGTGTTTTGAGTAGTGTGTATGACTGTTTCAGTACGTACGAGTGTGTACGAGAGCATTTCACTTACGCGTGTGATAAAATAAAACTTCAGTAGTGTGTATGAGAGTGTTTGAGTAGTGTGTATGTGAGCGTTATATATAGGAGTGTATTCGAGAGCATTTCACTTGTGCGTGTGATAAAGAGAATTCTGTAGTGTGTGAGAGCGAGCGTTTCAGTCGTGTATGTGAGAGGTAGATCTGAGTAATGGCCCTAACGGCCCCTCACGCACAATAGTGTGTCTTTTTGTTTGTGTGCGCGCTTGCTATGTGTGTACTTTAGCGTGTGTGTGTGTGTGTGTGTGTGTGTGGGACATGACGTGGCAGAAACACTTCAACACGTCAAGTCACACCATGTGAACTCAAGTATTGGGACATGCTTCCAACTCAGTGGGGACATTTTGAGGAAGAATCACTTCTTATAGAGTGAAAGCTGTCCAAGCTCGCTTTTGTCACTTCCTGTCCCAATACTTGTGCCCACACGCAACCTCGTGTGCGTGTGTGTGTGTGTGCGTGTGTGTGTGCGCGTGCGTGCGTGGTCTCGCTCACCCATTGGCCAGTCGTCATAAACCTGCTTGGCGATGTCTGCCGCCGAATCGCTGGGCGAAAAAAGGAACTCTTTGGTCTTCCCGCTGACTAAGATGAGTCGCAGGTTGATCTGTCAGACACAAACGTCACGTCAGTCACCTGGCGGGACTCAAACAGGAAGCTGCAACCTCCCCCGGACGATTGGACTTGTGTGTGTGTGTGTGTGTGTGTGTGTGTGTGTGTGTGTGTGTGTGTATGAGAGCGTTTCAGTATTGTGTACTTCAACTTTAACTTAAGATTTTTTCAGTATTGTGTATGTGTTTCAGTAGTGTGTATGAGTGTTTCAGTAGTGTGTATGAGAGTGTTTCATTATTGTATATGAGTGTTTCAGTAGTGTGTATGACTGTTTCTGTAGTGTGAACAAGAGTTTTTCAGTATTGTGTATAAGTGTTTCAGTAGTGTGTATGACAGCGTTTCAGTAGTGTGTATGAGAGTGTTTTAGTATTGTGTATAACAGTTTTTCAGTATCGTCTATAAGAGTTTTTCAGTATTCTGTATAAGTGTTTCAGTAGTGTGTATGAGAGCGTTTCTGTCGTGTCTATAAGAGTGTTTCATTATTGTGTGTGAGAGTATTTCAGTAGTGTGTATGAGAATGTTTCAGTAGTGTGTATGAGAGTATTTCAGAAGTGTGTATAAGTGTTTTAGTAGTGTGTGTGGCAGTGTTTTAGTAGTGTGTGTATAAGTGTTTAAGTGGTGTGTATGAGAGTGTTTCAGTAGTGTGTATGAGAGTGTTTCAGTAGTGTGTATGAGTGTTTCAGTAGTGTGTATGAGAGTGTTTCATTATTGTATATAAGAGTGTTTCAGTAGTGTGTATGACCGTTTCTGTAGTGTGTACAAGAGTTTTTCAGTATTGTGTATAAGTGTTTCAGTAGTGTGTATGACAGCGTTTCAGTAGTGTGTATGAGAGTGTTTAGTATTGTGTATAACAGTTTTTCAGTATCGTCTATAAGAGTTTTTCAGTATTCTGTATGTGTTTCAGTAGTGTGTATGAGAGCGTTTCTGTCGTGTCTATAAGAGTGTTTCATTATTGTGTGTGAGTATTTCAGTAGTGTGTATGAGAATGTTTCAGTAGTGTGTATGAGAGTATTTCATAAGTGTGTATAAGTGTTTTAGTAGTGTGTGTGGCAGTGTTTTAGTAGTGTGTATAAGTGTTTAAGTAGTGTGTATGAGAGTGTTTCAGTAGTGTGTATGAGAGTGTTTCAGTAGTGTGTATGAGTGTTTCAGTAGTGTGTATGAGAGTGTTTCATTATTGTATATAAGAGTGTTTCAGTAGTGTGTATGACCGTTTCTGTGGTGTGTACAAGAGTTTTTCAGTATTGTGTATAAGTGTTTCAGTAGTGTGTATGACAGCGTTTCAGTAGTGTGGATGAGAGTGTTTTAGTATTGTGTATAACAGTTTTTCAGTATCGTCTGAGTTTTTCAGTATTCTGTATGTGTTTCAGTAGTGTGTATGAGAGCGTTTCTGTCGTGTCTATAAGAGTGTTTCATTATTGTGTGTGAGTATTTCAGTAGTGTGTATGAGAATGTTTCAGTAGTGTGTATGAGAGTATTTCAGAAGTGTGTATAAGTGTTTTAGTAGTGTGTGTGGCAGTGTTTTAGAAGTGTGTATAAGTGTTTCAGTAGTGTGTATGAGAGTGTTTCAGTAGTGTGTTTGGCAGTGTTTCAGTAGTGTGTATGAGAGTGTTTCAGTATTGTATATGAGAGTGTTTCAGTATTGTATATGAGTGTTTCAGTAGTGTGTATGAGAGTGTTTCAGTAGCATGTATGAGAGTGTTTCAGTAGTGTGAATGAAAGTGTTTCAGTAGTGTGTATTAGTGTTTCAGTATTGTATATGAGAGTGTTTCAGTAGTGTGAAGTGAATTATATTTATATAGCGCTTTTTCTCTAGTGACTCAAAGCGCATTACATAGTGAAACCCAATTTTTAATTTTTACATTTAAACCAGTGTGGGTGGCACTGGGAGCAGGTGGGTAAAGTGTCTTGCCCAAGGACACAATGGCAGTGACTAGGATGGCTGAAGCGGGTATCGAACCTGCAACCCTCAAGTTGCTGGCACGGCCGCTCTACCAACCGAGCTATACCGCCCCCAGTGCTTCAGTATTGTATATGAGAGTGTTTCAGTAGTGTATGAGAGTGTTACAGTAGTGTGTATGAGAGTGTTTCAGTATTTTATATGAGACTGTTTCAGTATTGTATGAGTGTTTTAGTAGTGTATAAGAGTGTTTCAGTAGTGTGAATGAAAGTGTTTCAGTAGTGTGTGTGAGTGTTTCAGTAGTGTGTATGAGTGTTTCAGTAGTGTGTATGAGTGTTTCAGTGTGTATGAGTGTTTCAGTAGTCAGTATTGTATATGAGAGTGCTTCAGTAATGTGTATGAGAGTGTTTCAGTATTGTATATGAGTGTTTTATTAGTGTGTATAAGAGTGTTTCAGTAGTGTGTGTGTGTTTCATTATTGTATATGAGAGTGTTTCAGTAGTGTGTATGAGTGTTTCAGTAGTCAGTATTGTATATGAGAGTGCTTCAGTAATGTGTATGAGAGTGTTTCAGTATTGTATATGAGTGTTTTATTAGTGTGTATAAGAGTGTTTCAGTAGTGTGTGTGTGTTTCATTATTGTATATGAGTGCTTCAGTAGTGTGTATGAGTGTTTCAGTAGTTCTCGAAATATTCCAACTGTTGTTTTACCAATTTCAAGTCAAGTTTAGAAGTGTGAAGTTGTAATTGTCCATCTCCTGACTCCGCCCACTCCTGACCCCGCCCACTCCTGACTCCGCCCCCTCCCGACTTCATCATCATAATAACCAACCACCCTCATCATATTAATATTGATGATTAATCATCATCATAATATTATGATTAATCATCATAATAATGATGCTTAATCGTCATCATCATCATAATAATAATCATAATAACCATTATGGTAGTAGTGATAATAATAATAGTAATATTAATAATAATCTTCATTATAATAATCATCATAATAATAACATAATAATCATATCATCATAATAATATTCCTAATAATAATTATAACCATTAATAATCATAATCATTTATAATCACAATTACATTATCATCATCATAATAATCATCGTCAAAATAATAGTAATGATAATAATTGTCATTATAGTAATCATAAAAATAATAATCATAATAATAAAATAATAATCATCATCATATCACAATAATATTCCTAATAATAATCTTTATCATTAATAATAATCATAATAACATAATCATCATCATCATAATCTTCATCATTACAATCATAATCCTAGTAGCAATCATAATAATCCTAATAGTAGTAGTAACAATCATAATATTAATAATAATAATTAGTGATTAACTAGTAATTAATTATTAATTAATTACTAATTAACTAGTGATTTAGGGCTATATAAGTAAACATTGATTGATTGAATAATACTAATAATAATAATAATAAACATAATCATTAATACTAATCATAATAACAATTATGATAATAGTATTAATAATCTTCATTAGAATAATCCTAAAAATAAAAACAATCATCATAATAATAAAATAATAATACTAATCATCATAATAATATCCCTATTGATAATCATAAACATTAATAATAATAATAATCATTAATAATAATTCAACATAACCAGGAAGGAACACCACCTACAACATAGTCACATGACCAGGAAGGAACACCACCTACAACATAGTCACATGACCAGGAAGGAACACCACCTACAACATAGTCACATGACCAGGAAGGAACACCACCTACAACATAGTCACATGACCAGGAAGGAACACCACCTACAACATAGTCACATGACCAGGACGTTAGTGGACTCCACTCCCTTTGTCACCTTGTTGACAACATCCGACACACAGCAATACATGACACACACACACACACACGGACACACACGAGGTTACATAAGTGGAGTGCAGACTTCCTGAGGCACTTTGAGCTGCAACCTTTGGGATGTTCACACACACGCTGCCTTTATTTCCACTGCACTGCCATCATGTTGGCACTTCATGGAACTCAGTCGTGTGTTGCTCTTTATTGCAAATGAGGAAGTGAAATAAATATATTAATAATAATAATAATAATAATAATAACCATCATCATTAGGACTGCAATCATTCATCACTTAAAACAACTCATTTGTTGGAAAAAGCTTTGACTTATCATTTTGTAACAAATCCAGAACACATAAAAGGTAAAAACTAGTTGAATAAAAGCTAAATAGAGGGGGGAAGTATTAAAGAAAAGGCAAAATAATGTAAATAAAACTTAAAAAAGGTAAATAGAAGGGGGAAGTATTAAAGAAAAGGCAAAGATGATACATAAAATAATGTAAATAAACTTAAAACAATGTAAATAAAAGGGGGGAGTATTAAAGAAAAGGCAAAGATAAAACATAAAATAATGTAAATAAACTTAAAATTATGTAAATAGAGGGGGGAAGTATTAAAGAAAAGGCAAAATAATGTAAATTAAATTAAAAATAAGGTAAATAGAAGGGGGAAGTATTAAAGAAAAGGCAAAGATAAAACATAAAATAATTTAAATAAAACTTAAAACAGTGTAAATAAAAGGGGGAGTATTAAAGAAAAGGCAAAGATAAAACATAAAATAATTTAAATAAAACTTAAAATAATGTAAATAGAGGGGGAAGTATTAAAGAAAAGGCAAAATAATGTAAATAAAACTTAAAAGAAGGTAAATAGAAGGGGGAAGTATTAAAGAAAAGGCAAAGATAAAACATAAAATAATGTAAATAAAAGGCGGAAGTGTTAAAGAAAAGGCAAAGATAAAACATAAAATTATGTAAATAAACTTAAAATAATGTAAATAGAGGGGGGAAGTATTAAAGAAAAGGCAAAGATAAAACATAAAATTATGTAAATAAAACTTAAAAGAAGGTAAATAGAAGGGGGAGTATTGAAGAAAAGGCAAAGATAAAACATAAAATAATGTAAATAAAACTTGAAAAAAGTAAAAAAGAAGGAGGAAGTGTTAAAGAAAAGGCAAAAATTATACATAAAATAATGTAAATAAAGTTAAAATAATGTAAATAGAGGGGGGAAGTATTAAAGAAAAGGCAAAATTATGTAAATAAAACACACACACACACACACACTTATCATCCCAGTGTGATTTCCTGCTTCCCCCCCCCCCCCCCCCCCTCCTCCTGCCTCCTTCCTGCTCCTCCAGGAAGTGTCTGCTGAGAGATTATCTGGGCTGACCTTATATGGTCAACATTGGGGGGGGAAATAAAACCCACTGGGTTGCCACTTTATTAGGTACACCTGCACCAGCTGGCAAGCTACAGTCGTCATTAGTAATAAGAAGTCATGGAATGTGACACATGTTAACTGCTAGCACGCTAAAGTTAGCATGCTAACATCAAAGTGCTAACTTTTTTAGCTATTTTTACTCTTTATTTTCTCTCTTAATTCCGCAGCCATACACCTTAGTCTTATAACTTGGTATTGGAAACATGCTAACTGTATGCACGTTTACGTTAGCATGCTAACATTAAAGTGCTAGCTTATTAAGCTAATTTTGCAACCGTTTACTTTACAGTCAAATAACTTGGTATTGGAAACATGCTAACTGTAGCACGTTTACGTTAGCATGCTAGCATGCTAACACTAAAGTGCTAGCTTTTTTATCTAACTTTGCAACCGTTTACTTTACAGTCATATAACTTGGTATGTGACACGTGTTAACGGCTAGCATGCTAACATTAAGTGCTAACTTTTTAGCAATTTTTTACACTTCTTTGGCTAATTCCACAGCCATACACCTTAGTCTTATAACTTGGTATTTGAAACATGCTAACTGTATGCACGTTAGCATGCTAACACTAATGTGCTAGCTTTTTGAGCTAATTCTGCAACCATTTACAGTCATATAACTTGGTATGTGACACATGTTAACGGCTAGCATGCTAACATTAAAGTGCTAACTTTTTTTGCAAATTTTTACACTTCTTTGGCTAATTCCACAGCCATACACCTTAGTCTTATAACTTGGTATTTGAAACATGCTAACTGTACGCACGTTTACGTTAGCATGCTAGCATGTTAACATTAAAGTGCTAGCATTTTGAGCTAATTTTGCAACCGTTTACTTTACAGTCATATAACTTGGTATGTGACACGTGTTAACGGCTAGCATGCTAATATTAAACTGCTAACTTTTTTTGCAAATTTTTACACTTCTTTGGCTAATTCCACAGCCATACACCTTACGGTCTTATAACTTGGTATTTGAAACATGCTAACTGTATGCACGTTACCATGTTAGCAAGCTAACACTAAAGTGCTAGCTTTTTGAGCTAATTTTGCAACCGTTTAAAGTCATATAACTTGGTATGTGACACGTGTTAACGGCTAGCATGCTAACATTAAAGTGATAACTTTTTTTGCAAATGTTTACTCTCCTTTGACTAATTCCACAGCCATACACCTTAGTCTTATAACTTGGTATTTGAAACATGCTAACTGTATGTTAGCATGCTAACACTAAAGTGCTAGCTTTTTGAGCTAATTTTGCAACCGTTTACTTTACAGTCATATAACTTGGTATGTGACACGTGTTAACGGCTAGCATGCTAACACTAAAGTGCTACCTTTTTGATCTAACTTTGCAACCGTTTACTTTACAGTCATATAACTTGGTATGTGACACGTGTTAACGGCTAGCATGCTAACATTAAGTGTTAACTTTTTGTGCAAATTTTTACACTTCTTTGGCAAATTCCGCAGCCATACACCTTAGTCTTATAACTTGGTATTGGAAACATGCTAACTGTATGCATGTCAGCATGCTAACACTAAAGTGCTAGCTTTTTGAGCTAATTTTGCAACCGTTTACTTTACAGTCATATAACTTGGTATGTGACACGTGTTAACGGCTAGCATGCTAACATTAAAGTGCTAACTTTTTTTGCAAATGTTTACACTTCTTTGGCTAATTCCACAGCCATACACCTTAGTCTTATAACTTGGTATTTGAAACATGCTAACTGTATGCACATCTACGTTAGCATGTTAGCATGCTAACATTAGAGTGCTAGCTTTTTGAGCTAATTTTGCAACCGTTTACTTTACAGTCATATAACTTGGTATGTGACACGTGTTAACGGCTAGCATGCTAACATTAAGTACTAACCTTTTTTGTAAATTTTTACACTTCTTTGGCTATTTCCACAGCCATACACCTTAGTCTTATGACTTGGTATTTGAAACATGCTAACTGTATGCATGTTAGCATGCTAACACTAAAGTGCTAGCTTTTTGAGCTAATTTTGCAACCGTTTACTTTACAGTCATATAACTTGGTATGTGACACGTGTTAACGGCTAGCATGCTAACATTAAGTGTTAACTTTTTGTGCAAATTTTTATACTTCTTTGGCTAATTCCACAGCCATACACCTTAGTCTTATAACTTGGTATTTGAAACATGCTAACTGTACGCACGTTTACGTTAGCATGCTAGCATGCTAACACTAAAGCGCTAGCTTTTTGAGCTAATTTTGCAACCGTTTACTTTACAGTCATATAACTTGGTATGTGACACGTGTTAACGGCTAGCACGCTAACATTAAAGTGCTAACTTTTTTAGCAAATTTTTACACTTCTTTGACTAATTCCACAGCCATACACCTTAGTCTTATAACTTGGTATTTGAAACATGCTAACTGTAGCACGTTTACGTTAGCATGTTAGCATGCTAACATTAAAGTGCAAGCTTATTAAGCTAATTATGCAACCTTTTAGTGATATAACTTGGTATGTGACACGTGTTAACCGCTAGCATGCTAACATTAAGTGCTAACTTTTTTTGCAAATTTTAACACTTCTTTGGCTAACTACGCAGCCATACAACTTACGGTCTTATAACTTGGTGTTTGAAACATGCTAACTGTACGCACGTTTACGTTAGCATGCTAACACTAAAGTGCTAGCTTTTTGAGCTAATTTTGCAACTGTTTACTTTACAGTCATATAACTTGGTATGTGACACGTGTTAACGGCTAGCATGCTAACATTAAGTACTAACCTTTTTGTAAATTGTTACACTTCTTTGGCTAATTCCACAGCCATACACCTTAGTCTTATAACTTGGTATTTGAAACATGCTAACTGTATGCACGTTAGCATGTTAGCAAGCTAACACTAAAGTGCTAGCTTTTTGAGCTAATTTTGCAACCGTTTACTTTAAAGTCATATAACTTGGTATGTGACACGTGTTAACGGCTAGCATGCTAACATTAAAGTGATAACTTTTTTGCAAATGTTTACTCTCCTTTGACTAATTCCACAGCCATACACCTTAGTCTTATAACTTGGTATTTGAAACATGTTAACTGTATGCACGTTAGCATGCTAACACTAAAGTGCTAGCTTTTTGAGCTAATTTTGCAACTGTTTACTTTACAGTCATATAACTTGGTATGTGACACGTGTTAACGGCTAGCATGCTAACACTAAAGTGCTAGCATTTTGAGCTAACTTTGCAACCGTTTACTTTACAGTCATATAACTTGGTATGTGACACGTGTTAATGGCTAGCACGCTAATATTAAAGTGCTAACTTTTTTAGCAAATTTTTACACTTCTTTGACTAATTCCACAGCCATACACCTTAAATGATAAATGATAAATGGGTTGTACTTGTATAGCGCTTTTCTACCTTCAAAGCGCTTTGACACTACTTCCACATTTACCCATTCACACACACATTCACACACTGATGGAGGGAGCTGCCATGCAAGGCGCCAACCAGCACCCATCAGGAGCAAGGGTGAAGTGTATTGCTCAGGACACAACGGACGTGACGAGGTTGGTACTAGGTGGGATTTGAACCCGGGACCCTCGGGTTGCGCACGGCCATTCTCCCACCTCGCCACGCCGTCCCTTAGTCTTATAACTTGGTATTTGAAACATGCTAACTGTATGCACGTTAGCATGCTAACACTAAAGTGGTAGCTTTTTGAGCTAATTTTGCAACTGTTTACTTTACAGTCATATAACTTGGTATGTGACACGTGTTAACGGCTAGCATGCTAACATTAAGTGCTAACTTTTTTTGCAAATTTTTCCGCTTCTTTGGCTAATTACGCAGCCATACACCTTATGGTCTTATAACTTGGTATTTGAAACATGCTAACTGTACGCACGTTTACGTTAGCATGCTAGCATGCTAACACTAAAGTGCTAGCTTTTTGAGCTAATTCTGCAACCGTTTACTTTACAGTCATATAACTTGGTATGTGACACGTGTTAACGGCTAGCATGCTAACAATAAAGTGCTAACATTTTTTGCAAATTTTTACGCTTCTTTGACTAATTCCGCAGCCATACACCTTACACTCATATAACTTGGTATTTGACACAAGCTAACTGTTATTAGATTTAGACTTAGACGTTAGACAAAATGTATTGATCCACAAGGGAAACTGTTCCACACAGCAGGATGAAAAGGATACGGATGGAAAGGAAAATGCACAACATGAAACCAAACAGCGAGTGAGGAAGACCCATTTTCTTTTCTCCTTACAGAAAAGGAGGACACCGCACCCGTGATGACATGTGTGCGTGGGAGACATTGTTCACATGTGTGTGTCCTCCACACACACACACACACACACACACAAACACACAAACACACACACACACACACAGTGAAAATGTCCCCTTTAGCAGATGGCAGAAGACAGAAGGCGGGCCAGTCTTGGAATAACTTTGGACGTGAAATTTTTCCTTCTAGACAGATCATCTGATGTTCAATTTCTGTGTATTTTGTGTGTATTATTTTGCGTCACGACTTGTGTCACCAATTGTCTGCAACAAAATACAAACCCCGTTTCCATATGAGTTGGGAAATTGTGTTAGATGTAAATATAAACAGAATACAATGATTTGCAAATCCTTTTCAAGCCATATTCAGTTGAATATGCTACAAAGACAACATATTTGATGTTCAAACTCATAAACTTGATTGTTTTTTATTGCAAATAATCATTAACTTTAGAATTTGATGCCAGCAACACATGACAAAGAAGTTGAGAAAGGTGGCAATAAATACTGATAAAGTTGAGGAATGCTCATCAAACACTTATATAGAACATCCCACAGGTGTGCAGGTTAATTGGGAACAGGTGGGTGCCATGATTGGGTATAAAAACTGCTTCCCAAGAAAGGATGGGGCGAGGTACACCCCTTTGTCCACGACTGCGTGAGCAAATAGTCAAACAGTTTAAGAACAACCTTTCTCAAAGTGCAATTGCAAGAAATTTAGGGATTTCAACATCTACGCTCCATAATATCATCAAAAGGTTCAGAGAATCTGGAGAAATCACTCCACGTAAGCGGCATGGCCGGAAACCAACATTTCCAATCCCTCAGACGGCACTGTATCAAAAACCGACATCAATCTTTAAAGGATATCACCACATGGGCTCAGGAACACTTCAGAAAACCACTGTCAACATTTCTCAACGAGTTATTGCAAGGAATTTAGGGATTTTACCATCTACGGTCCGTAAAATCATCAAAAGATTCAGAGAATCTGGAGAAATCACTGCACGTAAGCGATGATATTATGGACCTTTGATCCCTCAAGCATTACTACATAAAAAAAACGACAGTGTGTAAAGGATATCACCACATGGGCTCAGGAACACTTCATAAAACCACTGTCAGTAACTACAGTTGGTCGCTACATCTGTAAGTGCAAGTTAAAGCTCTACTATGCAAAGCGAAAGCCATTTATCAACAACATCCAGAAACGCCGCCGGCTTCTCTGGGCCCGAGATCATCTAAGATGGACTGATGCAAAGAGAAAAAGTGTTCTATGGTCTGACGAGTCTACATTTCAAATTGTTTCTGGAAATATTCCATATTGTGTCATCTGGACCAAAGGGGAAGCGAACCATCCAGACTTTTATCGACGCAAAGTGGAAAAGCCAGCATGTGTGATGGTATGGGGGTGCATTAGTGCCCAAGGCATGGGTAACTTACACATCTGTGAAGGCACCATTAATGCTGAAAGGTACATACAGGTTTTGGAACAACATATGCTGCCATCTAAGCGCCGTCTTTTTCATGGACGCCCCTGCTTATTTCAGCAAGACCATGCCAAACCACATTCAGCACGTTTTACATCAGCGTGGCTTCGTAAAAAAATAATGCGGGTACTTTCCTGGCCCGCCTGCAGTCCAGACCTGTCTCCCATGGAAAATGTGTGGCGCATTATGAAGCGTAAAATAGGACAGCGGAGACCCCGGACTGTTGAAGGACTGAAGCTCTACATAAAACAAGAATGGGAAAGAATTCCACTTTCAAAGCTTCACAATTAGTTTCCTCAGTTCCCAAACGTTTATTGAGTGTTGTTAGAAGAAAAGGTGATGTAACACAGTGGTGAACATGCCCTTTCCCAACTACTTTGGCACCTGTTGCAGCCATGAAATTCTAATTAGTTAATGAGTTTGAACATCAAATATGTTGTCTTTGTAGCATATTCAACTGAATATGGGTTGAAAAGGATTTGCAAATCATTGTATTCTGTTTATATTTACATCAAACACAATTTCCCAACTCATATGGAAACGGGGTTTGTATGTCAACTTCAGACTGTCATTAATCAGCTTGCAGAAGTAAATAAAATATTGTTGATGGTCTTTGAATGCATTTTTTAAGTTATTTAGAAATCTCCTGATATATCGAGTAAGTGCTGGTGTAACACGAGGTTATGGATGCATTTTGACCACAGACTCTCCAGACAGCCAGAAGCAGAAGGATCCAGAATGAAGAGTTTCTTCTAAAAACGGAATCCCGGAGATCAAGTGGTCCAACATTCTTTGGCCCGACTGAGGCAGAACCTGCCAAAACCCACTGAGGGATTTTCCACTGACTTTTCCATCTTTTGGACTTTTCACAACTCTTTGGACAACCTTCCAATAGTTTTGGACGGACCATGAAGTAACTTAGTACTCAAATATGACAAAATTTGCTAAAAAAAACGATTATATCGATGTTAACATGCTAACAGGTATAATTTGTCAAGTAACAAAATATTCGATGCTGAGGTGTTTACCTGCAAAATTACTAAAAAAAGCTAGCATGCTAATATTAGAAGGCTAACGATTGTGCCACGGGCCGTTAAAACATTAGCTACTGGCCGCAAATGGCCACACTTTATAAAGTAGCTAACAAATTGAAATGTTCCTGAGCCCATGTGGTGATATCCTTTAGAGATTAATGTCTGTTTTTGATACATGGACGGAAGGTCACGGTCATTCAATGTTAATGCTTCCGTGCTAACATGCTAACTAACATGTGTCAAGTACCAAAACATATCAGTTGAGGTGTGTTTCTGAAAAATGTGTTTGCTAAGTACTAAAGTAACTTAGTACTCAAATATGACAAAATTATCTATAAAAAAAAACACGATTATATCAATGTTAGCCTGCTAACAGGTGTCATTTGTCAAGTAACAAAATATTTGATGCTGAGGTGTTACCTGTAGATTTAGAAAAAAAGCTAGCATGCTAATATTCGAGGGCTAACGATTGTGCCCCGGGTCATTAAAACATTACCTATTGTCTGCAAATGGCCCCTGGGCCGTACTTTACAAATTAACTAAACAATCCCACATTCTAATACTACCGTGCTAAGATGCTAACTAACCAACATGTGTCAAGTACCAAAATATTACAGTGGAGGTGTGATTCTGAAAAGTAACTTAGTACTCAAATACGACAAAAGTAGCTTAAAAAAAACCTGATTATATCAACGTTAGCATGCTAACAGGTATCATTTGTCAAGTAACAAAATATTTGATGCTGAGGTGTTTACTTGCAAAGTTAGAAAAAAAACTAGCATGCTAATAGTAGAAGGCTAACGATTGTGCCACGGGCCGTTAAAACATTAGCTACTGGTAGCAAATGGCCGCACTTTATAAATTAGCTAAACAATCCAGCATTCAAATGCTACCGTGCTAAATGCTAACTACCTAACATTTGTCAAGTACCAAAACATACCAGTTGAGGTGTTTCTGAAAAATGTGGACCGATAGAGACCCGTGAAGACCGACAAAGAGCAGGTGGAGACATCAACAGAGCCGTGAAGTTCCACAAGTTATGGTTCTGATATAAATCGAGCTGGGCCTGTTACGGACACACATGTGGAGACCTGCAGACAGCTGGTTCAGATCCAAACACACCCTTCAAAGAACAATAAAAAAATGGACCGGTGATGACCATTTAAGACCTGGTTCCTAACAGCAAAACAACCTCTAGGAGTTGGCGCCACAAACGAGCGGACGCGTAGAGTGCCGGCGCTGACACACACGGACCTGTAATGGCTGCAGAAAGCTGACCTGTAAAGAACACAAGTCCGTGTGGGGATCATCAACACCTGGAGTGGCTTGGAAGACATGCTTCTGAGACAAATGGACCCACATAGAGACAGCAGGAGTGTGGAGTAGGAACAGCAGGAAGTCATTACTCACACACACACACACACACACACACACACACACACACACACACACACACACACACAGAGTCCATAAAGTGTTATGTAATCAATGGATGGATGAAGAACTTCCTGTGTGACATGCTCATCCATATGAATATATATATAATGACAACACACACATGTTTGTACTTCTGAACTTGTGGAGACCTCTGCCTCCCTCTTTAGGACCACCCTTTCTACATACATAAATATTTGTATTTACAACATTAATAATACATACAAACTACGCAGGTATAAAAAAAAATCTTGTTGTGAAAAAGGAGTTGGAATTTCACAAGAAAAATGTCACAATTTCACAAGAAAAACTCGGAATTTTGGGCAGTATTATAATAAAAGTCATCGTTTTACTAACACAAGTCAACATTTGACAAGAAAAACTGAAAATGTGCGCAATGTTATGATAAAAGTTGGAATTTTACTCAATAGCAGTCGCAGTTTTACAAGAAAAGCTTAACATTTGGACAATTTTATGAAAGGGTCGTAGTTTTACTCGACAAAAGTCACATTTTTATAAGAAAACTTAAAAATGTTGGCAACATTATAATAAGTCGGAATTCTGCTAGAAAAATTATGACAAAAGTAATCTTTTTACTCAAAAAATTTCACAGTTTTTACAAGAACAACAAAAATTGACAATATTGTGATAAGTCAGAGTTTGATATGAGAAATGTCACCATTTTGCATAAAAGAAGTAATAATTTTACGAGAAAATATTGCAATATTACAGAAGCAGGAAGAATATGTGAAATTGTTCCCAATTTTATAAGAAAAAAGTCGAAACATTGTGAGAAAAAGACTGCTTATAGTTAATTTTTAATTTATGTTTGTAATTCGTTTTTAATCTACATTATTTACTTCAAGTTATTACAGTATGTCTATTTATACATATTTGTTATTGTTTTATTAATGTTGGCTAAAGGGGGCGCAGAAATACAACACACACACACACATACACACACACACACACACACGCACACACACAGGGTCCATAAAGAACTTCCTGTGTGAACATGCTCATCCATATGAATGTATAATGACAACACACACATGTTTGTACTTCTGAACTTGTGGAGACCTCTGCCTCCACAAGGACCACCCCTTCTACATATATAAATATTTGTATTTACAACATTAATAATACATACAAACTTCGCAGGTATAAAAAAATCTTGTTGTGAAAAAGGAGTTGGAATTTCACAAGAAAAAGGTCACAATTTCACAAGAAAAACTTAGAATTTTGGCGGTATTATAATAAAAGTCATCATTTTACTAACACAAGTCAACATTTGACAAGAAAAACTGAAAATGTCCGCAATGTTATGATAAAACTTGGAATTTTACTCAATAGCAGTCGCAGTTTTACAAGAAAAGCTTAACATTTGGACAATTTTATGAAAGGGTCGTAGTTTTACTCGACAAAAGTCACAATTTTATAAGAAAACTTTAAAATGTTGGCAAAATTATAACAATAGTCGGAATTCTGCTATGCAAAATTATGACAAAAGTCATCCTTTTACTCAAAAAATGTCACTGTTTTTACAAGAACAACAACAAAAATTGACAACATAAGTCAGAATTTGATATGAGAAATGTCACCATTTTGCATAAAAGAAGTAATAATTTTACGAGAAAATATTGCAATATTACAGAAGCAGGAAGAATATGTGAAATTGTTCCCAATTTTATAAGAAAAAAGTCGAAACATTGTGAGAAAAAGACTGCTTATAGTTAATTTTTAATTTATGTTTGTAATTCGTTTTTAATCTACATTATTTACTTCAAGTTATTACAGTATGTCTCTTTATACATATTTGTTATTGTTTTATTAATGTTGGCCAAAGGGGGCACAGAAATACAACACACACACACACACACACACACACACACAGAGAGTCCATAAAGTGTTATGTAATCAATGAAGAACTTCCTGTGTGAACATGCTCATCCATATGAATGTATAATGACAACACACACATGTTTGTACTTCTGAACTTGTGGAGACTTCTGTGGTGCACCCCTTCTACATATATAAATATTTGTATTTACAACATTAATAATACATACAAACTTTGCAGGTATAAAAAAATCTTGTTGTGAAAAAGGAGTTGGAATTTCACAAGAAAAAGGTCACAATTTCACAAGAAAAACTTAGAATTTTGGCGGTATTATGATAAAAGTCATCATTTTTACTAACACAAGTCAACATTTTGACAAGAAAAACTGAAAATGTGCGCAATGTTATGATAAAAGTTAGAATTTTACTCAATAGCAGTCGCAGTTTTACAAGAGGAGCTTAACATTTTGACAACTTTAAAAAAAGGGTAACTAGCGCGGCGGTGGTGGGACTTGTGGGACTCGAACCCAGGTGTGATTTTTGAAAAAATTTTGGGGACTTTTGTGAGCTTTTCTCACTTTTCTCCCTGCCTTCCCGTGGGACTCGGCTGGGTGAGTTTTGGGCATCCCAGTACTTGGACGGCCGACGGCAGGACTTGTGGGACTCGAACCCGGGTGTGATTTTTGAACATTTTTGGGACTTTTGCCGACTTTTCTCACTTTTTTCCCCGCCTTCCCGTAGGACTTGGCTGGGTGAGTTTTGGACATTTTGGGCATCCCTGGACTTGCACGGCCGACGGTGGGACTTGTGGGACTCGAACCCGGGTGTGATTTTTGAACACTTTTGGGACTTTTCTCACTTTTCTCCCCCCCTTCCATTGCGGCCTTCCTGGGTGCGTTTTGGACATTTTGGGCATCGGTGGTGAGACTTGTGGGACTCGACTTGTGTTTGATTCTGCCAGTAGCTCCTGCTTGTCTCAAAGATTAAGCCATGCACCCTGGTGTGATTTTTGAACATTTTGGGGACTTTTGCCGACTTTTCTCACTTTTCTCCCCACCTTCCCATGGGACTTTGGTGGGTGCGTTTTGGACATTTTGGGCATCCCGGACTTTTGCTAACTTTTCACACTTTTCTCCCCGCCTTCCCGTGGGACTTTGCTGGGCGCGTTTGACACTTTGGGCATCCTGGGACTTGTGGGACTTGAACCCGGGTGTGATTTTTGAACATTTTGGGGACTTTTGCTAACTTTTCTCACTTTTCTCCCCGCCTTCTTGTGGGACTTTGCTGGGTGCGTTTTGGACATTTTGGCCATCCCGGGACTTGTCGGACTCGAACCGGGGTGTGATTTTTGAACATTTTGGGGACTTTTCCTAACTTTTCTCACTTTTCTCCCCGCCTTCCCGTGGGACTTGGCTGAGCGCGTTTGGCACTTTGGGCATCATGGGACTTGTGGGACTCGAACATTTTAACATTTTGGGGACTTTTGCCGACTTTTCTCATTTTTCTCCCCGCCTTCCCGTGGGACTTTGCTGGGTGAGTTTTGATCATTTTGGGCATCCCGGGACTTGTGGGACTCGAACCTGGGGGTGATTTCTGAACATTTTGGGGACTTTTGCCGACTTTTCTCACTTTTCTCCCTGCCTTCCCGTGGGACTTGGCTGGGTGAGTTTTGGACATTTTGGGCATCCAGGGACTTGTGGGACTTGTGGGACTCGAACCCCGGTGTGATTTTTGAAAATTTTGGGGACTTTTGCTGACTTTTCTCACTTTTCTTCCCCCCTTCCAGTTAGACCTTGCTGGGTGCGTTTTGGACATTTTGGGCATCCCGGGACTCGTGGGACTCGAACCCGGTGTGATTTTTGAACATTTTGGGGACTTTTGCTAACTTTTTCACTTTTCTCCCCGCCTTCCTGTGGGACTTGGCTGGGCGCGTTTGACACTTTGGGCATCCCGGGACTTGTGTGATTTTTTTTTAACATTTTGGGGACTTTTGCTGACTTTTCTCACTTTTCTTCCCCCCTTCCAGTGCGACCTTGCTGGGTGCGTTTTGGACATTTTGGGCATCCCGGGACTCGTGGGACTCGAACCCGGTGTGATTTTTGAACATTTTGGGGACTTTTGCTAACTTTTTCACTTTTCTCCCCGCCTTCCTGTGGGACTTGGCTGGGCGCGTTTGACACTTTGGGCATCCCGGCACTTGTGGGACTCAAACGGGTGTGATTTTTGAGCATTTTGGGGACATTTGCTGACTTTTCTCACTTTTCTCCCCACCTTCCCTTGGGACTTTGGGCATCCCGGGACTTGTGGGACTCAAACCTGGGGGGGATTTCTGAACATTTTGGGGACTTTTGCCGACTTTTCTTAACGTTTAAATATTTCTCTTTGCCTTCTAGTGCTACTTTGCTGGGTGCGTTTTGGACATTTTGGGCATCCGGGACTTGTGGGACTGGTGTGATTTTTGAACATTTTGGGGACTTTTGCCGACTTTTCTTAACGTTTCTCTTTGCCTTCCCGTGGGACTTTGCTGGGTAAGTTTTGAACATTTTGGGCATCCCGGGACTTGTGGGACTTGGGGGACTCGAACCCGGTGTGATTTTTGAACATTTTGGGGACTTTTGCCGACTTTCCTCACTTTTCTCCCCCGCCTTCCCGTTGCAGGTGTTTTCTTCTTCTACTGCTCCTGTCAGGAACATCTCCTGGACTCCTCTAGTGATCTCACACACTTTCTAGCAACGTCCTTCAGGATCCATGTAGCGCTTAAGGAAATACTGTCACTATGGCCATAATCCATGATATCAGGCTATTTTTAGACACTGGATCTGTGTGCGTGTGCGTGTGTGTGTGCGTGTGTGTGTGTGTGTGTGTGTGTGTGTTGCCGGCTCGCCTCTTAGCTTCCTCTACGCGTCATCCCGACATCCCGGACTGCATAATGGACCTGCTGTTCCAAGGACCAGCATGCAGGAGCCCAGGCGCAGCTGGGACTGATTCCGTGCCGGGGGGTTCTGGAAGGGTTTTAAGTGGTCCAGTCCGGTAGAACAGAGGTCTTCAATGGTGAAAAGTCCAATATACTTCCCCCGCAATTAACCATTAGCGTCGCCAATTTCCAGCTAGCTCAATGCTAGTTTTCAGCTAGCGATTAGCACTCCCATTGCCAGGAAGGTGTTAGCAGTTATGGTTTCCAGTCAGCGATTAACAGCGCTAGATGCCAGCTAGCAATTAAAGGCGCTAGTTCCTCGCTAGCGATCAACAATGCTAATTTTCTGCTAGCGATTAACAGCGCTAGATGCCTGCTAGCAATTAAAGGCGCTAGTTCCTAGCTAGCGATTAACAGCGCTAGATGCCATTTAGCAATTAAAGGCGCTAGTTCCTCGTTAGCGATCAACAATGCTAGTTTTCTGCTGGCGGTTAACAGCGCTAGATGCCAGTTAGCAATTAAAGGCGCTAGTTCCTCCCTAGTGATCAACAATGCTAGTTTTCAGCTAGCGATTAACAGCGCTAAATGCCAGTCAGCGATTAACAGCGCTAGATGCCAGCTAGCAATTAAAGGCGCTAGTTCCTCGCTAGCGATCAACAATGCTAATTTTCTGCTAGCGATTAACAGCGCTAGATGCCTGCTAGCAATTAAAGGCGCTAGTTCCTAGCTAGCGATTAACAGCGCTAGATGCCATTTAGCAATTAAAGGCGCTAGTTCCTCGTTAGCGATCAACAATGCTAGTTTTCTGCTGGCGGTTAACAGCGCTAGATGCCA
>NC_084614.1:3743921-3748921 GCF_033978795.1 Nerophis ophidion
ACTGTGTTACACCTGTCATAGTGACAACACTGTGTTACACCTGTCATAGTGACAACACTGTGTTACACCTGTCATAGTGACAACACTGTGTTACACCTGTCATAGTGACAACACTGTGTTACACCTGTCATAGTGACAACACTGTGTTACACCTGTCATGGTGACAACACTGTGTTACACCTGTCATAGTGACAACACTATGTTACACCTGTCATAGTGACAACACTATGTTACACCTGTCAAAGTGACAACACTGTTACACCTGTCAAAGTGACAACACTGTGTTACACCTGTCAAAGTGACAACACTGTGTTACACCTGTCATAGTGACAACACTGTGTTACACCTGTCAAAGTGACAACACTGTGTTACACCTGTCATAGTGACAACACTGTGTTACACCTGTCATAGTGACAACACTGTGTTACACCTGTCAAAGTGACAACACTGTGTTACACCTGTCAAAGTGACAACACTGTGTTACACCTGTCATAGTGACAACACTGTGTTACACCTGTCATAGTGACAACACTGTGTTACACCTGTCATAGTGACAACACTGTGTTACACCTGTCATAGTGACAACACTGTGTTACACCTGTCATAGTGACAACACTGTGTTACACCTGTCATGGTGACAACACTGTGTTACACCTGTCATGGTGACAACACTGTGTTACACCTGTCATAGTGACAACACTATGTTACACCTGTCATAGTGACAACACTATGTTACACCTGTCAAAGTGACAACACTGTGTTACACCTGTCAAAGTGACAACACTGTGTTACACCTGTCAAAGTGACAACACTGTGTTACACCTGTCAAAGTGACAACACTGTGTTACACCTGTCAAAGTGACAACACTGTGTTACACCTGTCATAGTGACAACACTGTGTTACACCTGTCAAAGTGACAACACTGTGTTACACCTGTCAAAGTGACAACACTGTGTTACACCTGTCAAAGTGACAACACTGTGTTACACCTGTCAAAGTGACAACACGGTGTTACACCTGTCATAGTGACAACACTGTGTTACACCTGTCATAGTGACAACACTGTGTTACACCTGTCATAGTGACAACACTGTGTTACACCTGTCATAGTGACAACACTGTGTTACACCTGTCATAGTGACAACACTGTGTTACACCTGTCATAGTGACAACACTGTGTTACACCTGTCATAGTGACAACACTGTGTTACACCTGTCATGGTGACAACACTGTGTTACACCTGTCATAGTGACAACACTATGTTACACCTGTCATAGTGACAACACTATGTTACACCTGTCATAGTGACAACACTGTGTTACACCTGTCATAGTGACAACACTGTGTTACACCTGTCATAGTGACAACACTGTGTTACACCTGTCATAGTGACAACACTGTGTTACACCTGTCATAGTGACAACACTGTGTTACACCTGTCATAGTGACAACACTGTGTTACACCTGTCATGGTGACAACACTGTGTTACACCTGTCATGGTGACAACACTGTGTTACACCTGTCATGGTGACAACACTGTGTTACACCTGTCATGGTGACAACACTGTGTTACACCTGTCATGGTGACAACACTGTGTTACACCTGTCATGGTGACAACACTGTGTTACGCATGTCATAGTGACAACACTGTGTTACGCATGTCATAGTGACAACACTGTGTTACACCTGTCATAGTGACAACACTGTGTTACACCTGTCATAGTGACAACACTGTGTTACACCTGTCATGGTGACAACACTGTGTTACACCTGTCATGGTGACAACACGGTGTTACACCTGTCATGGTGACAACACTGTGTTACACCTGTCATGGTGACAACACTGTGTTACACCTGTCATGGTGACAACACTGTGTTACACCTGTCATGGTGACAACACTGTGTTACACCTGTCAAAGTGACAACACTGTGTTACACCTGTCAAAGTGACAACACTGTGTTACACCTGTCATAGTGACAACACTGCGTTACACCTGTCATAGTGACAACACTGTGTTACACCTGTCATAGTGACAACACTGTGTTACACCTGTCATAGTGACAACACTGTGTTACATCTGTCATAGTGACAACACTGTGTTACACCTGTCATAGTGACAACACTGTGTTACACCTGTCATAGTGACAACACTATGTTACACCTGTCATAGTGACAACACTGTGTTACACCTGTCATAGTGACAACACTGTGTTACACCTGTCATAGTGACAACACTGTGTTACACCTGTCATAGTGACAACACTGTGTTACACCTGTCATAGTGACAACACTATGTTACACCTGTCATAGTGACAACACTGTGTTACACCTGTCATAGTGACAACACTGTGTTACACCTGTCATGGTGACAACACTGTGTTACACCTGTCATGGTGACAACACTGTGTTACACCTGTCATAGTGACAACACTGTGTTACAACTGTCATGGTGACAACACTGTGTTACAACTGTCATGGTGACAACACTGTGTTACACCTGTCATAGTGACAACACTGTGTTACACCTGTCATAGTGACAACACTGTGTTACACCTGTCATAGTGACAACACTGTGTTACACCTGTCATAGTGACAACACTGTGTTACACCTGTCAAAGTGACAACACTGTGTTACACCTGTCAAAGTGACAACACTGTGTTACACCTGTCATAGTGACAACACTGTGTTACACCTGTCATAGTGACAACACTGTGTTACACCTGTCATAGTGACAACACTGTGTTACACCTGTCATAGTGACAACACTGTGTTACACCTGTCATAGTGACAACACTGTGTTACACCTGTCATAGTGACAACACTGTGTTACACCTGTCATGGTGACAACACTGTGTTACACCTGTCATAGTGACAACACTATGTTACACCTGTCATAGTGACAACACTATGTTACACCTGTCAAAGTGACAACACTGTTACACCTGTCAAAGTGACAACACTGTGTTACACCTGTCAAAGTGACAACACTGTGTTACACCTGTCATAGTGACAACACTGTGTTACACCTGTCAAAGTGACAACACTGTGTTACACCTGTCATAGTGACAACACTGTGTTACACCTGTCATAGTGACAACACTGTGTTACACCTGTCAAAGTGACAACACTGTGTTACACCTGTCATAGTGACAACACTGTGTTACACCTGTCATGGTGACAACACTGTGTTACACCTGTCATGGTGACAACACTGTGTTACACCTGTCATGGTGACAACACTGTGTTACACCTGTCATGGTGACAACACTGTGTTACACCTGTCATGGTGACAACACTGTGTTACACCTGTCATGGTGACAACACTGTGTTACGCATGTCATAGTGACAACACTGTGTTACGCATGTCATAGTGACAACACTGTGTTACACCTGTCATAGTGACAACACTGTGTTACACCTGTCATAGTGACAACACTGTGTTACACCTGTCATGGTGACAACACTGTGTTACACCTGTCATGGTGACAACACGGTGTTACACCTGTCATGGTGACAACACTGTGTTACACCTGTCATGGTGACAACACTGTGTTACACCTGTCATGGTGACAACACTGTGTTACACCTGTCATGGTGACAACACTGTGTTACACCTGTCAAAGTGACAACACTGTGTTACACCTGTCAAAGTGACAACACTGTGTTACACCTGTCATAGTGACAACACTGCGTTACACCTGTCATAGTGACAACACTGTGTTACACCTGTCATAGTGACAACACTGTGTTACACCTGTCATAGTGACAACACTGTGTTACATCTGTCATAGTGACAACACTGTGTTACACCTGTCATAGTGACAACACTGTGTTACACCTGTCATAGTGACAACACTATGTTACACCTGTCATAGTGACAACACTGTGTTACACCTGTCATAGTGACAACACTGTGTTACACCTGTCATAGTGACAACACTGTGTTACACCTGTCATAGTGACAACACTGTGTTACACCTGTCATAGTGACAACACTATGTTACACCTGTCATAGTGACAACACTGTGTTACACCTGTCATAGTGACAACACTGTGTTACACCTGTCATGGTGACAACACTGTGTTACACCTGTCATGGTGACAACACTGTGTTACACCTGTCATAGTGACAACACTGTGTTACAACTGTCATGGTGACAACACTGTGTTACAACTGTCATGGTGACAACACTGTGTTACACCTGTCATAGTGACAACACTGTGTTACACCTGTCATAGTGACAACACTGTGTTACACCTGTCATAGTGACAACACTGTGTTACACCTGTCATAGTGACAACACTGTGTTACACCTGTCAAAGTGACAACACTGTGTTACACCTGTCAAAGTGACAACACTGTGTTACACCTGTCATAGTGACAACACTGTGTTACACCTGTCATAGTGACAACACTGTGTTACACCTGTCATAGTGACAACACTGTGTTACACCTGTCATAGTGACAACACTGTGTTACACCTGTCATAGTGACAACACTGTGTTACACCTGTCATAGTGACAACACTGTGTTACACCTGTCATGGTGACAACACTGTGTTACACCTGTCATAGTGACAACACTATGTTACACCTGTCATAGTGACAACACTATGTTACACCTGTCAAAGTGACAACACTGTTACACCTGTCAAAGTGACAACACTGTGTTACACCTGTCAAAGTGACAACACTGTGTTACACCTGTCATAGTGACAACACTGTGTTACACCTGTCAAAGTGACAACACTGTGTTACACCTGTCATAGTGACAACACTGTGTTACACCTGTCATAGTGACAACACTGTGTTACACCTGTCAAAGTGACAACACTGTGTTACACCTGTCAAAGTGACAACACTGTGTTACACCTGTCATAGTGACAACACTGTGTTACACCTGTCATAGTGACAACACTGTGTTACACCTGTCATAGTGACAACACTGTGTTACACCTGTCATAGTGACAACACTGTGTTACACCTGTCATAGT
>NC_084614.1:3753921-3846421 GCF_033978795.1 Nerophis ophidion
CAATTCATTGATGTTAAGTGTGTACACATTGAGAACAGGAAGTGAACATATTTATTATATTGAAGGGGAAAAGGGGTAGGATTGAATTAAATGAACATTTCTGATATATTGTAGAAATAAACAAAAAAAGTATATATGTATATAAACATGTATGTATATATATATGTGTATATTAATGTATATATGTATGTATATATGCATATGTATGTGTTATATACATGTATGTATATATGTGTGTATATATGTATATATATTTGTGTGTGTGTATATATACATATTTATGTGTTTATATATGTATATATATATATATATATGTGTACTTATATATGTATATATACATATGTATGTGTTTGTATATGTACATACATATATATATATATATATATATATATATATATATATATATATATATATATATATATATATATATATATATATATATATATATATCCACCCATGTGCAGCTGGGAGGGGCTCCAGCACCCCCCACGACCCCAAAAAGGGACACACAGTAGAAAATGGATGGGATGGATACATATACACATTTATATACACATATATATATGTATGTATATATATATATATATATATATATATATATATATATATATATATATATATGTGTGTGTGTGTGTGTATGTAAAAATCCCCGTTTCCATATGAGTTGGGAAATTGTGTTGGATGTAAATATAAACGGAAACGGGGTTTGTATTATATATTTATTAAGAAAACTGATGCATTTACAATTCATTGATATTAAGTGTGTACACATTGAGAACAGGAAGTGAACATATTTATTGCAATGAAGGGGAAAAGTGGTAGGATTAAATTAAATAAAAATGTCTGATATGTTGTAAAAATAAAAATAAATATATAGTATATATGTTATAAACATGTATGTATATATATGTGTTTATTATTGTATTTATGTATGTATGTATGCATATGTATGTGTTTGTATATGTATGTATATATGTGTGTTTATATATGTATATATGTGTGTATATATATATATATATATATATTTGTATATGTGTGTGTGTGTGTGTGTATACATCTTTATGTTTATATATGTATATATATATGTATGTGTATGTATATATGTATGTGTATATATATATATATATATATATATATATAATATATGTATGTATTTACTGTATGTATGTATGTATATTTACAACGTATGCATGCAGCGAGTAAGTGCGAGGTTCTCGGTAAAAATGTTTTCTTTGATTTCGATTATTAAAAATGATGACCCGATTTAAAATCCTAATAAATAGAGATTCAGATCCGCATAAAAAATTCTCCGGCAACCCCAATACTGTGAGAATCGGTTTAAATCGAGAATTGTGTTGAATCGATTCTGAATGCAATCGTCACCCCAAGAATCGGACTTTAACTGAATTGTGACTTTTTCACGTCCCCACAATAGATTTTTCCTAAAGTAGCAGGAGAGTGGAAGACCAAGTTGCCTTGATATTGAAGCTCTTATCACATATGTCTGATTTATGGCACCAAAAGACTTCCAAAGTTTGCGAATAAATAAATATGATGAATATAGTATCAATGTCACAGAGATTTCCCACCCCAGCCCTTCTGGGAGTTACTGAGGAGGCCGGTCACATGACCTAGCCTAGCAGGCACGATACATTGATACAACCTTCATTACACGTACATGTCCTCCAAAAGTTACGTTCAAACAACGTTGCCAAATAGTTGTATTTGTTAATTGAAACAACATTCATGTCCAACGATGGATCCATGTTGTTGGTTGTTGGGAAATGACCAAATTTCAATGGTCAAATTGTCACAACCCAAAATTGATTAAACGTTGTCAAAAAACATGTTGTTTCAACGTTGTATTTGTGTTGAAGAATATTGGTTGTAAAATGACATGATTTCAATGTTCAAATCAACTGTTATGATCCGCTGCCCAGATCATGTTATGATTAGATTTTTGAGTCTTTTGTGTTTTCTGTTGGTTTTGGACTCCTTCACTTCCTGTTTGACCCACACCTGTGTTATGTAATCCCTGCCATTATTTAAGCCTGCCTTCTCCAGTCAGTCAGTCTGGCTTCCCCGTTTGTTTCCTTACAACAAGTGACGACTTTTGTTTCCTGCTCGCTACCTGCTAGCTTCCACGCTAGGCTATTTGTCTTCCAGCTCCCATGCTAGCACTTTTTGTTTTTTGCCTTAAGTGCTATGCGCACGTTTTTCTTTGCCACAGTCTGATTTATTTTTTATATTTGTGTTGTAGAATATTGGTTGGGAAATGACCACAATTCAATGGTCAAATCAACGCCACAACCCAACATTGATTAAACGTTGTCAAAAAGCATGTTGTTTTAACGTTTTATTTATGTTGTAGGATATTGGTTGTAAAATGACCAAATTTCAATGGTCAAATCTGTCAGGCTTGTGACTGACAGTTTGTGTTTTACTTCTTTTTCTGTGTGTGTTTAGTATTTCCTGTCCTTAGTTCCTGTCAGCACTCTTATTTTGGTTTAGCTTCCTGTTTGTCTCCCTGTGTGCTGTTTCCTCTCAGCTGCGGCTGATTGGTACCTGGCCACACCTGGTGTCAATCAGCCCACTCCTATTTGCACCTGCTTTTGTCCTCCTGTCAGGGCTGGATTATTGTCTTGTCCATGTCGCTCCTGTCGTGTCGTGCCGTGTCTTGTATTTGCGGCGTAGCGGTAATTTATATCCGTTAGATGTTTGTAGCTTACTGTTTTTTTGTTCCCTACTTCCAGTTTGTTTTGTACTACACTTTACGACTTCTGTTTTCCTGCTCACTACCCGCTAGTTTCCATGCTAGACCCATTTTTGTTTTTGCTAACTTCCATGTTAAGCTCCTTTTATTTTGTAGCTCCCATGCTAGCTCCCATAGTTTGTTATCCGCCTTGTTTGTTCTAGTTCTATTATTTCTATTAAATCATGTTTTCTCACTCCATGCCTGCCTCCATCTCTGCATCTTGGGGTTCGTCACAAACTAACTTTGACAAAATCAACGTCAGAACCAGACAAGAATTAAACATTGTCATAAAGCATGTTGTTTCAACGTTGTATTTGTGTTGTGGAATATTGGTTAGGAAATGACCAAATTTCAATGTAAAATCAACGTCACAACCTGACATTGATTACATTTATAATTGTCTTTTTTTTTTCTTTGGAATTTAGATTATTTAGTAAAAAAATTTAAATAATAAATAAAAATTTAAAAAATCCCATATTGTGAATATGTTTTTGTGTTACATTTATAATTGTTTTTTTCCCTTTGGAATTCAGATTATTTAGTAAAAAAAAATTAAATAACTAATCCCATATTGTGAATATGTGCTTGTGTTACATTTATAATTGTCTTTTTTCCCTTTGGAATTCAGATCATTTAGTAAAGAAATAAAATAATAAATAAAAATGTAAAAATCCCATATTGTGAATATGTTTTTGTTTTACATTTATAATTATTTTTTCCCTTTGGAATTCAGATTATTTAGTTTAAAAAAAACAAAAACTAATCCCATATTGTGAATATGTGCTTGTGTTACATTTATAATTGTCTTTTTTTTTTCTTGGGAATTCAGATTATTTAGTAAAAAAATCAAATGATAAATAAAAATGTAAAAATCCCATATTGTGAATATGTTTTTGTTTTACATTTCTAATTATTTTTTTCCCTTTGGAATTCAGATTATTTAGTTAAAAACAATTAAATAACTAATCCCATATTGTGAATATGTGCTTGTGTTACATTTATATATTTTTTTATTTCCTTTGGAATTTAGATTACGTAGTAAAAAAAAAAAATTATAAAATAAAAAATCCCATATTGTTTTATTTTGAAGTCCAGGCTGCGCCACATCCGTTGTTGCGTCTGCCAGCTTGATGGCGTTCAGAAGATGGCGGCAGCGAGCAGTGAAGAGTCAGTTGGAAGAAAAAGTGGGTGGGACACTTCCTGTTTATGGCAAATCACGTGACTCTGGGAGGGGCGTGGCCAAGTCTCGCATGAATGACTGTGTGAGAGGAAGTTGAAGCACATTAGCGAGCTTTTTCCCCGAATGAAACATTTATTTAGTCCTCTCAAAAAGTAGAGCTGTGGAGAGGTCAAAGGTCACGTCACTTTACTCTTTCAACCCCAATGTTGACATTTTGAAGAGTCGGCAGTTGTCGCTACTAATCCGGCGACAACAGGTTTATTATTGTCGCAACACAGCTGCTGGCGACATGACGGAACATGAGAGACGTGGCGCAGCACACACTATTGGCTCATCAAATAATCTCCATTAATAGATGTGAGTGCACTGACAAATAATCTCCATTAATAGATGTGAGTGCACTGACAAATAATCTCCATTAATAGATGTGAGTGCACTGACCATTAATCTCCATTAATAGATGTGAGTGCACTGACAAATAATCTCCATTAATAGATGTGAGTGCACTGACAAATAATCTCCATTAATAGATGTGAGTGCACTGACCATTAATCTCCATTAATAGATGTGAGTGCACTGACAAATAATCTCCATTAATAGATGTGAGTGCACTGACAAATAATCTCCATTAATAGATGTGAGTGCACTGACCATTAATCTCCATTAATAGATGTGAGTGCACTGACAAATAATCTCCATTAATAGATGTGAGTGCACTGACAAATAATCTCCATTAATAGATGTGAGTGCACTGGCAAATAATCTCCATTAATAGATGTGAGTGCACTGACAAATAATCTCCATTAATAGATGTGAGTACACTGACAAATAATCTCCATTAATAGATGTGAGTGCACTGACAAATAATCTCCACTAATAGATGCTGAGTGCACCGACAAATAATCTCCATTAATAGATGTGAGTGCACTGACAAATAATCTCCATTAATAGATGTGAGTGCACTGACAAATAATCTCCATTAATAGATGTGAGTGCACTGACAAATAATCTCCATTAATAGATGTGAGTGCACTGACAAATAATCCCCATTAATAGATGTGAGTGCACTGGCAAATAATCTCCATTAATAGATGTGAGTGCACTGACAAATAATCTCCATTAATAGATGTGAGTGCACTGACAAATAATCCCCATTAATAGATGTGAGTGCACTGACAAATAATCTCCATTAATAGATGTGAGTGCACTGACCATTAATCTCCATTAATAGATGTGAGTGCACTGACAAATAATCTCCATTAATAGATGTGAGTGCACTGACAAATAATCTCCATTAATAGATGTGAGTGCACTGGCAAATAATCTCCATTAATAGATGTGAGTGCACTGACAAATAATCTCCATTAATAGATGTGAGTACACTGACAAATAATCTCCATTAATAGATGCTGAGTGCACTGGCAAATATTCTCCATTAATAGATGTGAGTGCACTGACAAATAATCTCCATTAATAGATGTGAGTGCACTGACAAATAATCTCCATTAATAGATGTGAGTGCACTGACAAATAATCTCCATTAATAGATGTGAGTGCACTGACAAATAATCTCCATTAATAGATGTGAGTGCACTGACAAATAATCTCCATTAATAGATGTGAGTGCACTGACAAATAATCTCCATTAATAGATGTGAGTGCACTGACAAATAATCTCCATTAATAGATGTGAGTGCACTGACAAATAATCTCCATTAATAGATGCTGAGTGCACTGACAAATAATCTCCATTAATAGATGTGAGTGCACTGGCAAATAATCTCCATTAATAGATGTGAGTGCACTGCAAATGTGTTACTGTTTGCACAATGAGCAGGTAGAGGTGAAAAGGGGCGGAGCCTGGCCTGTTTCCAGCTGACTGAAAGTGAAACAATTAACTTAACTTTAGTTTAGTTGTCTTTTTTCCTTTTTATTTGGCTTTCTTTTCTTTTTTTGCCTTTTCTTTTCTTTTCTTTCCTTTTCTGTTCTTTCCTTTCCTTTTCCTTTCTTTTCTTTTCTTTTCTTTTCTTTTGTGTATTTATTAATTAATAAATGTTTTTATTCATTTATATATTTATTTTATTTTATTTTATTTTATTTTATTTTATTTTATTTTATTTTATTTTATTTTATTTTATTTCATTTTATTTTCTTCTCTTTTCTTTTTTTCTTTTGTTTTGTTTTGTTTTTTTTTCTTTTATTTCTTTACTTTTCTCTTCTTTCCTTTTCATTCGTTTTCTTTTTCCTTTTATTTTTTTTTTCTTTTGTTTTCTTTTAAATTATTTTGTTTGCTTTACTTTTTTCTTTTTCTTTTTCTTTGTTTTCTTTTGATTTATTTGGTTTTCTTTGGTTTTCTTTCTTCTTTACTTTTCTTTTCTTTTTTACTTTTATTTTATTTTATTTTACTTTTTTATTTTCTTCTTTTCCTTTATTTTTTTGTCTTTTCTTTCTTCCTTTTATTTTGTTTTCTTTTGTTTTCTTTTCTTTCTTTCCATCCATTTCCCACCGCTTATTCCCTTTTAGGGTTGCGGGGGAAGGTGGGGTACACCCTGGACAAGTCGCCCCCTCATCGCAGTTTTTTATTTTATTTATTTATTTATTTATTTTCCTTTTCTTTTCTATACTTTTCTTTTCTTTACTTTTCTTTTCTTTTTCTTTTCTTTTCTTTACTTTTCCATTTTTTATTCCTTTTTCTTTTCTTTTGTTCTTTTCTCTTCTCTTCTCTTCTCTTGTCTTCTTTTCTTTTCCTTTCTTTTATTGTTTTCTTTTCTTTTGATTTATTTTCCATTTCCCTTTTCCTTACTTTTCTTTTCCTTTCTTTGATTGTTTCCTTTTTTTATTTATTATCTTTTCTGTTTTCTTTTCCTCTCTTTTTTTCTTTTCCTTTTCTTTTAATTTTGTTTTCCTTTCTTTTCTTTACTTTTCTTTTCTTTTTTTGATTCTCTTTTTTTTTCTTTTTTGTTTTCCTTTTTTAATTTCTTTTTTGTTTTCCTTTCTTTTGTTTTCTTTTTTGATGTACTTTCTGTTATTTTCCCTTGTTTCCTTTACTTTTCCTTTCTTTCATTGTTTCATTTTATTTTGATTTCTTTTCTTTTCTTTTATTTTATTTATTTATTATTGGTAGACATAATTTCTTCTTATTATTATTATTATTATATATTTTAATTAAATCCACATAAAAAAACACAAGATACACTCACAATTAGTGCACCAGCCAAAAAAAAGGTTCTCATTACAACACTACCATCTAGTGGACACCCAGCTTCATTACAACACTACCATCTAGTGGACACCCAGCTTCATTACAACACTACCATCTAGTGGACACCAAGCTTCATTACAACACTACCATCTAGTGCAGTGGTCCCCAACCACCGGGCTGAAGAATAATTTTTGTATTCATTTTGATAAAAAAAAATATATATTAAATCAACATAAAAAACACAATATACACTTACAATTAGTGCATCAACCACAAAAACCTCCCTTTTTCATGACAAAGAATAATAATAATAATATTAATAATAGATTCTGCAGCCCAGGGGGGTGATTTTTTTAATTTTAATTTTTTTTTATTATAATTTTTGTCATGAAAAATAGATTTTTTTGGGGTTGGTGCACTAATTGTAAGTGTATATTGTGTTTTTTATGTTGATTTACTAAAAAAAATAAAAAACAATTAATAAAAAAAATTCTGCAGCCCAGGGGGGTGATTTTTTTTTATTTTATTTTTTTATTATTTTTGTCATGAAAAAGGGTGGGTTTTTGGGTTGGTGCACTAATTGTAATTGTATCTTGTGTTTTTTTTATTTTGATTTAATGAAAAATAAAAGTAAATAAAAATTACAAATAAAATAAAAAATAATAATAATACATTTTTCTGCGGCCTGGGTTTTTTATTTTTATTTATTATTTTATTTATGTTTTTATTTTCTATTTTTTAGATGAAAAGGGGATTTTTTTTGGGTTGGTGCACTAATTGTAAGTGTATCTTGTGTTTTTTATGTTGATTTAATAAAATAAATTAAAAAATGTAAAAAAATTAAAACAATTAAAAAAAATTCTGCAGCTCGGGGGGGTGATTTTTTAAATTTTTAAATATTTTTTATTATTATTTTTGTCATGAAAAATATATATTTTTGGGGGGGGTTGGTGCACTAATTGTAAGTGTATCTTGTGTTTTTTATGTTGATTTGATTAAAAAAAAAAAATAACAAAAAATAACAATTAATAAAAAATTATTCTGAGGCCCGGGGGGGGGAGGGGATTTTTAAATTGTATTTATTTATTCATTCGTCATGAAAAAGGGAGTTTTTTTGGGGGTTGGTGCACTAATTGTGTTTTTTATGTTGATTTAATAAAAAAAATTAAAATTAAAATTAAATTTTTTTTTAAATTGATTTAAAAATTATTTTGCTGCCCGGTGGTTAGGGACCACTGATCTAGTCGACACCAAGCCGATACTGTAGATTGAAATCTCTATGCGAAAAAAAAAATTCTTCCAGACGTTTGGACGCCTTTTTGAGGTCTTAACATGCACGAAATGTGGCCAAAAAAATGTGGCAAAAAATACATCCATATTTTGTGGGGTCAAAAAATTGACATTTCAAAATTGGCTCTCTAGCGCCACCTTTAAAATGAGAATAAAAATTAGCCCCGCCTACCCGTTTCACGTATCGACACGTAAATCGCAGTGGACGTCTAGAATGACGTCACACGCTGATAAAAGTCTCAGGAACCCCATGCTTTTTGGCCATTTTACGGCGGAAAAAATGGTTGGTACTTTTACAAACTTCTTCTAGGGACTTTGACCACATGAGCCGCGATTAAAATTGATTGATTGCAAACAAAATGTTTCCACGCCATAGGATGTGGGCGTGGCATGGCGCCAAACTAGGCTCCAATGGTTTTTGGACGTTTTTCAGCTCAAAAAAGGGGTTGTACTTTATCAAACTCCTCATTATTATTATGGAAGAACATATTGATCATAGAACCAGTCACCAAATTCTATTAAAAAAGTACTGATTTTGATTCATGAATCGGTTGGAATGGAGAATCGATTCTGAATCGAATCGTCACCCCGATTATTTAAATGTCAGCCCCAATAGACACATCGTCTTTTGCCACATTGCTGCAGTTCTCACTTTTGTCCACTAGATGTCGCCAAAGACCACTGATAGGCTCACAGAGCACATGTAATTAATGTCATGCATATGTTTTAATGTTAGCTTTTTTCTTCCTATACACAAATACAAAAAAACTGTAAAAAAAAGTTTAGTGGTTTAACAGGAAGGTTTAAACGTTTTAGAAGTTTTTTGTCTTCATATATAAACAATTAAAATAAAAATAAAAACACAGTAAAACAAAGTTAAGTGATATAACAGGAAAGTTTAAATGTTTTGTTAAAAGAATTCCTTATATATAAACAAGTAAAATATATATTTTTTAAAAACAGTAAAAAAAAGTGAGATGCAATGAGATAGTTTAAATATATTAAAGTTGTGTTTTCTTCAGATATAAACAAGTCAAATTTAAAAAAACAGTAAAAAAAAAAAGTTATTTAATGTCACTAGAAAATTTAAATATTTTTAAGTTAATTTTTCCTTCATATATAAATAAATAAGTAAAATATAAAAAAACTGTAAAAAAAAAAAAGTTAAATGATGAAAATAGTTTTAAATGTATTTTTCTTCATATATAAACAAGTAAAATATAAAAAAAAGTAAAAAGGTTTAGTTATGTCACTAGAAAGTTTAAATGTTTATACATGACGAATAAAAAATAAACAAGTAAAATATTTAAAAAAAACTGTAAAAAATAATAATAATAATAATAATTTAAAAAGTAATGTAACAAGAAAGTTTAAATGTGTTGGAAGTTTTTCCCTTCATATATAAACAATCAAAATATTTAAAAAAAAATGCAAAAAAGTTAAGTGATATGGTTTAAATGTGTTTTCTTCATATATAAAAAAGTAAAATATAATTACAAAAACAGTAAAAAAGTTAGATGTATTTAGATGGTTTAAATGTATTAAAGTTGTTTTTCTTCAGATATAAACAAGTCAAATATAAAAAACAGTAAAAAAAAAAGTTATTTAATGTCACTAGAAAATTTGAATATTTTTAAGTTATTTTTTTCTTCATATATAAATAAATAAGTAAAATATAAAAAAAACTGTAAAAAAAAAGTTAAATGATGAAAATAGTTTTAAATGTATTTTTCTTCATATATAAACAAGTAAAATATTTAAAAAAGTTTAAAAGTCTAGTAATGTAACTAGAAAGTTTAAATATGTATATATGAAGAATAAAAAATAAACAAGTAAAATATTTTTAAAAAACAGTAAAAAAATAATAATATTAATAATAATTTAAAAAGTAATGTAACAAGAAAGTTTAAATGTGTTGGAAGTTTTTTCTCTTCATATATAAACAACCAAAACGTTAAGTCATATACTTTAAATGTTTTTTTCTTCATATATAAAAAAGTAAAATATGATTACAAAAACAGTAAAAAAGTTAGATGTATTTAGATGGTTTAAATGTATTTAAGTTGTTTTTTTCATATATAAACAAGTAAAATATAAAAAAAACTACAAAGTTTAAATGTTTATATATGACGAATAAAAACTAAACAAGTAAAATATTTTTTTAAAAAACATTAAAAAGGTTAGTGATGTAACTAGAAAGTTTAAATGTTTATAGAAAAAAATTAACAAATATAAAAAAACAGTAAAAAAAAGGTAATTGTGTTGAAGTCTTTTTTCTTCATATATAAACAATTAAAATATAAAAAACAGTAAAAAAGTTTAGTGATGTAAATCAAGTTTAAATGTTTATATATAAAGAAAAAAAACTTTATTTAAAAAAAACAGTAAAAAAAAGGCAGTTTAAATGTGTTGAAGTTTTTTAGTCATACATAAACTATTAAAATATATAAAAAACTGTAAAAAAATAAGTGATGCAAATAGTTAAAATGTTTTTTCTTCATATATAAACAAGTAAAATATTTAAAAAAAAACAGTAAAAAAGGTAAATGATGTAACTTCAAAGTTTAAATGTGTTTGAATTTTTTTTCTTAAATATTAAAAACACAGTAAAAAAAATTTAAGTGATGTAAATAGTTTAAATGTTTTTTCTTCATATATAAACATGTAAAAAAAAAATTTAAAAACCTGTAAAAATGTTAAGTGATGTAACTAGAAATTTTAAATGTTTTCATATGACGAATAAAAAATAAACAAGTAAAATATATTTTTTTAAAACATTAAAAAAGTAAGTGATGTAACTAGAAAGTTTAAATGTTTATATATGAAGAAAAAAAATTAACAAATATAAAAAACAGTTAAAAAAAGGTAATTGTGTTGAAGTATTTTTCTTCATATATAAACAATTAAAATATAAAAAACAGTAAAAAAGTTTAGTGATGTAAATCAAGTTTAAATGTTTATATATAAAGAAAAAAAACTTTATTTAAAAAAAACAGTAAAAAAAGGTAAGTTTGAATGTGTTTCTTCATACATAAACTATTAAAATATAAAAAACTGTAAAAAAAAATAAGTGATGGAAATAATTTAAATGTTTTTTCTTCAAATATAAACAAGTAAAATATTAAAAAAAACAGTAAAAAAGGTAAGTGATGTAACTTCAAAGTTTAAATGTGTTTGAAGTTTTTTTCTTAAATATTAAAATCACAATAAAAAAAGCTCAGTGATGTAAATAGTTTTTTTTAAATATATAAACAAGTAAAATATTTTTGAAACACAGTAAACAATTTAAGTGATGTTAATAGTTTAAATGTTTTTTCTTCATATATAAACAAGTAAAATATTTAAAAAAAAAACAGTAAAAATCTTCAGTGATGTAACTAGAAAGTTTAAATGTTTACATATGAAGAATTTTTTTAAATAAATAAATAAAAACAGTAAAAAAAAAGGTAAATTTGTTGTTTTTTTTCTTCATATGTAAACAATTAAAATATAAAAAACAGTAAAAAAGTTTAGTGATGTAAATCAAGTTTAAATGTTTATAAAGAAAAAAAACTGTACTTAAAAAAACAGTAAAAAAAAGGTAAGTTATGTAACTAGAAAGTTTAAATGTGTTGAAGTTTTTTCTTCATACATAAACTATTAAAATATTTTTTAAAAACTGTAAAAAAAAACAAGTGATGCAAATAGTTTAAATGTTTTTTCTTCATATATAAACAAGTAAAATATTTATTTTAAAAAACAGTAAAAATGTTAAGTGATGTCACTAGAAAGTTTAAATGTTTATATATGAAGAATCTTTTTTAACATATATAAAAAAAACAGTAAAAAAAAAGGTAAATGTGTTGAAGTTTTTTTTCTTCATATATAAACAATTAAAATATAAAAAAACAGTAAAAAAGTTTAGTGATGTAAATCAAGTTTAAATGTTTATATATAAAGAAAAAAAACATTATTTAAAAAAACTGTAAAAAAAATGTAAGTTTAAATGTTTAAAGTTTTTTCTTCATACATAAACTATTAAAATATAAAAAAAACTGTAAAAAAAATTTGTGATGAAAATAATTGAAATGTTTTTTCTTCAAATATAAACAAGTAAAATATTTTAAAAAAAAACAGTAAAAAATGTAAGTGATGTAACTTCAAAGTTTAAATGTGTTTGGAGTTTTTTTTCTTAAATATTAAAAACACAATAAAAAAAAGTTATGTATAATATATAATCAAAGTAAAATATTTTTTAAAACAGTAAAAAATTTAAGTGATGTAGTTTAAATGTTTTTTCTTCATATATAAACAAGTAAAATATATATTTTTTAAAAACCTGTAAAAATGTTAAATGATGTAACTAGAAAGTTTAAATGTTTATATATGACGAATAAAAAATGAAGTAAAATATTTTTAAAAAACATTAAAAAAGTGATGTAACTCGCGAGTTTAAAATGTTTTTATATATGAATTTTTTCTTTTTAAACAGTAAAAATGTGTGAAGTAACAAAACATGTCAAATGTTGGATTATTTCCTCATTTGATGTAATTAACTTCAACCAATAACCTTATTGTGACAACTTCCTGTGTTGGCAGGAAGTCAAAGTGCTGTCCTCCAAGAAAACAACGGCTTTATTACAAAAATGTTTATTGACATCCGAAGCAGTTGAAAGTTGAAGAATAAAGCCGACTTCTCTCTTCTTGGCTAACACATAAAGACCTCAATTGTCAGAGAACAAGAAAATGAAAAAGACAAAGAAAAAAAAACACACGAGACAGAAACGTTTTTTTTTTTGTGTTGTGGCTGCGCACGAGGGGGCGGGGCTTAATAGTGCGGGGCCTGACAGGGTGGAGGGACGTTACTTTACAAACAAACTGTACAGCATAAAAACAAGTGACATTCACCACAGCCTCGCTACTCGTCCTCGTCCTCCTCGTCCTCCTCCTCTTCGTCCTCCTCGTCCTCCTCGTCATCGTCGTCATCGTCGTCCTCCTTCTTCTTCTCCGCCTTGGCCGGCGCTTTGGCCGGAGCGCCGCCCGCCTTGCCCTTGGAGCGATACGCCGCCACGTCCTGCCGGGGGACGGAGCGGGGGTGAGGGCTCCGGACTTCTTGTCCTCCTCCCGACTTACCTTCTTGTACTTCTCCTTCAGCTTGTTGGCCTTCTTCTCGTAGGGCTGCTTGTCCTCGGAGGCCGTGCCGTTCCACATCTCGCCCAGCTTCTTGGCCACGTCCCCGATGGTCAGGCCGGGACTCTCGCTCTTCACCTTCGGGCGGAACTCGGCGCAGAAGATGAAGAAGGCCGAGCTGGACACGCCCACCCCAAAAAAAAACGAGTTATTAAGGTAAGGGCGTCTTATATTAGGAGTGGAAACTAATGTTTGGACACCTGTAACGATTCGATTCAATCCGATTTCCAATTAAGAATCAGTTGAATCAAACCGATTCTTGCAGTGTATTATTTGGAATAGACCAAAAAAAAAAGTTTCTAAGGGCGTCTTATATTAGGAGTGGAAACTAAAGTTTGGACACCTGTAACGATTCGATTCAATCCGAGTTCCAATTAAGAATCAATTGAGTCAAACCGATTCTTGCAGTGTATTATTTGGAATATACCAAAGAAAGAAAAAGTTTTTAAGGGTGTTTTATATTAGGAGTGGACATTAGTGGTGTGAATGTTTGGACACCTGTAACGATTCGATTCAATCCGATTTCCAATTAAAAATCAGTTGAGTCAAACAGATCCTTTCAGCGTATTATTTGGAATAGACCAAAAAAAAAAAGTTTTTAAGGGCGTTTTATATTAGCAGTGGACATTAGTGGTGTGAATGTTTGGACACCTATAACAATTCGATTCAATCAGATTTTTAATTAAGAATCATCTGAGTCAAACAGATTCTTGCAGTGTATTATTTGGAATAGACCAAAAAAATAAAAAGTTTCTAAGTGCGTCTTATATTAGGAGTGGACATTAGTGGTGTGAATGTTTGGACACCTATAACAATTTGATTCAATCCGAGTTTCAATTAAAAATCAGTTGAGTCAAACAGATCCTTGCAGTGTATTATTTGGAATAGACCAAAAAAAGAAAAAGTTTCTAAGGGCGTCTTATATTAGGAGTGGAAACTAATGTTTGGACACCTGTAACGATTCGATTCAATCAGAGTTTCAATTAAGAATCATCTGATTCAAACAGATTCTTGCAGTGTATTATTTGGAATAGACCAAAAAAAGAAAAAGTTTCTAAGGACGTTTTATATTAGGAGTGGACATTAGTGGTGTGAATGTTTGGACACCTGGAACGATTCGATTCAATCCGATATTCAGTTAAGAATAGATTCTTGAGTCAAACCGATTCGTGCAGTGTATTATTTGGAATAGACCAAAAAAAGAAAAAGTTTTTAAGGGATTCTTATATTAGGAGTGGAAACTAATGTTTGGACACCTGTAACGATTCGATTCAATCCGAGTTTCAATTAAGAATCATCTGAGTCAAACAGATTCTTGCAGTGTATTATTTGGAATAGACCAAAAAAAAAAGTTTCTAAGGGCGTCTTATATTAGGAGTGGAAACTAATGTTTGGACACCTGTATCGATTCGATTCAATCCGAGTTTCAATTAAGAATCATCTGAGTCAAACAGATTCTTGCAGTGTATTATTTGGAATGGACCAAAAAAAAAAGTTTCGAAGGGCGTCTTATATTAGGAGTGGAAACTAATGTTTGGACACCTGTATCGATTCGATTCAATCCGATTTCCAATTAAAAATCAGTTGAGTCAAAAAGATTCTTGCAGTGTATTATTTGGAATAGACCAAAAAAGAAAAAGTTTCTAAGGGCGTCTTATATTAGGAGTGGAAACTAATGTTTGGACACCTGTAACGATTCGATTCAATCCGAGTTCCAATTAAGAATCAATTGAGTCAAACCGATTCTTGCAGTGTATTATTTGGAATAGACCAAAAAAAGAAAAAGTTTCTAAGGGCGTCTTATATTAGGAGTGGAAACTAATGTTTGGACACCTGTAACGATTCGATTCAATCCGATTTCCAATTAAAAATCAGTTGAGTCAAACAGATTCTTGCAGTGTATTATTTGGAATAGACCAAAAAAAGAAAAAGTTTTTAAGGGCGTTTTATATTAGGAGTGGACATTAGTGGTGTGAATGTTTGGACACCTGGAACGATTCGATTCAATCCGATATTCAGTTAAGAATAGATTCTTGAGTCAAACCGATTCGTGCAGTGTATTATTTGGAATAGACCAAAAAAGAAAAAGTTTCTAAGGGCGTCTTATATTAGGAGTGGAAACTAATGTTTGGACACCTGTAACGATTCGATTCAATCAGAGTTTCAATTAAGAATCATCTGAGTCAAACAGATTCTTGCAGTGTATTATTTGGAATAGACCAAAAAAAAAGTTTTTAAGGGCGTTTTATATTAGGAGTGGACATTAGTGGTGTGAATGTTTGGACACCTTGAACGATTCGATTCAATCCGAGTTTCAATTAAAAATCATCTGAGTCAAACTGATTCTTGCAGTGTATTATTTGGAATAGACCAAAAAAAAAAGTTTTTAAGGGCGTTTTATATTAGGAGTGGACATTAGTGGTGTGAATGTTTGGACACCTGGAACGATTCGATTCAATCCGATATTCAGTTAAGAATAGATTCTTGAGTCAAACCGATTCGTGCAGTGTATTATTTGGAATAGACCAAAAAAGAAAAAGTTTCTAAGGGCGTCTTATATTAGGAGTGGAAACTAATGTTTGGACACCTGTAACGATTCGATTCAATCAGAGTTTCAATTAAGAATCATCTGAGTCAAACAGATTCTTGCAGTGTATTATTTGGAATAGACCAAAAAAAGAAAAAGTTTGTAAGGGCGTCTTATATTAGGAGTGGACATTAGTGCCGTGAATGTTTGGACACCTAAAACGATTCGATTCAATCCGAGTTACAATTAAGAATCATCTGAGTCAAACTGATTCTTGCAGTGTATTATTTGGAATAGACCAAAAAAAGAAAAAGTTTTTAAGGGCGTTTTATATTAGGAGTGGACATTAGTGGTGTGAATGTTTGGACACCTATAACGATTTAATTCAATCCGATTTTCAATTAAGAATCAACTGAGTCAAACCTATTCATGAAGTGTATTATTTGGAATATACCCCCCCAAAAAAAAGTTTCTAGGCACGTCTTATATTGGGAGTGGACATTAGTGGTGTGAATGTTTGGACACCTATAACGATTCGATTCAATCTGATTTTTAATTAAGAATCAATTCTTGAGTTAAACGGATTCTTGCAGTGTATTATTTAGAATAGACCCCCAAAAAAAGTTTCTATGGACGTCTTACATTAGGAGTAAACATTAGTGGTGTGAATGTTTGGACACCTAAAACGATTAGATTTAATCCAATTTTCAATTAAGAATCGATTATTGAGTCAAACCAATTCTTGTACTGTATTATTTGGAATACATAAAAAAAAAAAAAGGTTCTAAGGACGTCTTATATTAGGAGTGGACATTAGTGGTGTGAATGTTTGCACACCTATAACGATTAGATTCAATCTGATTTTTAATTAAGAATCAATTCTTGAGTTAAACCAATTCTTGCAGTGTATTATTTGGAATAGACCAAAAAAAAAAAGGTTCTAAGGACGTCTTATATTAGGAGTGGACATTAGTAGTGTGAATGTTTGGACACCTATAACGATTTAATTCAATCCGATTTTCAATTAAGAATAAATTGAGTCAAACCGATTCATGCAGTGTATTTGGAATAGACCAAAAAAAGAAAAAGTTTCTAAGGACGTCTTATATTAGGAGTGGACATTAGTGATGTGAATGTTTGGACACCTGTAACGATTCAATCTGATTCCAATGTTTAATTTTGAATCAATTCTTGAGTAAAACCGATTCTTGCAGTGTATTATTTGGAATAGACCAAAACAAATAGTTACTAAAGACGTCTTATATTAGGATTGGACATTAGTGGTGTGAATGTTTGGACACCTGTAACGATTCGATCCGATTCCAATGTTCAATTCAGAATCGAATCCGATTCCATTTAGAATCAATTCAAAGATATTTTTGCAACGTGTTATTTGGTGTAAGAACATTTTTACAAACTTTTCGGCCTCAAAACCTTTTTTAAAAATGATTCTCAGAAGGAAAACTTTTTTTGTTTTTTAATCCATTTTGGAAAATTAGGAATCGGGATGAATAAGAACCGCGTTTCAATTCTGAATTGAACATTCACACCACTAATGTCCACTCCTAATATAAGACGTCTTTAATAAGACACCCTTAATAACATTTTTTTTTTGTCTATTCCAAATAATACACTGCAAGAATCGGTTTGAATCAAAAATCGATTCTGAGTTGAAAATCGGAATTTTACCAAATCGCTATAGGTGTCCAAAGAGTCAAACTCCTAATGTCCAGTCCTAATATAAGACACCCTTAGAAACTTGTTTTCCTTGTCTATTCCCAATAATACTCTGTGAGAAGCTGTTTGACTCAAAGAATCAATTCTGAATTGAACAAAAGAAACAAATTGTTACAGGTGTCCAAACATTCACATCACTAATGTCCACTCCTCTAATATAAGACGTCTTTAATAAAACTCTCTTAATAACTTTTATTTTTGATCTACTCCAAATAATACACTGCAAGAATCGAACATCGGAATCGGATCGAATCGTTACAGATGTCCAAACCTTCACACCACTAATGTCCACTCCTAATATAAGACGTCTTTAGTAACTATTTATTTTGGTCTATTCCAAATAATACCCTGCAAGAATGGATTTGACTCAAGAATCGAACATCGGATTTGGATCGAATCGTTACAGATGTCCAAACCTTCACACCATTAATGTCCACTCCTAATATAAGACGTCTTTAGTAACTATTTGTTTTGGTCTATTCCAAATAACACCCTGCAAGAATCGATTTGACTCATGAATCGAACATCGGAATCGTTACAAGTGTCCAAATCTTCACACCACTAATGTCCACTCCTAATATAAGACGTCTTTAGTAACTATTTATTTTGGTCTATTCCAAATAATACCCTGCAAGAATGGATTTGACTCAAGAATCGAACATCGGATTTGGATCGAATCGTTACAGATGTCCAAACCTTCACACCATTAATGTCCACTCCTAATATAAGACGTCTTTAGTAACTATTTGTTTTGGTCTATTCCAAATAACACCCTGCAAGAATCGATTTGACTCATGAATCGAACATCGGAATCGTTACAAGTGTCCAAATCTTCACACCACTAATGTCCACTCCTAATATAAGACGTCTTTAGTAACTATTTGTTTTGGTCCATTTGAAAGAATACCCTGCAAGGATGGGTTGTACTCCAGACTGGATTGAGTTTGGGACCCACTGTCCTAGTGGCAGTGAGGGGACTTACGGGGGCCTCTTGGGGGCGTTGGGGTCCTTGAACTTCTTCTGCTTTCCGCCTCTGCCGGCGGGGGCGTAGTTGACCATCTCGCGCTCGTAGCGCACCTTGTCCTGCTTGGCCAGGTCCTCGAACTTGCCTTTCTCCTTGGCGGACATGGTCTGCAAGGAGGAGTACTCGGCGGTCAAAGAGTTATTACGAAGGTTCAACCCCGGAACAACGTACCTTCCATCTCTCAGAGCACTTCTTGGAGAACTCGGAAAAGTTGACCGAAGCCTCGGGATGTTTCTTCTTGTGCTCCTCCCTGCAGGTCTGCACAAAGTAGGCGTAGGAGGACATCTTGCCCCGTGGTTTGGAAGGATCTTTCCTCATCCTGGCCGAGTAAAACACCTACTGCGCAAAAATCTGAAAGGGAAACGGTCAAGCAAGCCAACATTATTTATGCAGGCAGCACTTTACATACACAAAGTGCTTTTAAAAAAATGATATCAAAGGAAGAAATATGTCACCCTTGAGACATCCACACTGGAAAATGTATTAAATAATGCCATCTAAAAAATACCAGGTCGCCCGTAAGGACCAGATGAGTCGCCCGCTGACCTGTTCTAAAAATAGCTCAAATAGCAGCACTTACCAGTGAGCTGCCTCTATTTTTTAAATTGTATTTAGTTACTAGCTTTGCTGGACATTTTTAATTCTAAGAGGGACAAAACTCAAATAGAATTTGAAAATCCAAGAAAATATTTTAAAGACTTGGTCTTTACTTGTTTAAATAAATTCATTTATTTTTTAGGCCAAGGACCCTATTGAAACTGGTGCGTTTTATTATTATTATTATTATTATTCCGCCGCATCTTCGAACTGTAACATGCTCCAAAACTCACCAAATTTCACACACTCATCAGAACTGGCGAAAATTGCCATCTAATAAAAAAAAAAAAAAAAAAAAAAAAAAAAAAAAAAATGCGCTCTAGCGCCCCCTAGGGAAAAAAACAGACTGCTTGTAACTTCCATTAGGAATGTCATAGAGACATGAAACAAAAACCTATATGTAGGACTGACTTAGACCTACTTTTCCAATTGAAACCTTCTATACCTAAAATCAACAGGAAGTTGGCAAAAACTAATTCAAAGCAACATTTTTGCAAAAAAATGCTATTTTTGCCTCTTTGAGGTGAAATTTGACCCCTTTAAAATGTTTTAAAACTCACCAAACTTGGCACACACATCAGGACTGTCAAAAATTGCGATCTGATGACAAAACTAAACCCGAAAATTAAAAAATGCGCTCTAGCGCAATTTTGGAACAAAACACAGCAAAAAATGCTCCTAGGAAGAAAACACAAACAAAATAGCTTGTAACTTCCAGTAGGAATGCCGGAAAGACATGAAACAAAAACTTCTATGTAGGTCTCACTCAGGCCTACATTTAGATGATTGACATCCTCCGGCCAAAATCCACGGGAAGTTAAAAATTACCCCTTCAAAATAAAAGTATTAAAACCAAACCCCAAAAATGAAAAATGCGCTCTAGCGCCCCCTAGGAAAAAACCCAGACAAAACTGCTTTTAACTTCTGTTAGGAATGTCGTAGAGACATGAAACAAAGACCTCTATGTAGGTCTCACTTAGACCAGGGCTTGGCAGCAGCCAGAGGCGGACCCAACCAACGCTGCTTGCAGCTTTAATTTGAGCTGAAATTTGACCCCCTTAACATGCTCCAAAACTCACCAAATTTCACACACTCATCACAACTGGCGAAAATTGCCATCTAATTAAAAAAAAACAAACCCCAAAAATGAAAAATGCACTCTAGCGCCCCCTAGGAAAAACAAAAAACAGACTGCTTGTAACTTCCATTAGGAATGTCGTAGAGACATGAAACAAAAACCTATATGTAGGACTGACTCAGACCTACTTTTCCAATTAGAACCTTCTATACCTAAAATCAACAGGAAGTTGGCAAAAACTCATTCAAAGCAAAATTTTCGCAAAAAATGCTATTTTTGCCTCTTTGAGCTGAAATTTGACCCCCTTAACATGCTCAAAAACTCACCAAATTTCACACACTCATCACAACTGGCGAAAATTGCCATCTAATTAAAAAAAACCAAACCCCAAAAATGAAAAATGCGCTCTAGCGCCTCCTAGGAAAAACAAAAAACAGACTGCTTGTAACTTCCATTAGGAATGTCGTAGATACATGAAACAAAAACCTATATGTAGTACTGACTTAGACCTACTTTTCCAATTGAAACCCATCCATCCATCCATTTTCTACCGCTTATTCCCTTTCGGGGTCGCGGGGGGCGCTGGCGCCTATCTCAGCTACAATCGGGCCTTCTATACCCAAAATCAACAGGAAGTTGGCAAAAACTCATTCAAAGCAACATTTTTGCAAAAAATGCTATTTTTGCCTCTTTGAGCTGAAATTTGACCCCCTTAACATGCTCCAAAACTCACCAAATTTCACACACTCATCACAACTGGCGAAAATTGCCATCTAATTAAAAAAAACCAAACCCCAAAAATGAAAAATGCACTCTAGCGCCCACTAGGAAAAACAAAAAACAGACTGCTTGTAACTTCCATTAGGAATGTCGTAGAGACATGAAACAAAAACCTATATGAAGGACTGACTTAGACCTACTTTTCCAATTAAAACCTTCTATACCTAAAATCAACAGGAAGTTGGCAAAAACTCATTCAAAGCAAAATTTTCGCAAAAAATGCTATTTTTGCCTCTTTGAGCTGTAATTTGACCCCCTTAACATGCTCCAAAACTCACCAAATTTCACACACTCATCAGAACTGGCGAAAATTACTATCTAATAAAAAAAACCAAACCCGAAAAATTAAAAATGCGCTCTAGCGCCCCCTAGGAAAAACAAAAAAGAGACTGCTTGTAACTTCCATTAGGAATGTCATAGAGACATGAAACAAAAACCTATATGTAGGACTGACTTAGACCTACTTTTCCAATTAAAACCTTCTGTACTTAAAATCAACAGGAAGTTGGCAAAAACTCATTCAAAGCAAAATTTTAGCAAAAATTGCTATTTTTGCCCCTTTTAGCTGAAATTTGACCCCCTTAACATGCTCCAAAACTCACCAAATTTCACACACTCATCAGAACTGGTGAAAATTGCCATCTAATAAAAAAAAATAAAAATAAAAATAATGAAAAATGCGCTCTAGCGCCCCCTAGGAAAAACAAAAAACAGACTGCTTGTAACTTCCATTAGGAATGTCGTAGAGACATGAAACAAAAACCTATATGTAGGACTGACTTAGACCTACTTTTCCAATTTAAACCTTCTATACCTAAAATCAACAGGAAGTTGGCAAAAACTCATCCAAAGCAAAATTTTCGCAAAAAATGCTCTTTTTGCCTCTTTGAGCTGAAATTTTACCCCTTTAAAATGTTTCAAAACTCACCTAACTTGGCACACACATCAGGACTGTCAAAAATTGTGATCTGATGAAAAAACTAAACCCGAAAATTAAAAAATGCACTCTAGCCGAATTTAGGAATGAAACACAGCTAAAACTGCTCCTAGGAAGAAAACACAAACAAAATTGCTTGTAACTTCCAGTAGGAATGTCGTAGGGACATGAAACAAAAACCTATATGTAGGACTGACTTAGACCTACTTTTCCAATTGAAACCTTCTATACCTAAAATCAACAGGAAGTTGGCAAAAACTCATTCAAAGCAAAATTTTCGCAAAAAATGCTATTTTTGCCTCTTTGAGCTGAAATTTGACCCCTTTAAAATGTTTCAAAACTCACCAAACTTGGCACACACATCAGGACTGTCAAAAATTGTGATCTGATGAAAAAACTAAACCCGAAAATTAAAAAATGCACTCTAGCCGAATTTAGGAATAAAACACAGCAAAAACTGCTCCTAGGAAGAAAACACAAACAAAATTGCTTGAAACTTCCAGTAGGAATGTCGTAGGGGCATGAAACAAAACCCTATATGTAGGACTGACTTAGACCTACTTTTCCAATTGAAACCTTCTATACCTAAAATCAACAGGAAGTTGGCAAAAACTCATTCAAAGCAAAATTTTCGCAAAAAATGCTATTTTTGCCTCTTTGAGCTGAAATTTGACCCCTTTAAAATGTTTCAAAACTCACCAAACTTGGCACACACATCAAGACTGTCAAAAATTGCGATCTAATGATAAAACTAAAGCCGAAAATTAAAAAATGCGCTCTAGCGCAATTTTTGAATAAAACACAGCAAAAACTGCTCCTAGGAAGAAAACACAAACAAAATTGCTTGTAACTTCCAGTAGGAATGCCGGAAAGACATGAAACAAAAACTTCTATGTAGGTCTCACTTAGACCTACATTTAGATAACTGACATCCTTCGGCCAAAATCAACAGGAAGTTAAAAATTACCCCTTCAAAATAAAAGTTTTAAAACCAAAACCCAAAAGTCAAAATTGCGCTCCAGCGCCCCCTAGGAAAAAACCCAGACAAAACTGCTTGTAACTTCTGTTAGGAATGTCGTAGAGACATGAAACAAAGACCTCTATGTAGGTCTCACTTAGACCAGGGCTTGGCAGCAGCCAGAGGCGGACCCAACCAACGCTGCTTGCAGCTTTAATTTACTTTGCTTCTTATAACTTTCAGAAAGACAATTTTAGAGAAAAAATACAACCTTAAAAATGATTTTAGGATTTTTAAACACATATCTCCTTCCTCTTCTTTCCTGACGATTTAAATCAATGTTCAAGTATTTTTTTTTATTTATTGTAAAGAATAATAAATACATTTTTATTTTATTTCTTCATTTTAGCTTCTGTTTTTTCGACGAAGAATATTTGTGAAATATTTCTTCAAACTTATTATGATTAAAATTCAAAGAAAATATTCTGGCAAATCTAGAACATCAAATTTAAATCTTATTTCAAAGTCTTTTGAATGTCTTTTAAAATTTTTGTTCTGGAAAATCTAGAAGAAATAATGATTTGTCTTTGTTAGAAATATAGCTTGGTCCAATTTGTTATATATTCTAACAAAATTCTAAAATTAATCTTATTCAGGAAAATTTACTAATGATGTTCCATGAATTATTTTAATTTTTTTCAAAAAGATTCGAATTAGCTAGTTTTTCTCTTCATTTTTTTCAGTTGAATTTGGAATTTTAAAGAGTCGAAATTGAAGATAAACTATGTTTCAAAATGTAATTTTCATCTTTTTCGTGTTTTCTCCTCTTTTAAACCGTTCAATTAAGTGTTTTTTTCATCATTTATTCCCTACAAAAACCCTTCCGTAAAAGGAAGAAAAATGTATAACGGAATGACAGACAGAAATACCCATTTTTATATATATATAGATTTATTTACTAAAGGTAAATTGAGCAAATTGGCTATTTCTGGCAATTTATTTAGGTGTGTATCAAACTGGTAGCCCTTCGCATTAATCAGTACCCAAGAAGTAGCTCTTGGTTTCAAAAAGGTTGGTGACCCCTGGTATAGATTAATCACAAAAATATTGTATTATCAGATTTTTATTTTATTTTATCATCTGTCTGTTTCAAAATTATTTGAAAAAAATTGTACATTAAAGTAAAAAAAAATAAAATAAGTATGACATTTTTGGCAAAATTTTCCAGAATAGTATTCATATACTTATTTTAAAAAAAATAGCATAAGAACCTAAGAAAAGTTCATAACATCTCCTTAATAAATAGTCTCTGCAGTCTAGAGGCTCCAAATGGGTGGATTAATAAAAAAAATCGAATAAAATGAAACTGCTCTTGTTAGTTTTTGTCTTTAAAATGTTGTCTTTTTTTTCCATCCAGTGTTGACATGGTGGCGCTTGAAAGAAAAGTGGATAATAAACACAACTTGTCCTCTTTGTGATGTAAGACGTCAACTACTTTACGTTGACGCCTCAAAAAAAAACAACCCAAAAAACACTTGAAAATGAATCAAATGCACCAAGTAAAAAGAGACAAACCACACTTCAAATGTATTTATTACAAAGATAAAAACCGTTATTCAACACCAACAGCCTGTGTGGCAAAAACCTCATATTTTGTTGTTTTACATAAAAAAAAGGAATAAAACGTTTATTGGTTGGAAATGTTGAAAAAAAAAAAAAAGGGCAGTGCCAAGTTAGTTGTAGAAATGGCGCTCCGTGCCGGGGAAAGGAGGTCAGCAAACGACGGCAATATTTCTTCTTCCATTTTGTGAGAACGGCCTCCTGATGAAAGAAAGTCCCCTTCAAATGTCTCCTTCCGCCGCCATCCGAGCTCGGGGACGCCGGTGAAACCTCCGACGAGCCGGGCTGGATGACGACCCGGCGTGGACCGCCGTGTACCCAGCCCGCGTATAGAGATGCATTGGGGAAGCGAGCTAGTGCGGCTCTATGGCGGCTAATGGCCGCTCCGTCTTCACGCTAGCAAACATGGCTTCCCTCTCTTTGTGTTGCGCGGCGAGAGCGCAGCACGGCCGCTCCGCGCTCCACCATCTTCGGGTGTGGATGGAACCACCGGTCCTTTGACAGAATTGCTACCGACATTCTTGTATAATAATCGGGGTTACAAGTCAATAGATGTCGCATGGTAAAACTTTTACACCAACTGCGCTTGTCACTGTTGTTTCTTATACCAGTACAGTCAGCCATTACAGTAAAGGTTTTTTAAATTTTTTTTTTTTTTTTTTACATTAAAAAAATGACTAAAATAGTCGCTGAACACACGTCCTTATGTCATTTTCACGCCGTTTTGCCTTTTTTTCCTCCACTTTGCGGACATTTTGTGTGTTGTGACATGACAGCTGTGCAATGGCAGCCCCGCGTCTTCATTGTCGCCGAGCCTCGAGACATTTCGCCGATTTTTGACGCGATAACCAGACGGTCGTTAGACTCCATTTTGGTACACACCGAACCGGGGGATTATTGCAAATTTTTTGGCTTTTGTCAAAATCCGAGTTTTGTCGTCGAGTCTTCGCGAGGCGAATGTTTATTTCGTGATTATTACACACTGGAGATATAACGGTGTTTTTTTGTTTTTTTACGGTAAAAAAAAAAAAAACACAAACAAGGTCTAACTATCAAAGGCTAGTTGTTCGCCCGATATGAGGGATTCGTGGTGGTTGTGGACAGTGGAAATGTGGCGTGTTTGTACTCACCAGAAGACCGAGGCTGGCTTGTCAAATGCTGGCAATGGCTGTGCTGGAGTGAGGCGATACGCAGTGTCTTCACTCCCAGCTTCTCCAGCGTTACTCTCCACGGTGCTCGCTCCCCATTGGTCGGCGCCCGGCCGAGCGCGCCTCTGATTGGCCGGGGGATTTTCATTGTCCGAATAGAAGACGGGCTGCCATTGGTCGCCTCGGCCGCGACGTCACTGAGCTTTCCCGGGGCGCGTCAATACAAAAACATTGTAGTGAGCACGCTGGAGCTGCTCGTACTCCCGCTACACGGCGCGCTGCCTTTGCCGCGGCATCCCGTAACACTCTTTTGCCGTCCACGCTCGTCCCACGCCGGCGACCTTTTTTTGAGGTGCTCTCTGAGCATGCGCAAATGAGCACTTTAAGCCAACAAGGTGTGCTCACCTGCAGAGAGACACCACATGGTTGCAACTCATTCCCATTTAAATGGGACCTTTTTTTAAGAGGGATAGATTCTCACTTAGGCGCCAAAAAAAGAGAATAAGCGGTAGAAAAATGGATGGATGGATCGATTCTCACTTAAAAACCTACTGAAATGAGATTTTCTTATTTAAACGCGGACAGCAGCTCCATTCTTGATCATTTCGCGATATTGCCATATTTTTTCTGAAATGATTTTAGTAGGGGAGGCATAACTCGGTTGGTAGAGTCAGCTTGAGGGTTGCAGGTTCGATTCCCGCTTGTGCCATCCTAGTTACTGCCGTTGTGTCCTCGGGCAAGACACTTTACCCACCTGCTCCCAGTGCCACCCACACTGCTTTAAATGTAACTTAGATATTGGGTGTCACTATGTAAGGCGCTTTGAGTCACTTGAGAAAAGCGCTATATAAATATAATTCACTTCACTAGAGAACATCCATGATAAAGTTCGCAACTTTCGGTGATAAAAGAAAAGCCCGGCCTCTACTGGAAGTCGCAGACGATGACGTCATGTTCACATTGTTTTTAATGGGAGCCTCCGACAAAAAGTGCCGAGAAAACGACAATTTCCACATTAATTTGAGCGAGGATGAAAGGTTTGAGGATAAAGACAGCGACGGACTAGAAAGAAAGAAAAAAAAACGCGATTGCATTGGGACGGATTCCGATGTTTTTAGACACATTTACTAGCATAATTCTGGGAAATCCCTTATCTTTCTATTGTGTTGCTAGTGTTTTAGTGAGTTTAATAGTGCCTGATAGTCGGGAGGGTGTCTCCACGGGTGTGTTGACACGCAGTGTAGTCGACAGCAGCTATGGACGGCACAAACTCAGCTTTTTTCCGGTAAGAACTGACTTTTTAGCCACAATTTTCTCACCAAAACCTGCTGGTTGACATTCGGTTGGGATCCATGTTCGCTTGACCGCGCTCTGATCCATAGTAAAGTTTCAGCTCCGGGACTTTTAAACAAGGAATCACCGTGTGTTTGTGTGGCTAAAGGCTAAAAGCTTCCCAACTCCATCTTTCTACTGTGACTGATCATTTCGCGATATTGCCATATTTTTTTCTGAAAGGATTTTAGTAGGGGAGGCATAGCTCGGTTGGTAGAGTGGCCGTGCCAGCAACTTGAGGGTTGCAGGTTCGATTCCCGCTTGTGCCATCCTAGTTACTGCCGTTGTGTCCTTGGGCAAGACACTTTACCCACCTGCTCCCAGTGCCACCCACACTGCTTTAAATGTAACTTAGATATTGGGTGTCACTATGTAAAGCGCTTTGAGTCACTTGAGAAAAGCGCTATATAAATATACTTCACTTCACTAGAGAACATCCACGATAAAGTTTGCAACTTTTGGTCGCTAATAAAAAAGCCTTGCCTGTACCGGAAGTAGCAGACGATATGCGCGTGACGTCACGGGTTGTAGGGCTCCACACATCTTCACATTGTTTACAATCATGGCCACCAGCAGCGAGAGCGATTTGGACCGAGAAAGCGACGATTTCTCCATTAATTTGAGCGAGGATGAAATATTCATGGATGAGAAAAGTTACAGTGAAGCACTAGAAAAAGAAAAAAAAAGGCGACGGCAGTGGGAGCAATTCAGATGTTATTAGACACATTTACTAGGATAATTCTGTTAAATCCCTTATCTGCTTATTGTGTTACTATTGTTTTAGTGAGATTATAAAGTCATACCTGAAGGTCGGAGGGGTGTGGTGACTGCCAGTGTCTCTGATGGAAGCCATGGAGGAGCCAAGAAAGTCGCAGCTGCCTCTTTGACAGGACGCAAGCTCCGCTCATGTCTCCGGTAAAAGCCGACTTATTACCACAATTTTCTCACCGAAACCTGCCGGTTGACATGTGGTAGAGAAACTTGTTTGTTTGACCACTCTGTTCCATATTAAAGCTTCACAACAAACAAAGAAACACCTGGCTGTGTTTTGGTAGCTAAAGGCTGCTGCAATCCACCGCTTTCCACCAACAGCATTCTTCTTTGACGTCTCCATTATTAATTGAACAAATTGCAAAAGATTCAGCAACACAGATGTCCAAAATACTGTGTAATTATGCGATGAAAACAGACAACTTTTAGCCGTGGGTGGTGCTGGGATAAAATGACCGCTCCAACCAATAACGTCACGCGCACACGTCAACATAGGCGTCATCATTCCGCGATCTTTTCAACAGGATACCTCGCGGGAAATTTAAAATTGCAATTTAGTAAACCAAAAAGGCCGTATTGTCATGTGTTGCAATGTTAATATTTCATCATTGATATATAAACTATCAGACTGCGTGGTCGCTAGTAGTGGCTTTCAGTAGGCCTTTAAGCGAACAAGGTGTGCTCACCTGGAAGAGACACCACATGGTTGCAACTCACTCCCATTTAAATATATATATATATATATATATATATATATATATATATATATATATATACCGTAAGTATGTATGAATAATTGATTCTATATATATATATATATATATATATATATATATATATATATATATATATATATATATATATATATATATATATATATATATATATATATATATATATATATATATATATAAATATATATATCAACACTAAATTGGCCCTAGTGTGTGAATGTGAGTGTGAGTGTTGTCTGTCTATCTATGTTGGCCCTGCGATGAGGTGGCGACTTGTCCAGGGTGTACCCCGCCTTCCGCCCCATTGTAGCTGAGATAGGCGCCAGCGCCCCCCGCGACCCCGAAAGGGAATAGGCGGTAGAAAATGGATGGATATATATATATATATATATATATATATATATATATATATATATATATATATATATATATATACTGTATGTATGTATGAATAATTGATTCAATATATATATATATAGAAATATATATATATATGTGTGCGTGTGTATATATTTATATATTTTATCATCTTATATATATACATATATATATGTATATATATAAAATGATAACATATATATATATCTAATAATATATACATCAATAAATAAATATATATATTTTTTTACTATATATATATTTATTTATTTATATATATATTTGTGTGTGTATATATGTATATGTGTATATATACATATATATATATATATATATATACAAATGTATTTATATATATTTATATATTTTATCATCTTATCTATATACATATATACATATATGTATATAGATAAAATGATCAAATATATATATATATATAATAACATATACATCAATAGATAAATATATATATATATTTTTACTATATATATTTTTTTACTATATATATATATTTATATATATATATAAGTGTGTGTGTATATATACATATATATATACAAATGTATTTATATATATATATATATATATATATATATATATATATATATATATATATATATATATATACATACACACACACACACACACACACACACACACACACACACATACATATATATGTAATTGGTTCAATGATTTATAGTAACATTGTTTCTCATGGAGGAATTTGCTTCACTATACAAACTTTTGAATGAACAAACCCTGTTTAATAACATTATTAATTACATAAATTGTGGTTCCACTGTACAGCTCTAAAAGATATTACAGTCAACTGGGCTGCAGGAGGAAAATGTCCCTCAGATCGTGTCTCTTTGTGCACGTACAGATCTCACGTGTGCAGGCCCCAAACATGCACTCATGGAGACAAGTCCTGCGTGACCAGAGCACCACACTCCAGGAACTACGCTTCAGTTAGGGCCTTCTCTTTCTTCTTGAACCAAGTGCAGAGGGAAAGGATGACGTGCATCCAGAGAGTCCGAGGCCAAATGTCTGCATGTGATGCTGCTGCTGCCTGTCTGCGTCTCCAGCCGCATCACGGCAGGAAGCTCACGTCTGATCGTGAGGCGAAGAGGCGGCCGGTTTATGCATTCTAATGAGAAAGATATGCTAATTCATTTTGTCATCAAGAGGAAAAATAGAGGACAGGGGAGCAGCTCGTTCAGGAGGGGTTATTGTGCATGGGGGAGGAGGGCACGTGCAGCAGCCAGGATTGGATGCTGCAATAAGACACGCTTATGTCCTTGTGAGTGTGTGTGTGTGTCCGTGTGTGTGTGTGTGTGTGTGTGTGTGTGTGTGTGTGTGTGTGTGTGTGTGTGTATGTGTGCGTGCGTGTTCTTGTATTTCTGCACTTCTTGAGACACCAAGAAGGAAAAGTATCTTCCATATGAGGAGGTGTGAACAAGTGATGACATAAATCATGCTCCCAATAACATTGCATCTAATAAATAGACAATGTCTCATTTGCACCCCTGCTGGTCAAAATGAGGGTTGTCCCAAAAAGAAGGGATTTTTTTCACATGGACTGTGTGTCGCTTTTAAAAGTGCTCCCCCTCTGGTCAGCATATGAAATAACAAGTGTGTGTAAGGAATATAAATGTTCTCCCTCTTAGTCAACATATGAAATAACAAGTGTGTGTAAGGAATATAAATGTTCTCCCTCTGGTCAACATATGAAATAACAAGTGTGTGTAAGGAATATAAATGTTCTCCCTCTGGTCAACATATGAAATAACAAGTGTGTGTAAGAAATTGAAATGCTCCCCCCTTTGGCCAAAATTAGTAAAAAAAAATATATATATATATATATATATATTATTTATATGTATATCGAGACATACTGTAATAATTTGAAGTAAATAATGAAGATTAAAACAAATTACAAACCAAAAAAACGAAAAAATGAACAGAAAGCAGTCTTTTTCTCACAATGTGTCGACTTTTTTCTTATAAAATTGGGAACAATTTTCTCATATTCTTTCTGTTTTTGTACGTTGGTAATATTGCGAATATTTTCTCCCAAAATTATCACTTTTTTTTATTTAAAATTATTACTTTTTAACTAAAAATGGTGACCTATGATGTATAAAATATCGCCATTTTTTCTGTTGTTCTTGTAAAATGCTAACTATGTTTTAGTAAAACGATGATCTTGCGAAATTCTAACTAATTTTTCACAACAAGCTTTTTTTATATTTGCATAGTATGTTTATATTATTAATGTTGTAAATACACTTCTTTATTTATCTAGGAAGGCTGTTTCCTAAAGAGGGAGGCATTTTTCTCAGGTCTCAAGAAGGTAGGAAATACAAGAAAGTGTGTTTTTATATTCCTACCCTTCTTGAGACATGAAAGAGGAATAGTATCTTCCATATGAGGAGGTGTGAACAAGTGAGGACATAAATTATGCTCCCAATAACATTGCATCTAATAGACAATGTCTCATTTGCACCCCTGCTGGTCAAAATGAGGGTTGTCCCAAAAAGAAGGGATTTTTTCACATGGACTGTGTGTCGCTTTTAAAAGTGCTCCCCCTCTGGTCAGCATATGAAATAACAAGTGTGTGTAAGGAATATAAATGTTCTCCCTCTTAGTCAACATATGAAATAACAAGTGTGTGTAAGGAATATAAATGTTCTCCCTCTGGTCAACATATGAAATAACAAGTGTGTGTAAGAAATTGAAATGCTCCCCCCTTTGGCCAAAATTAGTTTAAAAAAAAATATATATATATTATTTATATGTATATCGAGACATACTGTAATAATTTGAAGTAAATAATGAAGATTAAAACAAATTACAAACCAAAAAAACGAAAAAAATGAACAGAAAGCAGTCTTTTTCTCACAATGTGTCGACTTTTTTCTTATAAAATTGGGAACAATTTTCTCATATTCTTTCTGTTTTTGTACGTTGGTAATATTGCGAATATTTTCTCCCAAAATTATTACTTTTTTAATTTAAAATTATTACTTTTTAAATAAAAATGGTGACATTTTATGTATAAAATATTGCCATTTTTTCTGTTGTTCTTGTAAAATACTGACTATGTTTTAGTAAAACGATGACCTTGTGAAATTCTAACTCATTTTTCACAACAAGCTTTTTTTATATTTGCATAGTATGTTTATATTATTAATGTTGTAAATACACTTCTTTATTTATCTAGGAAGGCTGTTTCCTAAAGAGGGAGGCATTTTTCTCAGGTCTCAAGAAGGTAAGAAATACAAGAAAGTGTGTTTTTATATTCCTACCCTTCTTGAGACATGAAAGAGGAAAAGTATCTTCCATATGAGGAGGTGTGAACAAGTGAGGACATAAATCATGCTCCCAATAACATTGCATCTAATAGACAATGTCTCATTTGCACCCCTGGTGGTCAAAATGAGGGTTGTCCCAAAAAGAAGGGATTTTTTCACATGGACTTTGTGTCGCTTTTAAAAGTGCTCCCCCTCTGGTCAGCATATGAAATAACAAGCGTGTGTAAGGAATATAAATGTTCTCCCTCTTAGTCAACATATGAAATAACAAGTGTGTGTAAGGAAATATAAATGTTCTCCCTCTGGTCAACATATGAAATAACAAGTGTGTGTAAAGAATATAAAGGTTCTCCCTCTGGTCAACATATGAAATAACAAGTGTGTGTAAGGAATATAAATGTTCTCCCTCTTAGTCAACATATGAAATAACAAGTGTGTGTAAGGAATATAAATGTTCTCCCTCTGGTCAACATATGAAATAACAAGTGTGTGTAAGGAATATAAATGTTCTCCCTCTGGTCAACATATGAAATAACAAGTGTGTGTAGGAAATATAAATGTTCTCCCTCTGGTCAACATATGAAATAACAAGTGTGTGTAAGGAATATAAATGTTCTCCCTCTGGTCAACATATGAAATAACAAGTGTGTGTAAGGAATATAAATGTTCTCCCTCTTAGTCAACATATGAAATAACAAGTGTGTGTAAGGAATATAAATGTTCTCCCTCTGGTCAACATATGAAATAACAAGTGTGTGTAAGGAATATAAATGTTCACCCTCTGGTCAGCATATGAAATAACAAGTGTGTGTAAGGAATATAAATGTTCTCCCTCTGGTCAACATATGAAATAACAAGTGTGTGTAAGAAATTGAAATGCTCCCCCCTTTGGCCAAAATTAGTAAAAAAAAAAAAAATATATATATATATATATATATATATATTATTTATATGTATATCGATACATACTGTAATAATTTGAAGTAAATAATGAAGATTAAAACAAATTACAAACCAAAAAAACTAAAAAATGAACAGAAAGCAGTCTTTTTCTCACAATGTGTCGACTTTTTTCTTATAAAATTGGGAACAATTTTCTCATATTCTTTCTGTTTTTGTACGTTGGTAATATTGCGAATATTTTCTCCCAAAATTATTACTTTTTTAATTTAAAATTATTACTTTTTAAATAAAAATGGTGACATTTTATGTATAAAATATTGCCATTTTTTCTGTTGTTCTTGTAAAATACTGACTATGTTTTAGTAAAACGATGACCTTGCGAAATTCTAACTCATTTTTCACAACAAGTTTTTTTTTATATTTGCATAGTATGTTTATATTATTAATGTTGTAAATACACTTCTTTATTTATCTAGGAAGGCTGTTTCCTAAAGAGGGAGGCATTTTTCTCAGGTCTCAAGAAGGTAAGAAATACAAGAAAGTGTGTTTTTATATTCCTACCCTTCTTGAGACATGAAAGAGGAAAAGTATCTTCCATATGAGGAGGTGTGAACAAGTGAGGACATAAATCATGCTCCCAATAACATTGCATCTAATAAATAGACAATGTCTCATTTGCACCCCTGCTGGTGACGTCTATCAAAAAGAGTTTTTTTTTTTTCAAATGGACTGTGTCGCTTTTAAAAGTGCTCCCCCTCTGGTCAACATATGAAATAACAAGTGTGTGTAAAAAATTGAAATGCGCCCCCTCTGAGCAAAATTAATAAAAAAAATATATATGTATGTATATTGAGACATACTGTAATAACTTGAAGTAAATAATGAAGATTAAAAACCAATTAGAAAACAAAAAAATTAATAAGGTAACTAAAATCAGTCTTTTTCTCACAATGTGTCAACTTTTTTTTGTATAAAATTGGGAACAATTTCTCATATTCTCTCTGTTTTTGTAATATTGCAATATTTTCTCGAAAAATTCTCACTTTTTTATGTAAAATTTTTACTTTTTAATGCAAAATGGTGACGATTCTGATCTTTATCACAATATTGGCAGTTTTTTTTTGTTCTTGTAAAATATTGACTTTTTTTTTTCGTAAAATGATCACCTTTTGTCATAAATAGAATTCTGGTTATTATTATTAGAATATTGACAACATTTTATAGTTTTTTTTTTTATAAAATGGTGACCCTCGTCAATTTAAAAATACGACTCTTTTCACAAAATTGCCAACATTTTAAGCATTTCTTGTAGAATTGCGACTGTTGTTGAGTAAAATTCCAACTTTTATCATCATATTGCACAAATGCTCAGTTTTTCTCGTAAAATCTTTTGATATAACACTGCCAAAATGCTAAGTTTTTCCTGTGAAACTGTGACCTATATATATATATATATATATATATACAGAGAGAGAGAGAGAGAGAGAGAGAGAGAGAGAGAGAGAGAGAGAGAGAGAAGAGAGAGAGAGAGAGAGAGAGAGAGAGAGAGAGAGAGAGAGAGAGAAGGGCCCCAAAGAGGTAGGCATTTTTAAGAGGTCTCAATAAGGTAAGAATTACAAGTATGTGTTTGTGTGTGTGTGTGTGTGTGCATCTGTCTTTTTCTAACCCATTCATCCAAGCAGCGGTCATATTGTACTAAGCGACGATTTCCCCATTAATTTGAGTGAGGATGAAAGATTTGTGGATGAGGAAAGTGAGAGTGAAGGACTAGAAAGAAAAAAAAAATAGGCAGGGCAGTAGGAGCGATTCAGATGTTATTAGACACATTTACTATAATAATTCTGGAAAATCCCTTATCTGCTTATTGTGTTACTAGTGTTTTAGTGAGATTGGGTACCTGAAAGTCCGAGGGGCGTGGCCACGGGTGTGGCGACCACCAGTGTCTCTGAGGGAAGCCACGTTTCACGACGAGGCAAGGCAGCCGGGCTGAGATTTTAATTTTTTTCCCCTCTACGGAGTAAGCATCCGACAGTCGGTGGTGGTCAGCTGCAGGAGGAACGACGCAAACTCAATTCACAACTCTCCGCTCATGTCTACGGTAAGAGCCGAATGTAAACAAGGAAACACTGGCTGTGTTTGTGTCGCTAAAGGCGGCCGCAATACACCGCTTCCCACCTACATCTTTCTTCTTTGACGTCTCCATTATCCATTGAACAAATTACAAAAGATTCAGCAACACAGATGTCCAGAATACTGTGGAATTATGCGATTAAAGCAGACGACTTATAGCTGGGATCGGGCTGGAACAAAATGTCCGCTACAATCCGTGACGTCACGCTCACGCGTCATCATACAAGTCATCACTCCGTGACGTTTTCAACAGTTTACTTCGCGGGAAATTTTAAATTGCAATTTAGTAAACTAAAAAGGCCGTATTGGCATGTGTTGCAATGTTAATATTTCATCTTATCTGAAAGTCCGAGGGGTGTGGCCACGGGTGTGGTGGCCACCAGTGTCTCTAAGGGAAGCCACGTTTCTCGACGAGGCAAGGCAGCCGGGCTGAGATTTTAAATTTTTTCCCCTCTACGGAGTAAACATCCGACAGTCGGTGGTGGCCGGTGGGACTAGGCAAGAAAGTCCACAGCTGCAGGAGGAACGACGCAAACTCACTTCACAACTCTCCGCTCATGTCTACGGTAAGAGCCGAATGTAAACAAGGAAACACTGGCTGTGTTTGTGCAATACACCGCTTCCCACCTACATCTTTCTTCTTTGACGTCTCCATTATTCATTGAACAAATTGCAAAAGATTCAGCAACACAGATGTCCAGAATACTGTGGAATTCTGCGATTAATGCAGACGACTTATAGCTGGGATCGGGCTGGAACGAAATGTCCGCTGCAATTCGAGACGTCACGCGAACGCGTCATCATTCCGCTACGTTTTCAACAGGATACTTCGCGTGAAATTTAAAATTCCAATTTAGTAAACTAAAAAGGCCGTATTGGTATGTGTTGCAATGTTAATATTTCATCATTGATATATATACTGCGTGGTCGCTAGTAGTGGCTTTCAGTAGGCCTTTAAAGCAGTGGTCCCCAACCGGGCCGTGGCCCGATTGGTACCGGGCCGCAGAAGAATTTTTTATTAAAAAAAAAAAAAAAAAAAAAAATATTATTAAATCAACATAAAAAACACAATATATACTTACAAATAGTGCACCAACCACAAAATACTCCCTTTTTCAAGTCAAAAACGTCCCTTTTTCATGACAAAGAAGAAAAAAAAAAAAAGAAAAAAAAAGGACCCCCTCCCCTCCCTCCCGGGCCGCGGGACAAATTATTAAGAGTTGACCTGTCTGCGGATACAAAAAGGTTGGGGACCACTGCTTTAAAGTGCCCTGTCATAATGATCATTAGCGGCGCTGCTGGTGACGTCATCAACCAACTGCACTTCAATGAGGGCAGCACCACTTCCGGTGCAGGGGGAAGACTTTTGAAGGTGCACACGCGCCGGCGGAAGGACGACGTTTTCCAGACGGATCGTCCTGGCTTTATTGAGAGAATATATTCATTCTCAGGCGGGATAGCGAGTTTTTTTTTAACGACTTTACACGAATGAGTGCGGTGGATTCATCCCACGAAGGCAACTTTAATTGACGGCGGACTCTGGTATGTATTCTTTGCAGCTCTGTCGGAAAGAGTCACGCCGAGCACATGCGAGGTGCTAGCATGCTAACACGCTAAGTACTTTGTCACATTTTAAGTTAAAGGTGATTATTTACGTATTTGTTGAGCATATTTTTAGCATGAGTCCAAATAATAAGGTTTTGTTTCTTAGACAGAATGGCGACAAGGTTGTTAAAACTTCCTGATTAATGTCCATGATGCGGCAAAAACACCAACAAAGCTAATTATAGTTTATTATTATTAATCATATTCCTCACTCATGTCACCCTGTTCCCCTTTTTTCTAAATATAATTTTCGAATTTTACCATTCTGAAATAATTTCGTGACTTAAATTGTGAGGAAATAGTTTTTTTTTAGATTTTTTAAAAGCATTTTTTTAGTTTAAAGTCATACTGAAATGAGATTTTCTTATTTAAACATTTCGCAACATTGCCATATGTTTGCTGAAAGGATTTAGTAGAGAACATCCACGATAAGGTTCGCAACTTTTTGAGCGATTCAGACCGAGAAAGCGATGATTTCCCCATTAATTTGAGCGAGGAGGAAAGATTCGTGGATGAGGAAAGTTAGAGTGAAGCACTAGAGAGAGAAAAAGGCAAGGCTTTTTTTTATTAGCGAACGAAAGTTGCAAACTTTATCGTGGATGTTTTCTATCAAGTATGACACGTAGAATGGACCTGCTATCCCCGTTTAAATAAGAAAATCTCATTCCAGTAGGCCTTTAAAACATCCTGATAAATGTCCATGATGCGGAAAAAACGGCAACAAAGCTAATTATAGTTCATTATTATTATTAATCATATTCCTCACTCATGTCACTCCATTCCCCTTCTTTCTAAATATAATTTTCAAATTTGCACATTCTGAAATAATAGTTTTTTTCCGGATTTTTTAAAAACCTTTTTTTAGTTTAAAGGCCTACTGAAATGAGATTTTCTTATTTAAACGGGGATAGCAGATCCAATTAAATGTGTCATACGTGATCATTTCGCGATATTGCCATAATTTTGCTGAAATGATTTAGTAGAGAACATCCACGATAAAGTTCGCAACTTTTGGACTTTTTGAGCGATTCGGACCGAGAAAGCGTCGATTTCCCCATTAATTTGAGCGAGGAGGAAAGATTCGTGGATGAGGAAAGTTAAAGTGAAGCACTAGAGAGAGAAAAAGGCAAGGCGTTTTTTATTAGCGAAGAGAAGTTGCAAATTTTATCGTTGATGTTCTCTACTAAATCCTTTCAGCAAAAATATGGCAATATCGCGAAATGATGAAGTATGACACATAGAATGGACCTGCTATCCCCGTTTAAATAAGAAAATCTCATTCCAGTAGGCCTTTAAAACATCCTGATAAATGTCCATGATGCGGAAAAAACGGCAACAAAGCTAATTATAGTTCATTATTATTATTATTAATCATATTCCTCACTCATGTCACTCCATTCCCCTTTTTTCTAAATATAATTTTCGAATTTGCACATTCTGAAATAATAGTTTTTTTCCGGATTTTTTAAAAACCTTTTTTTAGTTTAAAGGCCTACTGAAATGAGATTTTCTTATTTAAACGGGGATAGCAGATCCAATTAAATGTGTCATACGTGATCATTTCGCGATATTGCCATAATTTTGCTGAAATGATTTAGTAGAGAACATCCACGATAAAGTTCGCAACTTTTGGACTTTTTGAGCGATTCGGACCGAGAAAGCGTCGATTTCCCCATTAATTTGAGCGAGGAGGAAAGATTCGTGGATGAGGAAAGTTAAAGTGAAGCACTAGAGAGAGAAAAAGGCAAGGCGTTTTTTATTAGCGAAGAGAAGTTGCAAATTTTATCGTTGATGTTCTCTACTAAATCCTTTCAGCAAAAATATGGCAATATCGCGAAATGATCAAGTATGACACATAGAATGGACCTGCTATCCCCGTTTAAATAAGAAAATCTCATTCCAGTAGGCCTTTAAAACATCCTGATAAATGTCCATGATGCGGAAAAAACGCCATCAAAGCTAATTATAGTTCATTATTATTATTATTAATCATATTCCTCACTCATGCCACTCCATTCCCCTTTTTTCTAAATATAATTTTCGAATTTGCACATTCTGAAATAATAGTTTTTTTCCGAATTTTTTAAAAACCTTTTTTTAGTTTAAAGGCCTACTGAAATGAGATTTTCTTATTTAAACGGGGATAGCAGATCCAATTAAATGTGTCATACGTGATCATTTCGCGATATTGCCATAATTTTGCTGAAATGATTTAGTAGAGAACATCCACGATAAAGTTCGCAACTTTTGGACTTTTTGAGCGATTCGGACCGAGAAAGCGTCGATTTCCCCATTAATTTGAGCGAGGAGGAAAGATTCGTGGATGAGGAAAGTTAAAGTGAAGCACTAGAGAGAGAAAAAGGCAAGGCGTTTTTTATTAGCGAAGAGAAGTTGCAAATTTTATCGTTGATGTTCTCTACTAAATCCTTTCAGCAAAAATATGGCAATATCGCGAAATGATCAAGTATGACACATAGAATGGACCTGCTATCCCCGTTTAAATAAGAAAATCTCATTCCAGTAGGCCTTTAAAACATCCTGATAAATGTCCATGATGCGGAAAAAACGCCATCAAAGCTAATTATAGTTCATTATTATTATTATTAATCATATTCCTCACTCATGCCACTCCATTCCCCTTTTTTCTAAATATAATTTTCGAATTTGCACATTCTGAAATAATAGTTTTTTTCCGAATTTTTTAAAAACCTTTTTTTAGTTTAAAGGCCTACTGAAATGAGATTTTCTTATTTAAACGGGGATAGCAGATCCAATTAAATGTGTCATACTTGATCATTTCGCGATATTGCCATATTTTTGCTGAAAGGATTTAGTAGAGAACATCCACGATAAGGTTCGCAACTTTTGGACTTTTTGAGCGATTCGGACCGAGAAAGCGTCGATTTCCCCATTAATTTGAGCGAGGAGGAAAGATTCGTGGATGAGGAAAGTTAGAGTGAAGCACTAGAGAGAGAAAAAGGCGAGGCCAGTGACAGCAATTCAGGTATTAGACACATTTACTAGGGGGGCAATCTGGGGGCGTTGACCGAAGGAAGAACGGGTCAAAACGCAACAGGACCTAATTGGTTCCAGCCTCGATAAACGTCCATATTTCCTAATTTATATATATATATATATATATATATATATATATTATATTGCCTAAAGTATTTTTCCACCTGCCTTAAGTGCCATCCTATTCCTAACACATAGGGTATAATATGATGTCGGTCCACGTTTTGCAGCTATTACAGCTTCAACTCTTCTGGGAAGGCTGTCCAGAAGGTTGCAGATTGTGTTTTTGGTAAAAATTTTCCCCCATTTGTCCAGAAGCGCGTTGGTGAGGTCACACACGGGAAGGCGTGGCTGTCATTCTCCGTTCTAATCCATCCCAAAGGTGTTCTGTTGGGCTCGGGTCAGGACTCTGTGCAGGCCAGTCAAGTTCATCCACACCAGACTCTGTCATACATGTCTTTAGAGACCGTGCTTTGTGCACTGGTGCACAGTCATATTGGAGGAGGAAGGGGGCCCCGTTACAAAAATGTTGATTAGCAGATGTCATTAAATACATTTTCGTTAGTTTACGATAAAGTCTTGGCTGTCATATTGCAAAATACTATAATTACATCAAGCGTAACCAATTTTTTGTCATTCACTTTAGTCCGGCTAACTTTCTGGTAGCTTCAATGAGAATATCCACAGACTAGACAACGTTTAAAGGAATGTCGCTTATGCCGATAATTTTTAAACGCTGTATTGCTGTTAACACTGCAGTTAACCGACATTCATTGTTGGATGTTTGCAGAATTGCACAATGTGCCATTCGACTTGCTCGTATGTGTCTCTGAATGTTCTAGTTTTACTTCCGAGTGCAAAGCCTTTTATAAAAGGATCGTTTTGATTTTTATTAGAAAAAGAGTTGGCCCCTTGTTTAGGAACGAGTATCGTCACAGGTAAACCGATACGGAATCAATACCGGTACTGAACGGCACCAATTTTTAGTACTCTTGCGTGTGTTCACAAATTTTATTTTTGATGATACAATCTCATATTTTATTGCAACATTTGTTAAAATAATTATTTTTTAAGTTATCACACAATTCTTATGCTTAAAGGCCGTTGCTATAGTTATTATCAATTGTGCTGAAGTTGTACTTGTCTATCCGTGCAAAGGGACAACTATGCAATTTTGGATTGCCAGTCGTCTCGTATCTGTGTTTGTGTCCAGAACATCGAGTACCGTGACACAGACAAAGCAGAACGAGGGCGATGTCACGAGTGTCATCCCATTTCCATTTCATGAATAATCATACATTGTGTCTAACTGGGGCTGCTGAAATGACCCCCCCTTCCTTCAGAAGCAGCCTCAGTGATGTAACCAGGGACATCCTGAATAAATAGTGGAGCACGTGGGCTTTGCCTTAGAGCGTAGGTTGGAACTCTAAGTGTACAGCCCAATACCTCTCTCCTCATTGAGCTAAATTGAACTCTGTCTCTGCATGATTCCTTGCTTCTTGTCTGTTTAATAGATGTCATCAGTATTGAACCTGACAAATTTAACCTCATTGAGCTAAGTTAAACTCTGTCTCTGCATGATTTCTTGCTTCTTTTCTGTTTAATAGATGTCATCAGTGTTTGAACCTGACACATTTAAACATTAACCTCATTGAGCAAAATCAAACTCTGTCTCTGCGTGATTCCTTGCTTCTTGTCTGTTTAATAGATGTAATCAGTGTTTGAACCTGACACATTTAAACATTAACCTCAATGAGCTAAATTGAACTGTCTCTGCATGATTCCTTGCTTCTTGTCTGTTTAATAGATGTCATCAGTGTTTGAACCTGACGTATTTAATTAACCATTATCTGTTTGTAACTTATTGCGCCCTAAAAAGTGTTACTGACTTATCATCCACCGGCTGTTTGATTGTAACGTTCATTTTAGTTGTAGTTTCCATTAACACATTTTGGAGGTGTTGAAATCGCCGCTTAAAATCGCGAATGCCTACTTGTAGTGTGTCAATACTGTATGTTAGCGTGAAGCTAGTGCATTTTGGGATGGAGTGTTTTGGGAGTCAATTACCTTGTAGGCATTGAAAATTGCAACACTTTGGCAGAAGCGGTAACTCGGGTACCGTAATGTGGCACCGTTGGATTTTACGTGTTTAGATACTTGACAACTACCGTATTTCCTTGAATTGCTGCCGGGTATATAGTATGCGCCTGTCTAGAATTACTGCCGGGTCAAACTTGTTTCGCAAAAAATTATTTTTATTATCGCATGTCTATAATTTCCCCTGGGTCAAACTCGTCACGTCACGAGTGACACTTCCCCTGTCATCATTTTCAAAATGGAGGAGGCTGATTTCAATATTTTGAAATCGCATAAAGGGAAGATAATTAAGAGCTATTCAGTAGGATTTAAGGTCCAAGTTATTGAATATGCTAAAAAGAACAGTAAGCAGCTATGTTTTGTTAGTATACCGTAGCTGCGTGTGTCAAATATGAGTCATTAAATGACTCCCGCCTCCTGGTGGTAGAGGGCGTTAGTGATCCTCCTTGCGACAACTCGGCTGCAGAAGAAGTGACAACAAGCAGCAAGAGTGAGCAGCGATCGTTTATTTTTTCCTCTCGCTTGCACTTTTAACATGGAGGATAACATATCTAAAATAAAACTGTTTTCTAAACTGGACTTTCAATCAAAGCAGGAGGTAATAATGAAGGAAGGTATCCATCGAGACGAAGAGACTTTTAAAACTGAAGAAAGATAAGGAAGACTTCTATAAACAAGTTATCGATGCTTTTGATCAGAAGGAGCTGCGCATGGACTTCATTTATAAGTGAAGTGAATTATATTTATATAGCGCTTTTCTCAAGTGACTCAAAGCGCTTTACATAGTGACACCCAATATCTAAGTTACATTTAAACCAGTGTGGGTGGCACTGGGAGCAGGTGGGTAAAGTGTCTTGCCCAAGGACACACCGGCAGTGACTAGGATGGCACAAGCGGGAATCGAACCTGCAACCCCTCAAGTTGCTGGCACGGCCACTCTACCAACCGAGCTATGCTAAAGATAAGACCATAATAACGTTTTGTTTTTTTTAATTAAATGTGCTTTTCATGATGGTATCCTTACATCACACTCAAATTTATAGGCGCAGGCCTACATTTACTGCATGCCTTTGGTAAGTGCCGGAGTGAGAAGAGGTTTTAAATTAATTAACGTCCCGTCGGAAATTCAAGGAAATACGGTAAACGCTAATCCACTTGTTAATTCTTTTTTTTTTTTACTGATGATTAAAGAGATTGCAAGTGGAACCAGAACCGTAAAAACCTCCTTACTCTCCCGCCCCTCAGGTACCCCGGAGGACAGCCGGGTTGCCATGGTGATACTGATCGAGATGCAGCGGCTGGACCTGGGGCTAAGCGGCGGGACTCCAATGACGGGTGACTCGGCGGACACCGGTTTGGGGGCTCGGGCCTCGCCACTGGTGGGGTATTTGGGAAAAGTCAGTTGCTCTCCTCACTCGCCGTTGTCACCTGCGCAAAGCTGAAATTGTGTTTGAACGCCACTGTGACTCCGCAGTGCCACTCCAAATTACATGTCAAAGAAACCCACGGAAATCTTTTGGTAAAAGGCGAAAGTTGTAGTTTATTGAACCAACATTGGTTATGTTGGGAAGGTACACACGGTTACCGTTGCTATGCAGCGGCCACTGTGTGCTTGCAGCACTACCACAAAGTTGTTTGCATTGAAATTGTAATAATGAAGCGGTGTCTTACATCCTGCTGCTTTGTCGAAGGTTCAGGAGAGAGCGGCGTCTCTCGACACGTGTCCATGGTGCGCCTCCAGGGGCCTGAGCTCCCCTCTGCGCTCGTACCGCGTCAACCTGCACGAGTCCATCACCCTGTGCACCGACCCTCAGGTCAGTCTGCACTCCGCTTGCAGTCACTGGCTACAGAAAAAAACACCACTAACTGTTACCATTTGTCATCGGCTGGTGGGCCGATGTCAGCACAAAAAGTAAAAATGCTAGGCTATATTCTACTTAGAGCGAGCAGTACAACCCTAGTAACCTCTTAAGGCCAAAGCTGTTTGTTTACATGCTTTTTTTTTTATTTCTCTTTGCTTATTGGACCCTAATTAGAATAAAAACTAAAAATCATCTTTTTATATGATGTACTTCAATCAATCAATCAATGTTTATTTATATAGCCCTAAATCACAAGTGTCTCAAAGGGCTGCACAAGCCACAACGACTTATTGGGTTCAGAGCCCACATAAGGGCAAGGAAAAACTCACAACCCAGTGGGATGTCAATGTGAACGACGATGAGAAACCTTGGAGAGGACCGCAGATGTGGGTGGTAAAAATAAAAAAATGTAACTAAAAAAAAATGTTGTTTTTTTCCGGCTTTTGGCTTGCTCTACCGCTCATAAAAGCAATGGGACTCTGTCTGTGAATGGAGCTTGTAGTAACATATTATATAAATATGTAAATATTATATAAATATGTACATAAAGTGTTGTAATTATATTCCAACTCCGAGTTTTTCTTGTTTTTTTTTTTTTTTTTTCCCAAATGCCATTGTCTGTTATACTCTTCTGACACCACCAGAAGGCAGCATACATGTCCACATAAGTGGCCATAAGACCCCACAACTTTGGAAATAAGACCTAAAAGGTACTGTCCACGCATGTGGCCACTAAGCCTTTAGAGGAGTATAGTACCTTTTTTTTTTTTTTTTTTTTTTTTAAATGTGTATCTTTTCTACTGTACAACCCTTTTTAAAAATGCTAGCACCGAATAGCTCGCAGCGTTTAGCGCTTTAATCAACACACTGTGTTTTTTTTTTTAAACCACAACAATGACGTGAATTGTATTTATATAGCGCTTTTCTCTAGTGACTCAAAGCGCTTTTACACAGTGAAACCCAATATCTAAGTTACATTTAAACCAGTGTGGGTGGTACCGGGAGGAGGTGGGTAAAGTGTCTCGCCCAAGGGATGGCGGAAGCGGGGCTCAGACCTGGAGCCCTCAAGTTGCTGGCACGGCCACTCCACCAAGCAAGCTACACCGCCCCAATGAACACAGAAGTTGAATTGACCAGATTACACCTTTAGTTTTTTTTACAATGATGATTAATCGAAAGTGTGTTTCCAAACAGTGCCTCTTCCCGCTGGTCAGTCGGCCCCTAGAGGACATTTTGGCCAGCTTGGTTCCAGCAGCTCAAAGCAGAAAGAGGGCGGCCACGGCCCTCGAAGAAGAAAGGGAGGAGGAGGAGGTCAAAGCCAAGCATCTGCGCTCTGACCCGCCTCCCGCGGCAGACGTCAACAACGCAGAGAGCGGCGCTCTAAATTGCCGCCATGAGGCTCAAAGCGAGGCGGAGAATCAACCCTGCTCGGATTCCCCATTGGGGCTAGACTGTGGTGTTCTAGAGAGTTCTGATTCTACAAGTGGGTCCATGCAGGTTCTGTTGGGGGAAGAAGCAGCCTCTCTTCTCGCCCAAGAAGTGGACACACACCCTTCACAGAGCCCCCCGGCAGCAGAGACGCAGCAGGGCGCCAGGTCCCAAGGCGAGGCGGCGGACCTTGTTTCCGTCCCCGAGCATCTCTTCTGGAGGAACGCTCACAACCTGTGCTGGCTGGACGTCCTGCTGGTGGTTCTGGTCCACTGCCGCGGCCTGAGGAGGTGGAAAGTCCCGCAGGAGCCTCAGCGGGCGGCCGTCTGGCACCTGCTGAGCCGCTACGACGACGCCTGCGCCGCTCTCCGTGCTCGCCAGCAGACAGGAAGTGGTGAGTGCCGTAACTCGGGTCTTCAATGTTCTCCAGGCCTGAAGGAGGCAGGGGTCTCCAAGGTTTTGTTGTCCAAATAAAATCTGTTTAAAAGCAGTCAAAGTGCGAGCAAAAAGACAACAAATATTTTTTTTTAATAATACATTTTGGATCAGGTTTAGTGTTGTCCCCATACCAATATTTTAGTACCGGTACCCAAATGTATTTCGATACCGGACCACAAAAAGTGTCATTGTCTTTATTTTAACAAAAAAGTCTTAGGGTACATTAAACATGTTTATAACTGTAATTTAGTTCTAAAGGCCTACTGAAAGCCACTACTAGTCTGATAGTTTATATATCAATGATGAAATATTAACATTGCAACACATGCCAATACAGCCTTTTTAGTTTACTAAATTGCAATTTTAAATTTCCCGCGAAGTGTCGTGTTGTAAACTTTTGATGACGCGTGCGTTAGGCGTCTCTGGTTGTAGCGGACATTATTTTCCAGCCCGATCCAAGCTATAAGTAGTCTGCTTTAATCGCATAATTACACAGTATTTTGGACATCTGTGTTGCTGAATCTTTTGCAATTTGTTCAATTAATAATGAAGTCAAAGCAGAAAGATGGAGGTGGGAAGCTTTCAGCCTTTAGCCACACAAACACACGGTGTTTCTTTTTTTTTTTAAATTCCCGGAGCTCAAGCTTTACTATGGATCAGAGCGGTCAAGCGAACATGGATCCCGACTACATGTCAACCGGCAGTTTTCGGTGAGAAAATTGTGGTAATAAGTGCAGTGCACTATCAACACCGTGTATGGTGCGGATGGTGTTCTGCTGACCTCAACTGCGGATGTTGTGGATAGGTGGAAGGAATACTTCGAAGACCTCCTCAATCCCACCAACACGTCTTCCTATGAGGAAGCAGTGCCTGCGGAATCTGTGGTGAACTCTCCTATTTCTGGGGCTGAGGTAGTGAAAAAGCTCCTCGGTGGCAAGGCCGCGGGGGTGGATGAGATCCACCCGGAGTTCCTTAAGGCTCTGGATGCTGTGGAGCTGTCTTGGTTGACAAGACTCTGAAGCATCGCGTGGACATCGGCGGCGGTACCTCTGGATTGGCAGACCGGGGTGGTGGTCCCTCTCTTTAAGAAGGGGGACCGGAGGGTGTGTTCCAACTATCGTGGGATCACACTCCTCAGCCTTCCCGGTAAGGTTTATTCAGGTGTACTGGAGAGGAGGCTACGTCGGATAGTCGAAACTCGGATTCAGGAGGAACAGTGTGGTTTTCGTCCTGGTCGTGGAACTGTGGACCAGCTCTATACTCTCGGCAGGGTTCTTGAGGGTGCATGGGAGTTTGCCCAACCAGTCTACATGTGCTTTGTGGACTTGGAGAAGGCATTCGACCGTGTCCCTCGGGAAGTCCTGTGGGGAGTGCTCAGAGAGTATGGGGTACCGGACTGTCTTATTGTGGCGGTCCGTTCCCTGTATGATCAGTGCCAGAGCTTGGTCCGCATTGCCGGCAGTAAGTCGAACACGCTTCCAGTGAGGGTTGGACTCCGCCAAGGCTGTCCTTTGTCACCGATTCTGTTCATAACTTTTATGGACAGAACTTCTAGGCGCAGTCAAGGCGTTGAGGGGTTCCGGTTTGGTGACCGCAGGATTAGGTCTCTGCTTTTTGCAGATGATGTGGTCCTGATGGCTTCATCTGGCCGGGATCTTCAGCTCTCACTGGATCAGTTTGCAGCCGAGTGTGAAGAGACCGGAATGAAAATCAGCACCTCCAAGTCCGAGTCCATGGTTCTCGCCCGGAAAAGGGTTGAGGAGGAGACCCTGCCCCAAGTGGAGGAGTTCAAGTACCTAGGAGTCTTGTTCACGAGTGAGGGAAGAGTGGATCGTGAGATCGACAGGCGGATCGGTGCGGCGTCTTCAGTAATGCGGACGTTGTACCGATCCGTTGTGGTGAAGAAGGAGCTGAGCCGGAAGGCAAAGCTCTCAATTTACCGGTCGATCTACGTTCCCATCCTCACCTATGGTCATGAGCTTTGGGTCATGACCGAAAGGATAAGATCACGGGTACAAGCGGCCGAAATGAGTTTCCGGGTCTCTCCCTTAGAGATAGGGTGAGAAGCTCTGCCATCCGGGAGGAACTCAAAATAAAGCCACTGCTCCTCCACATCGAGAGGAGCCAGATGAGGTGGTTCGGGCATCTGGTCAGGATGCCACCCGAACGCCTCCCTAGGGAGGTGTTTAGGGCACGTCCAACCGGTAGGAGGCCACGGGGAAGACCCAGGACACGTTGGGAAGACTATGTCTCCCGGCTGGCCTGGGAACACCTCGGGATCCCCCGGGAAGAGCTAGACGAAGTGGCTGGGGAGAGGGAAGTCTGGGTTTCCCTGCTTAGGCTGTTGCCCCCGCGACCCGACCTCGGAGAAGCGGAAGAAGATGGATGGATGGATATTTTTAGGCCATGTGACGATACACCATATATATGTGGAGATTTTTGCTTCACCCTTGAATGAACACTTGATGTATATAATCACAGCAGTATGATGATTCTGTGTCTACATTCAAACATTCTGCTTCATACTGCATTCATGTATGCTACTTTTAAACTTTCATGCAGAGAAGGAAATCACAACTAAAAGTGTATTTATTAAACAGTTATTTAGCAGTGGCACAAACATTCATGTCATTTCAAAAGATTGTCAGAGACATTTTAAAACAAGCTATGAGTGCACTTTTGTGCATGATGTCACTAAGATGACATATCAAAACACTAAATTAAAGTGCACTTTTTGTATAGAACACTAAATAAATGATAAATAAATGGGTTGTACTTGTATAGCGCTTTTCTACCTTCAAGGTACTCAAAGCGCTTTGACACTACTTCCACATTTACCCATTCACACACTGATGGAGGGAGCTGCCATGCAAGGCGCCAACCAGCACCCATCAGGAGCAAGGGTGAAGTGTCTTGCTCAGGACACAACGGACATGACGAGGTTGGTTCTAGGTGGGATTTGAACCAGTGACCCTCGGGTTGCGCACGGCCACTCTCCCACTGCGCCACTACTACAACAGTTTAAAACAAAGTCCACTTTTGTGCATGATGTCACTAAGATGACATCAAAACAACACTAAATTAAAGTGCACTTTTTGTACAGAACACTACTACAACAGTTTAAAACAAAGTGCACTTTTGTGCATGATGTCATTAAGATGACATCAAAACAACACTAAATTAAAGTGCACTTTTCGTACAGAACACTACTACAATAGTTTAAAACAAAGTGCAATTTTGTGCATGATGTCACTAAGACAACATCAAAACAACACTAAATTAAAGTGCACTTTTTGTACAGAACACTACTACAACAGTTTAAAACAAAGTCCACTTTTGTGCATGATGTCACTAAGATGACATAAAAACAACACTAAATTAAAATGCACTTTTGTGCATGATGTCATTAAGATGACATCAAAACAACACTAAATTGAAGTGCACTTTTTGTACAGAACACTACTACAATAGTTTAAAACAAAGTACACTTTTGTGCATGATGTCACTAAGATGACATATCAAAACAACACTAAATTAAAGTACAGTTTTTCTACAGAACACTACTACAATAGTTTAGAACAAAGTGCACTTTTGTGCATGATGTCACACAAGATATTTCAACAAGTGTCAAATAAAAATGAGCTGCATGATAGGAAATCAAATAGTGTGTGTCCTTCGCTTTGTGGTAGGTTTCTGTGGATGTTATCTCCTTCTGTTGTTGACTTTTTTTTTTCATACATTGTTGATGAGAAAATGGTTGCTTGGGCATTTTGTGGGTGTGGCACCGAATCGAAATGTTGACATGCGGAGGTCCAAGCACACCTCATTCTCTAGTGCAGGAGTAGGGAACCTGTGGCTCTTTTGATGACTGCATCTGGCTCTCAGATAAATCTTAGCTGACATTGCTTAACACCATAATTATGAATAATTTCGCTGGTAATCATAGTACTAAAAATAACGTGCAAAATTTAAAACATTCTCATGCATTTAAATCCATCCATCCGTTTTCTACCGCACCTGTTCAAGAAGCCGCATTAATGGTAAGAAGTATTTTATGTCACGATGGGGGGGGTCGTTCCCCCCCAGGAAGGCGGACGGACTACTCGGGACATGGCATTTAGGTAAAAACATGATTTAATTTAAACTAAAAAAAAGATACAAACAAAAATCGCTCACAGCGGAGGCACAACTTGGGCTAAGGAAGAAAGCTAACGCATAAACAGACTATGAACATAAATCAAACAAAAGTTACTTGGCATGGCATGAAGCACGAAACTATGGCAAGGCATGAAACAAGTCAGCACAGAGCAAGAAAAGATCAGGGCGACTGACTGGCAAAGACGAGCTTAAATACTGCCTTTGATTAGTGCTCGGGAAGCAGGTGAGCGGGCATTTTGTCCACCAGAGACAGGTGGACAAAATGAGTAACCAAGGAAACCAGACAAAGGAGTGGAAACAAACAGGAACTTAAAGAGTCGAAAGGACAAACAGCACATGGCCAAACAAAAACATGATCAACAGACATGACATTTGATTTTTTATTGGTTAGCTTCAGAATAACAATGTTATTAAAAAGAATAAAAGACTTATTATACTCTAAAAATGTTGGTCTTACTTAAAAATGCACACATTTTGTTGTATTCAGTGTTAAAAAATATGATATGGCTCTCACTGAAATACATTTTGAAATATTTGGCTTTCATGGCTCTCTCAGCCAAAAAGGTTCCCGACCCCCTGCTCTAGCGGGTGACTTTTCGAATGATGCTACTTATTAGCAGTGCTGCTACTTTTTGTAGCAACACTTTTGGCGCACATTTGACATATTACAGTTGTCTGTTCAACATCTTCCCGCTTGAAGCCAAACCACCGCCAGACGATGGACCCCCTGCTGTTTTTCTTGGGAATTATTTCTCCCTTCATTTGTTACCAGATTCGCACCATCTCTCTCTCTCGTATTACCACTTGCACCACAGCTAAGGTTACCCATGCTGCTACCTCTCTGCTCCTGGGGCAGGACATACCGGTACCAAAATATTGGTATTGTCACAACACTGCACTTAATATACCGTATTTCCTTGAATTGCCACCGGGTGTATAGTATGCGCCTGCCTTGAATTACTGCCGTGTCAAACTCGCTTCGCAAAATAATTAGCGCATGCTTAGTATTACCGCTGGGTCAAACTTGTGACGTCACGCCCTGTCATCATTTTCAAAATGGAGGAGGCTGATTCCAATACCGGTAATTTGAAATCGCATAAAGGGAAGAATATTAAGAGCTATTCAGTAGGATTTAAGGTCCAAGCTACTGAATACCGGTATGCTAAAAAGAACAGTAAGCAGCTATGTTTTATTAATATAGCTGTGGAGTGGTGGAGCCGACGGCGAGCGAGCGGAAGAGCGACCTGGACTGAGGTTTTATTGAAAAATAAACAGTCAAACTGCTCAAGCCATGTCCTTCCTTGGTGGTCCTGGGAACCCGCAAGACGACGGCTTGAGACCGTCACAATACCGTAGCTACGTCTGTCAAATATGAGTTATTAAATGACTCCCGCCTCATGGTGGTAGAGGGCGCTAGTGATCCTTCTTGCGACTACTCGGCTGCAGAAGAAGTGAAATGAGTGACGTGGTATGTGCTGGGACGGATATGACGGATATGAACAGGACCAGCAAGAGTGAGCAGCGTGTGTTTATTAAAATAAAATACTTTTCTAAACTGGAATTTTAATCGAAGCAGGAGGTAATAAAGGAAGATCTCCAGAGAGACTTTTAAAACTGAAGAAAGATAAGGAAGACTTCTATAAACAAGTTATCGATGCTTTTGATCCGAAGGAGCTGGCATGGACTATATTTATAAGTAAAGGTAAGACCATAAAAACGTTTTTTTTTTACTCAAACGTGCTTTTCATTAAGGTATCCTTACATCACACTCAAATTTTTACTGCGTGCCTTTGGTAAGTGCCAAAGTGAGAAGAGGTTTTAAAATATTTAGCGCATGCTTACTTTTACCGCGTGCCTTTTGGTAAGCGCCAAAGTGAGAAGAGGTTTTAAAATATTTAGCGCATGTTAGTGCATGCTTACTTTTACCACATGCCTTTTGGTAAGCGCAGGAGTGAGAAAAGGTTTTACATTAATTAGCGTTCCGGCAGCAATTCAAGGAAGTACGGTATTTTTGATAGGTCATGAAAAATATCAATAATGGAAGTGTTGATGTCAACACTTCCATTATTGATAGTTTTTCTGCCACGTTGTAGGCGACAAAGGTTTGTCTTGTTTTTTTTTTTTTTTTTGACAAAATAAAAATGTATCAAAATGTCCCCTGTATTGATGATGTTTGAAACAGACTAGTCGTCCTCGTGCAATACTAAGACACTCAAACACTCCAGTATCGTGTGATAACAGTCTGCTCACATGTCTGTTTAGATGGCAGCGCGATGGTGCCGCGTGACGCCCTACAACACGCCGACGAGCGCCTGCGTCGCCTGAGAGCCTCCATTTTTGATTCCCTGCAGTCTAAGTTGCACTGCAGACTTGGTGAGGGAGTGGACTCTCATGGTGAGGTTCACGGTTCACTCCTGGCTTTTTCCCTCCTCCTCCTCGACATTTTCCTCTGCACGTCACTGGTGAAGGGGGAGTGGAGCGCAGGAAGGGGCGTGTCTAATCCCTGGGTTGTATGTGTCCACCTCAGGTCAGATGGAGAGTCCCGTCTTCGCCCTGCCGCTGTTGCTGGCCAGCGACTCGTGGGCGGAGCCTCTTTTCCAGACCACCTTCCACTGGGAGTTGGAGTGTGCCCAATGCCAGACCGTCACAAGACAAAAGTCAGTCCACTTCAGGGGTTCTCGACATTTTTGGCCTCGGAGCCCGACTACTCCACTACAGGGAGGCCCGGGGCCCACTCCTATATTAGTAATCTTACTTATTTCAATCATAATAATTATATCCAACCTCACAGTTTAAATCTTTGCCAAATGATATGAGAGTAGCTTTCGCCATTCTGCCTAATGTTGTGCCCTACAAAGTGTTTACCCTGTAAGTATTGTGCTTATCAGCTGTTTGATTGTAGCGTGCGTCTTAGTTGTAGTTTTAATTACCAAATTTGGAGGTCTTGAAATCGCCGTGTAAAATTACTATTGCTAATAGTAGCTAATCTAATGTTAGTTAGCTTACAGATCGGTTACTCTTTTAAAATGTGCTAACTCTTAATTTTGATCATAATCAATATCTAACCTCCGTTTAAATCTATGTCAAATGCTTTCTCCCGGTCGAATGTATTATGTTGTGCCCTACAAAGTGTTTACACTGTAGGTTTTGTGCTTATTAACCACCAGCTGTTTGATTGTGGCGTCCGTCTTAGTTGTAGTTTTCGTTACCAAATTTGGGGGTGTTTAAAGCGCCATGTAAATTTGTTATGCTAATAGTAGCATGTCTATGGCAAATCTAATGTAAATTAGCATCCAGCGATTACTCTGGTAAAACGCGCTTACTCTTAATTATAATCATAATCAATAATTATATCTGACCTCAGTTTAAGTATTTGTCAAATGATTTGTCCATTAAGGTGAATGTCTTATGTTGTGCCCTACAAAGTGTTTACCCTGTAAGTATTGTGCTCATCAGCTGTTTGTTTGTAGCTGTTTGTTTGTAGCGTGAGTCTTAGTTGTGGTTTTAATTACCAAATTTGGAGGTCTTCAAATGGCCATGTAAAATTGCTAACGCTAATAGCCTGTCTGGCTAATCTAATGTAAATTAGCATCCAGATTAGCGCATTTTGAAAGGGTAATCTTACTCTTATTTTTAATCATAATCAATAACTATATCTAACCTCAGTTTAAGTCTTTGTCAAATGATTTGTCCATTAAGGTGAATGTCTTATGTTGTGCCCTACAAAGTGTTTACACCGTAAGTGATGTGCTTATTACCCACCAGCTGTTTTCGTTACCAAATTTGGGGGTGTTTAAAGCGCCATGTAAATTTGCTAATGCTAATAGTAGCCTGTCTATGGCAACTCTAATGTAAATTAGCTTCCAGAGATTACTCTTTCAAAACGCGCTTTTAGTTTTAATCATAATCAATAATTATATCCAACCTCAGTTTAAGTCTTTGTCAAATTATTTCTCCATTAAGGTGACTAGCTTATGTTGTGCCCTACAAAGTGTTTACACTGCAAGTGATGTGCTTATTACCCACCAGCTGTTTGATTGTAGCGTCCGTCTTCAGTGTAGTTTTCGTTACCAATTTTGGAGGTGTTGAAAGCGCCATGTAAAATTGCTAATGCTAATAGTAGCCTGTCTATGGCAAATCTAATGTAAATTGGCATCCAGAGATTACTCTTTCAAAACGCGCTTACTCTTAATTTTAGTCATAATCAATAATTATATCCCACCTCAGTTTATGTCTTTGTCAAATGCTTTCTCCATTAAGGTGAATGTCTTATGTTGTGCCCTACAAAGTGTTTACCCTGTAAGTATTGTGCTTATCAGCTCTTTGTTTGTAGCGTGAGTCTTAGTTGTAGTTTTATTAGTGCTTATTACCCACCAGCTGTTTGATTTTAGCTTCCGTCTTGGTTGTAGTTTTCGTTACCAAATTTGGAGGTGTTGAAAGCGCCATGTAAAATTGCTAATGCTAATAGTAGCCCGTCCATGGCAATCTAATGTAAATTGGCCTCAAGACAGTGGATTTTGAAAGAGTAATCTTATTCTTAATTTTAATCATACTCAATAATTATATCTAACCTCAGTTTAAATCTTTGTCAAATGCTTTCTCACTCTCGAAGGTCTTATGTTGTGCCCTAAAAGTGTTTACACTGTAAGTGTTGTGCTTATTACACACCAGCTGTTTGATTGTAACATTGTTAGTTGTGGTTTTCATTACCAAATTTTAAGGTTTTGAAAGTGCCATGTAAACTTGCTAATGCTAATATTAGCTTGTCCATGGCAAATCCAACGTAGATTACCATTAAGACTTGATTTTGAAAGACTAATCTTTACTATTTTAATCACACTCAATAATCATATCTCACCACACAGTTGAAATCCTTGTCAAATGCTTTCTCCCCGTCGAATGTCTTATGTTGTGCCCTACAACGTGTTTACACTACAAGTGTTGTGTTTATTACACAACAGCTGTTTGATTGTGACATTCATGTTGGTTGTGGATTTCATTACCAAATTTGAAGGTGTCGAAAGCGCCATGTAAACTTGCTAATGCTAAATAGTAGCCTGTCCATGGCAAATACAATTAGCCTCGAGCTAACACATTTTGAAATATTTACGTCCTGCCGTTTTTTTTTTTTCAAACAGAGTCCAGTCGGTGCGCATAAAAGTACCAAATTGGCTTCCCCACTTGAGTCATAATTTTTGCGCCGAAGAAACTCGTAAGACTTTAGCTCCAGACTTCTTCTATTTGTTTGAGATTGTCATGACTGCCCCTAAGTGGTGGAAAGGTGGATTACAGCTGAGTACCAAACTTGATGGTTAGTCCTTAGGACAGGGGTCACCAACCTTTTTGAAAGCAAGAGCTAATGCGAAGGGCTACCAGTTTGATACACACTTAAATAAATTGCCAGAAATAGCCAATTTGCTCAATTTACCTTTAATAAATAAATCTATATATATAAAAAAATGGGTATATCTGTCTGTCATGCCGTCGTACATTTTATTTCCTTTTACGGAAGTTTTTTTGTAGAGAATAAATGATGAAAAAAACACTTAATTGAACAGTTTAAAAGAGGAGAAAACACCCAAAAAATGATAATTGAATTTTGAAACATAGTTTATCTTCAATTTCGACTCTTTAAAATTCAGAATTCAACCAAAAAAAAATTAATAGAAAAACTAGCTAATTTGAATCTTTTTGAAAAAAATTTAAAATAATTTATGGAACATCATTAATAATTTTACCTGATCAAGATTAATTTTAGAATTTTGATGACATCTTTTAAATGTGTTAAAATCCAATCTGCACTGTTAGAATATATAACAAATTCTAGATTTTCCAGAACAAAAATTTAAAAGACTTTGAAATACGATTTAAATTAGATTCTACAGATTTTCTAGATTTGCCAGAATAATATTTTAGAATTCTAATCATAATAATTTTGAAGAAATATTTCACAAATATTCTTCGTCAAAAAAACAGAAGCTAAAATGAAGAATTAAATAAAAATTTATTATTCTTTACAATAAAAAAAAAAAAATACTTGAACATTGAGAGAGAGAACAAAATAAACAATACTTTTTGGTGGAAAATAAGCGCCCCCCGCGACCCCGAAAGGGAATAAGCGGTAGAAAATGGATCTATGGAATATTGCATATTGTGTGTGTTCCTATATAGATAGAGAGAGAGAGAGAGAGGGAACGAAATAATGCTTTTTTGTGTAAAATATTGCATGTTGTGTGTGTTTAGCATTAAAAAAAACAAATTTTCTTACAAAACAGCATAAAAAAACATTAAAAACTTATAATCGATGCAAAGACTGAAACTGGAGATTTTAGTGTTTAAAGTTAAAAAAAATAAATAAATAAAATAAAAAAAAATGACTTTTTTTGAACACTTACTTTAGTGGGATTTTTTTTATACTGTCATTGTTGTTAATGAATCAAAATCAATGTTGTTATGAATTTTGGACTTATTAAAAATCCTGAAATCGAGCTAGAGATTATAGTGTTTAAAGTAAAATGAAAATAAAAAAAATATTTTTAACACTTTTTAGTGAATTTTACTGGGATTATCTTTTAAACAATGAATCAAAATCAATGTCATGAATGTTGAATGCGTCCCACCTTCGTTTAAAATTCACTGAGATAATGACTTTCACTATGTCAAGCGCTTTGAGTCACTAGAGAAAAGCGCTATATAAATGTAGTCCACTTGACTCACCTTATTTAAATTGTCAGGAAAGAAGAGGAAGGAATTTAAAATGACAAATGGGTTGTACTTGTATAGCGCTTTTCTACCTTCAAGGTACTCAAAGCGCTTTGAGACTACTTCCACATTTACCCATTCACACACTGATGGAGGGAGCTGCCATGCAAGGCGCCAACTAGCACCCATCAGGAGCAAGGGTGAAGTGTCTTGCTCAGGACACAACGGACGTGACGGGTTTGGTTCTAGGTGGGATTTGAACCAGTGACCCTCGGGTTGCGCACGGCCACTGCGCCACGCCGTGTTTAAAAATCCTAAAATAATTTTTAAGGTTGTATTGTTTCTCTAAAATTGTCTTTCTGAAAGTTATAAGAAGCAAAGTAAAAAAAATAAATTAATTTATTTAAACAAGTGAAGACCAAGTCTTTCAAATTTTCTTGGATTTTCAAATTCTATTGAGTTTTGTCTCTCTTAGAATTAAAATTGTTGAGCAAAGCGAGACCAGCTTGCTAGTAAATAAATACAATTTAAAAAATCGAGGCAGCTCACTGGTAAGTGCTGCTATTTGAGCTATTTTCAGAACAGGCCAGCGGGCGACTCATCTGGTCCTTACGGGCGACCTGGTGACCCCTGCCTTAGGACACGTCGTCTGATTTGCATAATTGGCCATTACACATGTGCGATTGTGATGCACAGTCAATTGAACGCATTTCCACTTTCACCAGAGTCACGAAGACGCTCGCCACCTTCACCAACATCCTGCCCGACTGGCACCCGCTCCACGCCAGCCACTTGGCGCCGTGCAACGTGTGCCAGGCCAAGAACCAGAGGCGGAGCATGAGGCTGGAGAGGTGAGTGACACCTGTCAGGTGCCCAGGTGACGCCCCCCCCCCCGTCCCGTCTGAGCCGCTCTGTCTCTCCCCTCCTCCCCCACACAGTTTGTCTGCGGTGTTGGCGCTGCACTTTGTGGAGGGTCTGGCCCACAGCGACGTCACCCAGCTGGCCTTCACCTTCAAGGGGCGGAGCCACGCGGTCACCGCGCTGGTGCAGTACGACCAGCACGCCAAGCACTTTGTCTCCTGGACGCGCAGGCCTGACGGTAGGTGGCGCTCTTCTTGCCTTTTATGGAGCATTCAATGCATCAGAAGGGTCCAAAGTGGCCTTCGTTGGCATTCTATTGTGATTTTTTTATATTAGCATGTTAGATTTATTTTATTGTATTTTTTAGCTCATTTTGCAGGTATACACCTCCAGCGTAATATTTTTGGATAGCATGATAGCCATTAGCATGCTATGGGTTTTTTTTTTAGCCAATTGCATACACCTCAGTCATATTTTGGTACTTAATGTATGTCACACTTAGCATTTTAACATGCTAATGTTAGTATGTTAAGTTTTTTTTTTGCAATTTTTGCAGGTATAAAACTTCAGCTTCCAATATTTTAGATAGCATGCTAAGGTTTGTATGTTAGCTAATTGCATACACCTCAGTCGTATTTTGCTACTTGACGCATGTTACTGTTGGCTTTTTAGCATGATAATGTTAGTACATAAGATTTTTTTTTTTTAATTTGGGAGTTCTAAACCTTCAGCATGGAATATTTTAGATAGCATGATACCCATTAGCATGCTAGCTTTTTTTTAGCTAATTACATACACCTCAGTCATATTTTGGTACTTAATGTATGTCACACTTAGCATTTTAACATGCTAACGTTAGTATGTTAGTTTTTTTTTGCAATTTTTGCAGGTATAAAACTTCAGCTTCCAATATTTTAGATAGCATGATACGCATTAGCATGCTAAGGTTTGTATGTTAGCTAATTGCATACACCTCAGTCATATTTTGGTACTTAATGTATGTCACATTTGGCATTTTAGCATGCTAACGTTAGTATGTTGGTTTTTTTTTGCAATTTTTGCAGGTATAAAACTTCAGCTTCCAATATTTTAGATAGCATGTTACGCATTAGCATGCTAAGGTTTGTATGTTAGCTAATTGCATACACCTCGGTCATATTTTGCTACTTGACGCATGTTACTGTTGGCATTTTAGCATGCTAATGTTAGTATGTTAGTTTTTTTTTGCAATTTTTGCAGGTATAAAACTTTGTCTAATATTTTAAATAGCATTATACGCATTAGCATGCTAAGGTTTGTATACTAGCTAATTGCATACACCTCAGTCATATTTTGCTACTTACGTATGTTACTGTTTGCATTTTAGCATGCTAATGTTAGTATACTAGTTTTTTTTGAAAATTTTGCAGTTATAAACCTTCAGCACGGAATATTTTAGATAGCATGATACCCATTAGCATGCTAAGGTTAGTATCCCAGCCTTTTTTTTAGCTAATTGCATACACCTCAGTCATATTTTGTTACTTAATGTATGTCACACTTGGCATTTTAACATGCTAACGTTAGTATATTAGTTTTTTTTTGCAATTTTTGCAGGTATAAAACTTCAGCGTCTAATATTTTAGATAGCATGCTAAGGTTTGTATGCTAACGTTAGTATGTTAGTTTTTTTTGCAATTTTTGCAGGTATAAAACTTCAGCGTCTAATATTTTAGATAGCATGATACGCATTAGCATGCTAAAGTTTGTATGCTAGCTAATTGCATACACCACAGTCATATTTTGCTACATGACGCATGTTACTGTTGGCATTTTAGCATGCTAATGTTAGTATGCTTTTTTTTTTTAGAACAGTTTGGAGGTATAAACTCCAGAGTCTAATATTTTAGATAGCATGATACCCATTAGCATGCTATGGTTCATATGCTTGCTTTTTTTTGCAGCAAATTGGATTCACCTCAGTCATATTTTGGTACTTGACGCATGTTACTGTTGGCTTTTTAGCATGCTAGTTTTTCTTAGCTTATTTTTCAGATATAAGCCTTTAGCATCGAATATTGTAGCTAGCATGATACCCGGTAACATGCTAGCTTATTTTTTATTTGCCAATTTCATACACCTCAGCTGTTTTTTGGTACTTGATGCATGTTACACTTGGCATTTTATCATGCTAACATTAGTATGCTAGTATTTTTTGGCTAACTTTGCAGGTATACACCTCCAGAGTCTTATATTTCAGATAGCATGATACCCATTATCATGCTATGTTTTTTATTCTAGCTTTTTTTTAAGCTAATTGCATATACCTCAGTCATATTTTGCTACTTGACGCACGTTACAGTTAGCATTTTAGCGTTAGCATGCTGATGTTAGTGTTTCCAGCTAATGTTGTAGGGTCGCATCTCTATTTTGGTGTTAATGGTTGGTAGGCTAGCATTTTCAACAAGTTTATCAGAGTAATATATTTTGGTACTTGATGCACGTTAGTTTGCATTTTAGTGTTTGCAACTAATTTAGCAAGTGTATATTTTGGTATGTCACTAATGCCAACTGTTAGCATGCTACCTTTTTCTTTTTAGCTTTTTTTTGCTTGTATATTTTTTTTTTAACTTGACGCTATCGGGCCAAAGAAATTGCATTTTCAGTTGTCGGTTTGGGCATCCCCGCTGTACAGGGTTTAAGACTTGTTTCCATGGCAACCGTGTTGCGACGCACTCAATCAGGGCCGCTTCTTTGCAGGTTCCTGGCTGGAGTCGGACGACCTGAAGCATCCGCACTGCGGCGTTCACCCCGCGCTCCGTGTTCCCGCTCAGGAGATCCACATGGTCTTCTGGGAGGCGGCGGTGGACCACCCGGAGCCCGCCCCCTGTTCCCCGTCCAGCACGTCGCTGATGTCCCCGCCCCCTGACCAGGTTTCGGACGTGGTGGAGCTGGCCATGGACTCCACCACGCTGCTGGACACCTGTGAGGGTCAGTGCGAGGATGAGATCACGCTCATGCTGACGAAGGTCAACGAGGATCCGGGGACCGATCCTCTAGCTGTGGAGCCGGCGCCAGATAGCTCCTCCCTCTTATCGGAGGAAGCAGCGCCTCAGAGCGTGGCCGCCGCTCAACCTTCTCCCGAGAAAGCCCCCAAACGAAGCCGGCGAGTCCTCAAACAGGAAGTTCTTGTATCCCCACCCTCACAGGAAGTGAACGCCGCCACTACACCGGAGCAGAGGGCGTCGCCGGTCTGGTCCAGCGAGAACAGGACGCCATCTTGGCGGCAGGATCCTCGCTCGTCGCTGCTGTCCCCGCCCCCTGACCAGGTGTCGGACGTGGTGGAGCTGGCCATGGGCTCCACCACGCTGCTGGACACCTGCGAGGATGAGATCACGCTCACACTGACTGAGGTCAACGAGGATCCGGAGACCGATCCTCCAGCTGTGGAGCCGGCGCCAGATAGCTCCTCCCTCTTATCGGAGGAAGCGGCGCCTCAGAGCGCGGCCGCCGCTCAACCTTCTCCTGAGAAAGCCCCTAAAAGAAGCCGGAGAGTCCTCAAACAGGAAGTTCCTGTATCCCCACCCTCACAGGAAGTGAACGCCGCCACTACACCGGAGCAGAGGGCGTCGCCAGTCTGGTCCAGCGAGAGCAGGGCGCCATCTTGGCGGCAGGATCCTCGCTCCTCGCTGCTGTCCCCGCCCCCTGACCAGGTGTCGGACATGGTGGAGCTAGCCATGGGCTCCACCACGCTGCTGGACACCTGCGAGGATGAGATCACGCTCACGCTGACGGAGGTCAACGAGGATCCGGAGACCGATCCTCCAGCTGTGGACCCGGCGCCAGATAGCTCCTCCCTCTTATCGGAGGAAGCGGCGCCTCAGAGCGCGGCCGCCGCTCAACCTTCTCCTGAGAAAGCCCCTAAAAGAAGCCGGAGAGTCCTCAAACAGGAAGTTTCTGTATCCCCACCCTCACAGGAAGTGAACGCCGCCACTACACCGGAGCAGAGGGCGTCGCCAGTCTGGTCCAGCGAGAGCAGGGCGCCATCTTGGCGGCAGGATCCTCGCTCCTCGCTGCTGTCCCCGCCCCCTGACCAGGTATCGGACATGGTGGAGCTAGCCATGGGCTCCACCACGCTGCTGGACACCTGCGAGGATGAGATCACGCTCACGCTGACGGAGGTCAACGAGGATCCGGAGACCGATCCTCCAGCTGTGGACCCGGCGCCAGATAGCTCCTCCCTCTTATCGGAGGAAGCGGCGCCTAAGAGCGTGGCCGCCGCTCAACCTTCTCCTGAGAAAGCCCCCAAAAGAAGCCGGAGAATCCTCAAACAGGAAGTTCCTGTATCCCCACCCTCACAGGAAGTGAACGCCGCCCCTGCACCGGAGCAGAGGGCGTCTTGGCGGCAGGATCCTCGCTGCTCCTACCTGCTCAGCAAACACTTCAACCCGACCACTCGCCTCCAACACAGGCCTCAGGCTCCGCCCCCTGTCCAGAAATTGCCGCTGTGCACCCAGGACAGCGGCGACCTCCTGTTGAAGGCCGCCGAGAGGTTCAGTGCGTTCGGGATGCACGCTCAAGCTCAAGCTCCGCCCCTCCCGCCCGCGCCGAGCCTTCACAAAGACCACCAGAAGTTTCCCGTGGACACGGAGACGCTGCGCTACCTACTCTGCAAGAAGCTGAAGGCCAAGAAGAAGAAGCTGGCCAAGCTCGACCGGGCGCTGAGTCGCCAGGGCGCCGCCCGGCTCCTGCCCGACAGCACCCGCCTCTGCTCGCCCGGCGCCGGCGCCGTCACCTCCAGCACCTACGACGACAACAGCCTCCTCTCCGAGCTGCTCTCGCCGCACAACCTGTCGCCCGACAGCTCGGGCTTCCTCCCCGCGCTCGCCGGACCCCACGACGGCGGCGGGGAGCCCGCAGACGTGGCTTCTCACCAAGAAAACTTCCTGGACGACTTCCTGGCGTCGTCCGCCCAACCGACGCCCCTGGAGGCGGAGGTGCTGCACGACCTGGAGCTCTTCTGGTGACAAGGGTAGCCTAGCAACCACACCCTGCTCGCTCATTGGACGGTGCTTTTGTTGTGAGCAAAGTGCTACCTGTGGCACAATTGTTAGCATTTAATATTAGCATGCTAGCTTTTTCACCCATTTTGCACTTCCGCGTCAAATATTTTGTTACTTGACGAATGACACCTGTTAGCATGCTAACGTTAGTGTTTCCAGCTAATTTTGTAGGGTGGCACCTCAGTCCTATTTTGGTGCTAATGTTAGCGCGCTAGCATTAATTTTGGAGGGTTACACCTCAGTCTTATTTTAGTGTTAACGTTAGCACGCTAACATTAGTGTTTTAGCTAATTTCCTCTTGTCTTATTTTGGTGTTAATTTTAGCACGCTAACGTTAGTGTTTTCAGCTAATTCTGTAAGGTGACACCTCAGTCCTATTCTAGTGTTAATGTTAGCATGCTAACATTAGTGTTTCCAGCTAATTTTGTTGGGTTGCACCTCACTCCTATTTTGGTGCTAATGTTAGCGCGCTAACATTAATTTTGTAGGGTTACACCTCAGTCCTATTTTAGTGTTCATGTTAGCATGTTAACATTAGTGTTTTCAGCTAATTTCCTCTGTCCTATTTTGGTGTTAATGTTAGCACGCTAACGTTAGTGTTTTCAGCTAATTCTGTAAGGTGACACCTCAGTCCTATACTAGTGTTTATGTTAGCATGCTTACATTAGTGTTTCCAGCTAATTTTGTTGGGTTGCACCTCACTCCTATTTTGGTGCTAATGTTAGCGCGCTAACATTAATTTTGTAGGGTAACAGCTCAGTCCTATTTTATTGTTAATGTTAGCACGTTAACATTAGTATTTTCGGCTAATTTCCTCTGTCCTATTTTGGTGTTACTGTTAGCACGCTAATGTTAGTGTGTCCAGCTAATTTTGTAGAGTGACACCTCAGTCCTATTTTAGTGTTAATGTTAGCAGGCTAATGTTAGTATTTCCAGCGAATTTTGTAGGGTTGCACCTCAGTCCTATTTTGGTGCTAACGTTAGCACGCTAATGTTAGTGTCTCCAGCTAATTTTGTAGGGTGACACCTCAGTCCTATTTTGGTGCTAATGTTAGCACGCTAACATTAGTATTTTCGGCTAATTTCCTCTGCCGTTTTTTGGTGTTAATGTTAGCACGCTAACATTAGTGTTTCCAGCTAACTTTGTAGGGTGACACTTCTATTTTGGTGTCAATGTTAGCAGGCTAGCATTTTCAACAAGTTTATCAAAGTAATATATTTTGGCACTTGACGCACATCAGTTAGCATTTTAGGGTTTGTAACTAATTTAGCAAGTCTATGTTTTGGTACGTCGCTAATGCTAACTTTAAGCACGCTTTTGTTAGCACAGTGCTGCAGTTGTTAATATGTTAGCGTAGTACCGTTGGCGTTCTAGCTTCTTTCGCTCATATTTTTGTTACCAGACGCTATCTGGCCAGCGTGCGAACTGTTAGTATTTCAGTTTAGTTTTTTCGGCACTCGCAGACTGTTTCGACTGAAATTTGTAGTTCTCTGGGGGAAAAATAAAGTATGTTTTGCAGGTTTTGAACCAAAATGGCCCTCAGTTGTAAAAATTTGGGCTAGCTCCACTTAAGTTGACAGGAAGTTGGGTTGCGTACTTCCTTTTTTTGTAGAGGTGCACAACATTTTCTTATTTACTCGAAAATGTCACCAGCCAATTTTGTTTTTGCACTTAACTTACTGGAAATCTAGGCGCCGTCATCTAGGCAGGTCTAAAGGTTATGCTAACAGTGCTAACAATGCTAACTGACTCGTAATGAAAGCACGCTTCTCCACTCACCTTGCAAACAACCGGAGTACATTTTGATTGACAAGGAATAAAAGTTGTGCTACTGGGAGCGACGCTCCATAACGTAACTACATTTTGCAGTTGTGGTAGCGTCGCTCATAGTTTTTCAACCAGCAGTGTTGTTGTTGGAGAAGAAACTTTAAGTTGTCAACTTTGTACTTTCTTCCTCAACGTGTAAATAGATGCTGCTTTTACATAGGGGTGGGCCAAAGAAAAGGCAAGCTAAAAGAAATACAAAGAGCGGGGTGCTAAATGACATTTAGAAGTAATGGACCCTTTTGGGTCCTTGACTTTAAAATATACTTCCAGTGATAAAGTACTTTATCTTCATTCAGACAGAAAAAAATACACATACTTTAATATGATCTAATAATGCAAAAATATATTTTTAAACAATAAAAATACATCATTTAATATCTGTTGGACTTATTTCAACCATGTAATAGTACTTTGTAAAAAATAAAAAATAAATTCCACCTATTTCACCAAAATTTTACCGTTTATTTACAGTAATATATTGTGAAAACAGCTTAAAAAAAAAACTAGCATACAAACATGAACATGCTGAGATGCATACCTGCTAACTTAACTAAAAACACCTTTTACGATTAAAAACTAAACAAAAATGGCAGCTCAGTCGCCAGATTTTTACCCCCCCAAAAACTATTATTGTTTTTCCTTTACAGTACTATACTGGAAAAACAACTGGAAAAAAAACAAAACTAGCATACAAACATGAACATGCTGAGATGCATACCTGCTAACTTAACTAAAAACACCTTTTATGTTAAACAACAAAAATGGCCGGATTTTACCCCCGAAAAAATAGTACTGCCGTTTTTAATTTTTAGTAATATACTGTAAAAAACACACACCCAAAAAAACTAGCATACAAACGTGAAAATGCTGAGATGCATACCTGCTAACTTAACTAAAAACACCTTTTACGATAAAAACTAAACAAAAATGGCAGCTCAGCTGCCAGAATTTTACCTCCAAAAAACTAGTTTTTTCTATACTGTAATATACTGTTAAAACAGCTAAAAATCTAAACTAGCATACAAACATGAACATGCTGAGATGCATACCTGCTAACTTAACTAAAAACACCTTTTACGTTAAACAACAAAAATGGACGGATTTTATCCCCCCAAAAATAGTACCGTTTTAAATTTTTAGTAATATACTGTAAAAAACACACACCAAAAAAAACTAGCATACAAACGTGAACATGCTGAGATGCATACCTGCTAACTTAACTAAAAACACATATTACGATAAAAACTAAACAAAAATGGCAGCTCAGCTGCCAGAATTTTACCTCCAAAAAACAAGTTTTTTCTATCCAATAATATACTGTAAAAACAGCTAAAAAACCAAACTAGCATACAAACATGAACATGCTGAGATGCATACCTGCTAACTTAACTAAAAACACATTTTATGGTAAAAACAACAAACAAAAATGGCAGCTCAGTCACAAAAATTTTACCGTTAAAAAAAAACAGTTGTACTGTTTTTCCTTTACAGTAATGTACTGTAAAAACAGCTCAAAGAAAACTAGCACACAAACGTGAACAGGCTGAGATGCATACCTGCTAACTTAATTAAAAACACCTTTTTATGGTAAAAACAACAAAAATGGCAGAATTTTACCCCCAAAAAACTAGTTTTTTCTATACAATAATATACTGTAAAAAAAAAAAAAGTAGCAAACAAACATGAACATGAAAAAAGGTATCATTCATCAAGTAACAAAATATTTCACATAGCTGCTGACTTAACTACAAACTCATTTTACAGTAAAAAAAAGGCAGCTCAGTCGCCAGAATTTTACTGCAAAATGTTGTTTAAAAATCTACAGGTTTTTTTTGGGTTTTGTTTACAGTGCATATGAAATTGTTAATAATCCAATATATTATTTATACATTTTTCTTCGTACAAGTGGGCCCCCGGGGGCTGCCATGTGGCCCTCCAATAAAAAAGCACTTTGACAGGATACATTTTTACGTTTGTTTCATTCCAATGATTGATTTCCCCTCTCGTCTTGCACTCGCTACTAAAATAAAAGCTTCCACTTTGTGTTCTTTACAATAAACATCAGAATCATGTCTCTTTGTACACAAAGTTGATATTTGTGTACACATGTGACCAAAAGAAGCATTTGATACAAGATTGGTTTGAAAATCCATGTTTGGGTCGGTCATCTTAGACTTCCTCAAAGTCTGGAAACAACCTGGTCCTGAACGTGGGCAAGACCAAGGAGATCATGGTCGACTTCAGGAGGCACCAGTCCAGCACAGCAGGGGAGACGGTAAGCAGCACCAAGTTCCTGGCGGTGCAGATAACTGACAATAGGACCTGCTTCCTACACACACAGGCCCTGTAGAGACCAACTGCATCTCTGCCTGGACTGGAGCCTGCAGTGCCTCAGTCTGGAAGTCTGTCAGCTTCAAACACTGATGACATCTATGAAACAGACCAGAAGCAAGGAATCATGGAGAGACAGAGTTCGATTTAGCTCACGAGGAGAACGCATGGAGCTGCACACTTAGTCGAGGTTTCGTCCTACGCTCTAATGTTCAGCTCCTGCGTCCCTCTATTTATTCAGGAGTTCCCCAATGGGGCCGCCCCTAGTGAAGTGAAGTGAATTATACTTATATAGCGCTTTTCTCTAGTGACTCAAAGCGCGCTTACATAGTGAAACCCAATAAGTTACATTTAAACCAGTGTGTGTGGCACTGGGAGTAGGTGGGTATAGTGTCTTGCCCAAAGACACAACGGCAGTGACTAGGATGGCGGAAGTGGGAATCGAACCTGCAGCCCTTTAAGTTGCTGGCACGGCCACTCTACCAACCGAGCTATGCTGCCCCTAGAAGGAGTGGTCACATATATCATGCAAAGCAGGTCCAGTACGCACAATACGTGACGGAATTTGCTGGGGGGGGGCCTTGTGATTTCGCCTTATCTCTACTTGATCTGCGTGCTGTCGTCTTATCTGCATTGAAGTCCTTGGCTGTTGGCGGCCTAAAACAAAGATCACATCTGCGAGGCAAGAAGTTTTGTCCTTGCACAGATAGAAAACATGCAGCTTGAGTATAATAGCTAATAACTATCGCAACAGACTTCAACCATACTAAAGTTGTGTGATATCATCCATCCCATCCATTTGCTACTGCTTGTTCCCTTTTAGGGTCGCTGGCGGCGCTGGCGCCTATCTCAGCTACAATCGGGCGGAAGGCAGGGTACATCCTGGACAAGTCGCCACCTCATCGCAGGGGCAACACAGACAGACAACATTCACACTCCCACACTAGGGACCATTTAGTGTTCAGGAATGTGATTTTTCCGTCTAAAGTCGGAATTCCACATTTCAGGCTGTGGAAACACTCCCCGCCCACACTACTCGGTGCCTCGTCTGACCTGCTGTGACGTAGATTACCATAGTAACTAGTAGGGTTTTACGGTATACGGGTATTCGTATAGTACCAAGGTACTAATGAATCATATTCGGTACCATACCCTAAGACAAAGGTAGGGAACCTGTGGCTCAAGAGCCAGATGTGGCTCAAGAGCCAGATGTGGCTCTTTTGATGACTGCATCTGGCTCTCCGATAAAGCTTAGCTGACATTGCTTAACACGGTAAGTCATGAATAATAATAATAAAATATTGGGGCGACTTATCCAGGGTGTACCCCTTGAATTGTCGCCGGGGCGCTTATTAATTTGAAACCTCTTCTCACTCCGGTGTTTACCAAAGGCATGCTGTAAATTTAGGCCCGCGCTTATAAATTTGAGTGTGATGTAAGGATACCATCATCAAAAGCACATTTATTTAAAAAAAACGTTATTATGGTCTTACCTTTACTTATAAATGAAGTCCATGCGCAGCTCCTTCTGATCAAAAGCATCGATAACTTGTTTATAGAAGTCTTCCTTATCTTTCTTCAGTTTTAAAAGTCTCTCTGTCTCGATGGAGATCTTCCTTTATTACTTCCTGCTTTGATTGAAAGTCCAGTTTAGAAAATTGTTTTATTTTAGATATGTAATCTTCCATGTTAAAAGTACAAGCGAGAGGAAAAAATAAACAATCGCTGCTTGTTGTCACTTCTTCTGCAGCAGAGTAGTCGCAAGAAGGATCACTAGCGCCCTCTACCACCAGGAGGCGGGAGTCATTTAATGACTCATATTTGACACACGCAGCTACGGTACATTAATAAAACATAGCTGCTTACTGTTCTTTTTAGCACATTCAATACCTTGGACCTTAAATCCTACTGAATAGCTCTTAATCGTCTTCCCTTTATGCGATTTCAAATGATTGAAATCAGCCTCGTCCATTTTGAAAATGATGACAGGTGAAGTGTCACTCGTGACGTGACGAGTTTGACCCTGTGGAAATTCTAGGCATATGCTAATTATTTGGCCAAACGAGTTCGACCCGGCGGAAATTCTAGATATGCGTTAATAAAAATAATATTTTGCGAAACAAGTTTGACCCGGCGTTAATCCTGAGCTAGCGATAATGCTAAACATGCGGTAGTTATTTTGTGAAACGAGTTTGACCCGGCAGTAATTCTAGGCAGGTGCATACTATATACCCGGCGGCAATTCAAGGAAATACGGTGTTTTATTTATTATTGGGTAGCCTCAGAAAAACAATGTCGTTCAAAAGAATAAGAGAGTCATTACACTCAAAATGTTGGTCTTACTTAAAAATGCACACATTTAGTTGTATTCAGTGTTAAAAAATATTATATGGCTCTCACAGAAATACATTTTATGATATTCGGCTTTCATAGCTATCTCAGCTAAAAAAGTTCCTGTCCCCTGCCCTAAGATTTTTTGTTAAAATAAAGCCAATAATGGAATTTTTTTCTGGTACACTTTATGTAGAAAAGTACCAAAAAGCATCAAAATAATATTGGTATCAGGCATACTTGCCAACCTTGAGACCTCTGATTTGACCTCTGAGGTGGGGACGTGCTTAAGAGTCAAGTATTTCATATATATACTGTATATATATATATATATATATATATAAGAAATACTTGACTTTCAGTGAATTCTAGCTATTTATATTTATTTATTTTATTATATATATATAAAAATAAAAGAAATACTTGAATTTCAGTGTTCATTTATTTACACATAACACACATCTACTCATTGTTGAGTTAAGGGTTGAATTGTCCATCCTTGTTCTATTCTCTCTCACTATTTTTCTAACCATATGCATGTGCACTAGATGGCAGTATTGTCCTGTTTAAGAGTGTCACATCATTGCTGTGTACGGCAGACAAACTGCTTTACGGTTGACGAAAATGGGACTGCTGTTGTTGTGTGTTGTTACCGCGCCGGGAGGACGTTAATGAAACTGCCTAACATTAAACCCACATAAGAAACCAAGAAGTCGCCCTCGATCATTCTACAGTTATAACGTCATTGGGCAGACACGCTGTTTATATCGTAGGAAAGCGGATGTGAAAACAGGCTGTCCTCACTCATGTCCGCCTAAATTTCGGGAGATTCTCGGGTGAAAATTTGTCCCGGGAGGTTTTCAGGCCAGGTGCTGAATTTCGGGAGAATCCGGGAGGGTTGGCAAGTATGTATCAGTTTCAGGACAACACTAGTCACTAAAATATCATGCAAAAGTGCAGATTCCAACCATTGAAATACTTTGTACAGTCACTAGAAAAGATGAATGCACATCATAATGGCAGCTACTTTTTCCATCTTAAACAACTACAAATCATTATTTTGGAGTGTCCGGCGGGCCAGATTAGAAAGCTTAACGGGCCGCATGTGGCCTTAATTTGCCCAGGTCTGTTTTAGTCTGTACCCTAAAGTTGAAATTAGAATGACAGTGTAACAAACAGTTCAGGGTGTCCCAAGTTAACAGAGAGTGTGAGGTAAGGAGGAGGAGTTTTGTCCTTCCAGAGTTGCCGTAGGGCTGTGACGTAGGTGGTGTGGTTGTGGAAAGAGACTAAGAAGTTCACATTAAAGAAGCGGTGGATACTGGACCTACTCTAATGTCTCCCGTTTAATATTTTATTATAAAAATACTTTATTATAACAATTTTTTTTTATAATACCTACTCTAATGCCTCCCGTTTAATATTTTATTATAAAAAATATTTTATTATAACAATTTTTTTTTTATAATACCTACTCTAATGTCTCCCGTTTATTATTTTATTATAAAAAATATATTATTGGAACAAATACTTTTTTTTACAATACCTACTCTGTCTCCCGTTTATTATTTTATTATAAAAAATATTTTATTATAACAAATATTTTTTTTTATAAAATAATAATCGGGAGACATTAGAGTAGGTCCGGTAGCATATAAGAAATATTTTATTATGAAAATTATTTGATTATAAAACATATTTTATTATAAAAATTATTTTATTATAAAAATTAATTTTTTCCAAAATAATAAACAGGAGACATTAGAGAAGTTCCGGTAGCATATAAAAATTATTTGATTATAAAAGAATAAACAGGAGATCTTAGAGTAGGTCCGGTAAAATATAAAAATCATTTTATTATTAAAATAATTTTTTATAGAAAAAAATTGTTTTTATCAAATAATAAACGGGAGACATTAGAGTAGGTCCGGTAGCATATAAAAAATATTTTATTATAAAAATTATTTTATTATAAAAAATATTTTTTTTATAAAATAATAAACGGGAGACATTAGAGTAGGTCCGGTAGCATATACAAAATATTTTATTATAAAAATTATTTTATTATAAAAAATATTTTTTCTTATAAAATAATAAACAGGAGACAGAGTAGGTCCGGTAGCATATTAATAATTATTTTATTATAAAATTATTTTATTATAAAAAATATTTTATTATGAAATAATAAACGGGAGACATTAGAGTAGGTCCGATAGCATATAAAAATTATTTTATTATAAAAATAATTTTTTATCAAATAATAAACAGGAGACAGAGTAGGTCCGGTAGCATATAAAAAATATTTTATTATAAAAATGATTTTATTATAAAAAATATTTTTTTATAAAATAATAAACGGGAGACATTAGAGTAGGTCAGGTAGCATATAAAAAATATTTTATTATAAAAATGATTTTATTATAAAAAATATTTTTTTATAAAATAATAAACGGGAGACATTAGAGTAGGTCAGGTAGCATATAAAAATTATTTTATTAAGAAAAAAATGTTTTTATATAAAATAATAAGCGAGAGACATTAGAGTAGGTCCGGTAGTATATAAAAATTATTTTATTATAAAATAATAAACGGGAAGACATTGGAGTAGGTCAGGTAGCATATACAAATTATTTTATTAATAAAATAAGCGGTAGGAAATGGATGGATGGATGTATTATATATAGACACATTTCAACTCTGGGGTTGAGCTGTTTTGTCTTGCTATTTTATCATAAAAAAATATTTTATTATAAACAATTATTTTTTTTATAAAATAATAAATGGGAGACATTAGAGTAGGTCCGGTAGCATATAAAAATTATTTTATTATGTTTTTTTTTTTTTTTATGATAAACGGGAGACATTAGAGTAGGTCCAGTAGCATATAAAAAATGTTTTATTATTAAAATATTTTTTTTTATAAAATAATAAACGGGAGACACTAGAGTAGGTCTGGTAGCATATAAAAATTATTTGATTATAAAATAATGAACGGGAAGACATTGGAGTAGGTCAGGTAGCATATAAAAATATTTTTAATTATAAAAATTATTTTATTAATAATATATCATATATAGATATATTTCAACTCTGGGGTTGAGCTGTTTTGTCTTGCTATTTTATTATAAAAATGATTTTATTATAAACAATTATTTTTTTAATAAAATAATAAATGGGAGACATTAGAGTAGGTCCGGTAGCATATAAAAATTATTTTATTATAAAAATTGTTTTTTTATAAAATGATAAACGGGAGACATTAGAGTAGGTCCAGTAGCATATAAAAATTATTTTATTATAAAAAATTATTTTATTATAAAAACAATATTTTTTATAAAATAATAAACGGGAGACATTAGAGTAGGTCCGGTAGCATATAAAAAATATTGTATTAATAATATATCATACATAGATATATCTCAACTCTGGGGTTGAGCTGTTTTATCTTGCTGGGATGTGGCTTCCGATCCGAGGACCTCGTTGCGGCGAGTGAAGCCCACTGAGCCGGTCAAAAAAAGGAAGTTCCCATACCGGGAGTCGAACCCGGGCCGCCTGGGTGAAAACCAGGAATCCTAACCGCTAGACCATATGGGACATATACGACGGCTGGGAATTATCGTGTATAAGAAGGTACGTATAATATGTGTAATAATGATATCGCACTTTTTTTTATTTATATTTATTGTATCTCTCGTTGAAACTTAAACTTAGTATTTTTGTTTTTAGGGTTAATATTTATTGTTGAAAATTGTTACGGTTGTGAATTTAAGTTACATTTTTTTTTTTTATGAATAAGACACATTTCCTTTGTTTATAAAAGGGCTATGTATTTCCTTTTCGTTACGCCGCTATTCTCGCGAGGTTTTGGTTCAGTACAAGAGGCCGCGAGACCTGCATTGGCGCGGGTACACAAAAAGAAGCTTCCACATTTAGCCAGCTTCACAAGGTACTTTCTCATATTGTCTCCGTTTTGTCTGTATGTTTCTTAAGCACGTCGGACTAATTATTATACTCTCATTTAGTGTGCACAAGACTGAATATATTTGCTGCCCAGGAACCTCCGAGGTGGCCATTTAGGCAATTTTAAATCCTGTTGAAAACGTCGCATAATGATGACGCGTCCGCGTGACGTCACAGATTTTAGCGGACATTTTTATCCAGCACCGATCCCAGCTATAAGTCGTCTGCTTTAATCGGATAATTCCACAGTATTCTGGACAACTGTGTTGCTGAATCTTTTGCAATTTGTCCAATGAATAATGGAGACGTCAAAGAAGAAAGATGTAGGTGGGAAGCGGCGTATTGCGGCCGGCTGTAGCGACACAAACACAGCCGGTGTTTCTTTGTTTACATTCCCTAAAGATGACAGTTACTTGTTACTATGGTTCCGTACCACATGTCAACCGGCAGGTTTCGGTGAGAAAATTGTGGTAGTAAGTCGGCTCTTACCGTAGACATGAGCGGAGCTTGCGTCGTTCCTCGTGCACCTGTCAAAGAGGCAGCTGCGGACTCTTGCCTCCTCGGACTGGCCCTCCCTGAACATGGGATGCTTCCACTGTGGAGGAGGGGGGAAAAAAAGCTCAGCCCGGCCCGACCGGCTGCCTTCGCTTCACTTTGTTGAGAAACGTGGCTTCCCTTAGAGACACTGGCGGTCACCACACCCCTCCGACCTTCAGGTTGTACAGGTACGACCATATAATCTCACTAAAACACTAGTAACACAATAAGCAGATAAGGGATTTTCCAGAATTATCCTAGTAAATGTGTCTAATAACATCTGAATCGCTCCCACTGCCCTCGTCTTTTTCTTTCTTTCTAGTCCTTCACTCTCACTTTCCTCATCCACGAATGTTTCATCCTCGCTCAAATTAATGGGAAAATCGTCGCTTTCTCGGTCCGAATCGCTCTCGCAGCTGGTGGCCATGATTGTAAACAATGTTCAGATGTGAGGAGCTCCACAACCCGTGACGTCACGCGCACATCGTCTGCTACTTCCGGTACAGGCAAGGCTTTTTTATTAGCGACCAAAAGTTGCCAATTTGATCGTGGATGTTCTCTACTAAATCCTTTCAGCAAAAATATGGCGAAATGATGAAGTATGACACATAGAATGAAGCTGCTATCCCCGTTTGAATAAGAACATCTAATTTCAGTAGGTTTTTAATGTCAAGGGCTACCAGTTTGATACACACTTAAATAAATTGCCAGAAATAGCCAATTTGCTCATTTTACCTTTAATAAATAAATCTATATATATTTAAAAAAAATGGGTATTTCTGTCAGTCATTCCGTTGTACTTTTTTTTCCTTTTACGGAAGAGAATAAATGATGAAAAAAACACTTAATTGAACGGTTTAAAAGAGGAGAAAACAGGAAAAAAAATGACAATTAAATTTTGAAACATAGTTTATCTTCAATTTCGACTTTAAAATTCAAACGGAAAAAATGAAAAGAAAAAGTAGCTAATTTGAATATTTAAAAAAAACGTCATTATTAATATTAGTAATATTTCCTGATTAAAATTAATTTTAGAATTTTGATGACATGTTTTAAATGTGTTAAAATCCAATCTGCACTTTGTTAGAATATATAACAAATTGGACCAAGCTATATTTCTAACAAAGACAAATCATTACTTCTTCTAGATTTTCCAGAACAAAAATTCTAAAAGAAATTAAAAAGACTTTGAAATAAGATTCGAATTTAATTCTACAGATTTTTTTGATTTGCCAAAATATTTTTATTTTATTTTAATCATAAGTTCTTTGTCGAAAAAACAGAAGCTAAAATGAAGAATTGAATTAAAATGTATATTTTTTTACAATAACATTTATAATTTAATAAAATAAAATTTAATAAAATGAATAAAATAAAATGTAATAGAATTTAATAAAATTTATAATTTTTACAATAACATTTATAATTTAATACAATAAAATTTAATAAAATGAATAAAATAAAATTAAACAGAATTTAATAAAATTTATAATTTTTACAACAACATTTATAATTTAATTAAATAAAATTTAATAAAATGAATAAAATAAAATTGAATAGGATTTAATAAAATTTATAATTTTTACAATAACATTTATAATTTAATAAAATAAAATTTAATAAAATGAATAAAATAAAATTGAATAGAATTTAATAAAATTTATAATTTTTACAATAACATTTATAATTTAATAAAATAAAATTGAATAAAATGAATAAAATAAGATTTAATGGAATTTATTAAAATTATAATTTTTACAAGAACATTTATAATTTAATAAAATACAATTTTATAAAATTAATAAAATAAAATTTAATAGAATTTAATAAAATTTATAATTTTTACAATAAAATTTATAATTTTTTTACAATAAAAAAAACTTGAACATTGATTTAAATTGTCAGGAAAGAAGAGGAAGGAATTTAAAAGGTAAAAAGCTAAAATCATTTTTAAGGTTGTGTTTTTTGCTCTAAAATTGTCTTTCTGAAAGTTATAAGAAGCAAAGTTAAAAAAAAAGAATGAATTTATGTAAACAAGTCTTTAAAATATTTTCTTGGATTTTCAAATTCTATTTGAGTTTTGTCTCTCTTAGAATTAAAAATGTCCAGCAAAGCGAGACCAGCTTGCTAGTAAATAAATACAATTTAAAAAATAGAGGCAGCTCACTGGTAAGTGCTGCTATTTGAGCTATTTTTAGAAGCAGTGCTGTGTTGTCATTTGGGAGCCACTTTTATATTTGTGGTCACGTGCTCATTTGTCGCAAAGAAAGCTGATCGCCGTCAATTTGATGTCAGGCTGCAGTACTACCTGCTGCCACTGAGTGGTGCTGTTTGTATTATTATTATTGTATTATATTTCCAGCAAGCCTCAAGTGACTTTGTAGCCAATTTTGTGTTTAACTAGAAAAATGTTGGATTTTGACACTTGGCGCCATCTTAGAAGTATGCTAACTTTTCACATGCTATCATGCTAAAGTCTTACGCTAGCAATTTGGCTAATTTTATTCATTTAAAATAGTAAATATCACGATTTTCGATACTCGGCGCGTCTTAGGAATATGCTAGCTTTTCCCAAGTCATCATGCTAACATTAGCAAGCTAATGTATTATGCTAGGAATTTTGCCAATTTTAGTAAATGAAAATGAAAAAAATCGGGGATTTCGATATTTGTTACCATCTTTAAAATATGCTAGGTTTTCCCATGTTATCATGCTAACCTCTTATGCTAGAAAGTTTGCATATTTTACTAAATGAAAACCTAAAAATCATGGATTTTGATAGTCAGCGCCAATTACAAGTATGCTAACTTTACCATGTTATCATGCTAACGTCTTATGCTAGAAATTTTGCATATTTCACTAAATGAAAACCAAACAAAATCATGGATTGTGACACTTTGTGCTCTCTTAGAAGTATGCTAACTTTTCCCATGCTATCATGCTAAAGTCTTACGCTAGCAATTTGGCTAATTTTATTCATTTAAAATAGTAAATATCACGGATTTCGATACTCGGCGTCATTTTAGAAGTATGCTAACTTTTCCAAAGTCATCATGCTAACATTACAAAGCTAATGTATTATGCTAGGAATTTTGCCAATTTTAGTAAAGGAAAATGAAAAAAATCTGGGATTTTGATATTTGGTACCATCTTTAAAATATGCTAGGTTTTCCCATGTTATCATGCTAATATCTTATGCTACGATTTTGCCAATTTTATTAAATCAAAACCTAAAAATTATGGATTTTGATAGTTGGCGCGATCCTACAAGTATGCTAACTTTACCATGTTGTCATGCTAACGTCTTATACTAGCAATTTTACCAAGTGAAAACCTAAAAATCATGGATTTTGACACTTGGCGCCATCTTATAAGTATGCTGACTTTTCCCCTTGCTATCATGCAAAAGTCTTACGCTAGCAATTTGGCTAATTTTATTAATTTAAAATAGTAAATATCACGGATTTCGATACTCTGCGTCGTTTTAGAAGTATGCTAACTTTTCCAAAGTCATCATGCTAACATTACAAAGCTAATGTATTATGCTAGGAATTTTGCCAATTTTAGTAAATGAAAATCAAAAAATCTGGGATTTTGATATTTGGTACCATCTTTAAAATATGCTAGGTTTTCCCATGTTATCATGCTAATGTCTTATGCTACGATTTCGCCAATTTTATTAAATCAAAACCTAAAAATCATGGATTTTGATAGTCAGCGCCAATTACAAGTATGCTAACTTTACCATGTTATCATGCTAACGTCTTATGCTAGAAACGTTGCATATTTTACTAAATGAAAACCAAACAAAATCATGGATTGTGACACTTTGCGCTCTCTTAGAAGTATGCTAAGTTTTCACATGCTATCATGCTAAAGTCTTATGCCAGCAATTTGGCTAATTTTATTAAATTAAAATAGTAAATATCACGGTTTTCGATACTCGGCGCGTCTTAGAAATATGCCAGCTTTTCCCAAGTCATCATGCTAACATTAGCATGCTAAAATTAGCAAGCTAACGCCTTATGCTAGCATTTTAGCTCATTTTGATCATTTAGACCCCAAATTCATGGCTTTTGAGACACGTCTCCATCCTGCAAGTACGCTAACTGTGACTGTCATGACGAGCTAACGTCAGCATGCTAAAGTTTTATGCTGGATTTTTATCCTGAGGGTGTTGTGTGTGTGGATGCAAATTGAGAAGAGCTAGCGGCTAGGTGGTTTGCATAAAGAGGAAGCGTGTCAACACAGCGCTGTTGTCACCCAGCTTCCTCTTCTTCTTCTTCTTCTTCTTCTTCTTCTTCTTCTAGTGGTGATGGAGGTGAAGGTGGTGGAGAAGATCTACCTGCTGGTGCTGGTCACCCTCCTCAGCGTGCTGCAAAATGGTAAGCGGCATGTTAGCAAACGTTTCGCTATCCAACACTTTGTTTCTCACTTTTTCTTTCCGGCAGCTTTCTTCGCCCTGAAGGTGGAGAAGGAATGTAAGATCCACAACACCCGCACCTCCGCCTTTGAGAGAGTGTCCTGTGCCAGGTAGGAAGGAGCTTCACCCTCACACCAAAACATGTCATTTTTCAAAAACAATAGCATATTTACAGTCTTGAAAACCTTTGGGCTTCTGGAAGGTTCTCAGTCAAATATTATTGTTGTTGTTTTTCAACTTTTTATTTTATTTTTTAATGTTTTATGCCCTCTTCCATCCATCCATCCATTTTCTACCGCGTATTCCCTTTCGGGGTCGCGGGGGGCGCTGGCGCCTATCTCAGCTACAATCGGGCGGAAGGCGGGGTACACCCTGGACAAGTCTTTGTCAATATAATATAATATTTATTTATTAATTTGATAGCGAAATCATAATACAGCTACTAAGAAACAGACACTTCCCCCCCCCCGAAAAAATAAAAATAAAATACAATATTTGAAAAATAATAATACAACAAAAATAAAGTAAAACCACAAAATATGCAACATTCACATCCCAAAAAATTAAAAGTAGAATATTTGAAGGCATGTAGTTTGAGTCTTAAATGGGTCAATAATTCATAACAAAGATTTTTATTTATTTATTTATTCTTATAATGTTTTATGCCCTTTTTGTCATACTACCTCTTTTTTATATTTTAAATATTTATTTATTCATTTGATAGGAAAATCATAATACAGCTACTGAGAAACAGACACTTTTCCCCTCATACCCCACAAAAAATAACAATAAAATATTTGAAAAATAATAATACAACAAAAAATACTAAACCACAAAATATGCAACATTCACATCCCAAAAAATTAAAAGTTGAATATTTGAAGTCAATTTGTTTGAGTGTTAAATAGGTCAATAATTCATAACAATGATTTATTTTTATGTATTTATTTTTATAGTGTTTTATGCCCCTTTTGTCATATTACCTCTTTTTTATATTTTAAATATTAATTTATTCATTTGATAGGAAAATCATAATACAGCTACTGAGAAACAGACACACCCCCTCCCCCCAAAAAATAAAATAAAATAATTGGGGGAAAAACAATACAACAAAAAAAAGAAATAAAAATAAAACCACAAGATATGCAACGTTCACTCCCCAAAAAATAAAATTAGAATATTTGAAGTCAAGTAGTTTGAGTCTTAAATGGGTCGATAGTTCATAACAATGATTTATTTATATATATTTATTTTTGTAATATTTTATGCCCTTTTTGTAAAAAACAAAAAAAACTGTTTTTTTGTTTTTTAATAATATTTATGTATTCATTTGATAGAAAAATCATAATACAGCGACTGAGAAACAGATATTTTTCCCTCACCCCCCCCCCCCCCCCCCAGAAATAAAGATAAAATAATTGGGGGGAAAATAGTGCAAACAAAATTAAAAAAAAAATTTCGACTTAAATATTTACATCCATTTTTTTTTCTTTTTTTTTTTTTTTTATGTGTTATGCCCTCTTTGTCCAAGAATGTTTTAATAATATTTATCTATTCATTTGATAGGGAAATCATAATAGAGTTCCTGAGAAACAGACTTTTTTCACTCACACCCCCCAAAAAATAAAAATAAAACAATTGAGAGAAAAAATACAAAACAAATTAAAAAAAAAATAAAAACACAAAATATGCAACATTCACATCCAAAAAAATTAAAAGTGGAATATTTGAAGTCAAGTAGTTTGAGTCTTAAATGGGTCAATAATTCATAACAATGATTTATTTTTATTTATTTATTTTTATAATGTTTTATGCCCTTTTTGTCATATTACCGTTTTTTTCTATTTTAAATATTTATTTATTCATTTGATAGGAAAATCATAATACAGCTACTGAGAAACAGACACAATTTCCCCACCCCATCAAAAAAAAAAGAAATAAGTGGGGAAAAAAATAATAAAACCACAAAATATGCAACATTCACTCCCACATTTTTTTAAGTAGAATATTTGAAGTCTAGTTGTTTGAGTCTTAAATAGGTCAATAATTCATAACAATGATTTATTTTTATTTATTTATTTCTATAATGTTTTATGCATTTTTTGTCAAACAACCTGTTTTTAATAATATTTATTTATTCATTTGTTAGGGAAATTATAATACAGCAACTGAGAAACATATATACGCCCAACTCCCCATTTTTTAAAAATAAAGTAAAAAATAAAACAACTGAAAAAAATAATACAACAAAAATTAAAAAAAATGCAAATAAAACCACAAAAAATATGCAACATTCACGCCCCAAAAAATTAAAAGTAGAATATTTGAAGCAATGTAGTTTGAGTCTTACATAGGTCAATAATTCATAACAATGATTTGTTTTCATTTATTTATGTAATGTTTTATGCCCCTTTTTGTCAAATATCCATTTTTTTTTGTTTTTTAATAATATTTATTTATTAATTTGATAGGGAGACCATAATACAGCTACTGAGAAACGGATACGTTTTCCCTCCCCCCCCCTCCCCCCACCCCCAAAAAAAATTTAAATAATAATAATACAACAAAAATAAGAAATACAAATAAAACCACAAAATATGCAACATTCACTCCCCAAAAAATAAAAGTAGAGTATTGGAAGTCAAGTAGTTTGAGTCTTAAATAGGTCAATAGTTCATAACAATGATTTATTTATTTATGTAATGTTTTATGCCCTTTTTGTCAAAAAAAATGTTTTTAATATGTATTTATTCATTTTATTGGAAAATCATAATACAGCTACTGAGAAACAGACACAATCTCCCTCACCCCCACCCCAAAAATAAAAATATAGTAATAAATAAAATACAAATAAAACCACAAACTATGCAACATTTACCTGCCGGAAAAAATTTAAAGTAGAATATTTAATGTCAAGTAATTTGATTCATAACAATGATTTAGTTGTATTTATTTATTTTTGTAATGTTTTATGCCCTTTTTGTCAAAGAACCTGTTCTTTGTTTTTTTTATATTGGTTTATTTATTTGATAGGAAAATCATAATACAGCTACTGAGATAAAAACACACCTCCCACCCCCACAAAAATGTTCTTAATTTTTTTTCAATAATTGGGAAAAAAATGATAAAACAAAAATAAAAATAAAACCACAAAATATGCAACATTCACTCCCCAAAAAATTAAAAGTAGAATACATGAAGTCAAGTAGTTTGAGTCTTAGGTCAATAATTCATAACAATCATTTATTATTATTTATTTATTTTTGTAATGTTTTATGCCCTTTTTGTCAAAAAACCTGATTTTTTGTTTTTTAATAATATTTATTCATTTGAAAGAAAGGAAAATCATAACAAAGGTACTGAGAAAAATATAACCCCCACGCCCCCAAAAAAATGTTTTAAAAATAAAAGAAAAAAATTATAAAAACAAAACAACAACAAAAAAATGGTTTAAGACAAACTAAATTATTAAATGAAAACCTAAAAATCATAGATTTTGATACTGGGCGCCATCTTAGAATTATATAAAATTTAATTTATTAAATTTTATCATGCTAACATCTTATGCTTGAGTATGCTAACTTTTTTCCCATGACATCACGCTAACGTATTATGTGAGCAATTGTGCTAAATTTACTAAACTAAAACCTAAAAATCATGGATTTTTTGATGTATGTCAACATATTTTACTTTTTTTTTGGCAACTTAAATATTTTAATCACCTTTTTTTCTCTTTTATGTTTTATACCCTTTTTGGTCAAATAACCTTTCTTTTTCTTTGTTTTTTAATATTTATTTATTCATTTGACAAGGAAGTCATAATACAGATACTGAGAAACAGACCCCCCTAAAAAAATAAGATAAAATTAAAATAAAATAAAAAGAGCAAAAAAATAGAAGAAAAAAATTACTAGTTTTTTTTAAGGCAAAACCACAAAATATGCAACATTTCACCCCCACCAAATTTTTTTTTAAAGTAGAATATTTGCAGTCATGTAATTTGAACCTTAAATAAGTCAATAATTCATAACGACAATAAAAGTAAAAGGAGCCTTAGGTCAATAATTCATGATTATTTTAGGACAGTTTTAAAAACAGTAAAATTATTCAGGCTTCCACACAAAGTGTTGAAAGTAACTGAAATTAATTTTTAGGTTTTTTTTAGCTCGGTGAGTGAAATATTGCAGTGTTTTATTTTCCCATGTTTAAACACAGTGTGACTGTTCAAACCGTGCTACAGTGTCCAATATATTAAAACGTACCTCTACCTTGTTTTCGATGACTGCTTAGGTCTACTACGCTACTTCCTTTTAATGGTGGGAAATTTCGGGAGAACCAACCTCAGATATAGCCTTCAATTATAGGTTTTTACTTATTTTTAGGGACCGAATGTCCCTTTGGGACAGAGGACCCTAATGTATTTCTAAGGTTTTATTATTATTATACTGCCGCCTTTTTGAGCTGTAATTTGACCCCCTTAACATGCTTCAAAACTCACCAAATTTTACACACACATCAGAACTGGCGAAAATTGCCATCTAATAAAAAAAAACAAAAAAAACCCCCTAAACTCAAAATTGCGCTCTAGCGCCCCCTAGGAAAAAACATAGACAAAACTGCTTGTAACTTCTATTAGGAATGTCGTAGAAACATGAAACAAAAACTTATATATAGGTCTCACTTAGACCTACATTTCATAAACTTATATCCTTCAGCAAAAATCAATAGGAAGTTGGCAAAAACCCCTTCAAAACAAAAGTTTCCTAAAAAAAATGTCATTTTTGCCCCTTTGAGCTGTAATTTGACCCCCTTAAAATGCTTCAAAACTCACCAAACTGGACACACACATCAGGACTGGTGAAAATTGCGATCTAATAAAAAACCAAACCAAAAAACTCTAAATTGTGCTCTAGCGCCCCCTCGAAATAAAACACTAAAAAAACTGCTCTTGGGAAGAAAACACTGACAAAACTGCTTGTAACTTCCATCAGGAAGGTCATAGAGACATGAAACAAAAACCTCTATGTAGGTCTCACTTAGACCTACATTTCATACACTTTATATCCTTCAGCAAAAATCAACAGGAAGTTGGCAAAAACCCCTTCAAAACAAAAGTTTCCTAAAAAAAATGGCATTTTTGCCTCCTTGAGCTGTAATTTGACCCCCTAAAAATGCTTCAAAACTCACCAAACTGGAAATTGCGATCTAATAAAAAACCAAACCCCAAAACTCAAAATTGTGCTCTAACACCCCCTAGAAATAAAACACTAACAAAACTGCTCCTGGGAAGAAAACACAGACAAAACTGCTTGTAACTTCCATTAGGAATGTCATAGAGACATGAAACAAAAAACCTCTATGTAGGTCTCACTTAGACCTACGAGGCAGGAAACACCAGTAAAAGTTGGTCCCGTCCATCGCTGCTTGCAGCTTTATTTTGTTTTTATTTTGTTTTATCCCCCTTTGTCGTGGAAAACTTAGTTTTCAAAATACTAAATATTTTCCCTCCCCAAAAAATCAGAGTGTAATATTTGATGTGAAGTAATTTGAGGCTTAAATAGGTCAACAATTTATAACAAAATTCCTTTGATTCGTTCTTGTTTTATGAGGAATGACGTTGCAAATTGTTCTGTTTACATTTAATCGCTTTGCTCTTGCTTTCGGCCTTTTCTATCTTTATTTCCTGTTAGAGTATTTTTACAATGTTGCCATTAATACGTCCGCCGGTGTCAAATGTATTTTTTTTCCGGACTTGACCAAAATGTTGTAATTTGACATTCATCAACGACTCCACTTCCTGTTTCTTCAGCAGAATGTTTGCATCACTTCCCGTCATGTCACAAAAAACTCTGACGCAAGCTTTTTGCGTAGGAAACACTACTTTTGACCTCAAAGAACTGCTCACCCCCAAACAATGTTGTCCCTGACCACCTGAGGGCACCACAGACCTTCGAGTAATATATTTTGGTACTTGACGCATGTTACAGTTAGCGCTTTAGCAGGCTAACATTAGCGTGATAGTTTTTTTTTTGGTGCTAATTTAACGGACCGTTAGCATGTGAGGATAGCACTGTTAGCATGACCCCGTCTGACTTGTGCATTCCCGGCCTCATGTGACCTCCCGCTGTTTGCTTTCATGGCAGCCGCAACTGCATGGACGCCTACGCCACTTTCCTGGCCGCCATGTGGTGTGCCGGCCTTTGTTTGAGTCAAGGTAATCATTCACCACACACACACACACACACACACGCACGTGTTAATGTTCAGCGCCGTGTTTGCAAACACGTGCGTGTGTGTACACTTTGCTGAACTTATTTCACTTCCTTGTGCCGCTGCGTACCTAATGAAGTGGCCCACTCCAGTGCGTGGACAAAAGTAATGGGACGGCGGCCTGTTTCCCCGGAAAAAATCCACCTTTCATGAAATATATACATATATACACATATACATATATATATATATATATATATATACACACACATATATAATGTTTGTGTGTTTTGTTCCAGCTCCTGCTGCCTTTGCTGGTCTGATCTACGTGGTGGTCCGACACAAGTACTTTGTGGGCTACATGGGGCAGAGCTGCCAGAGGTGTGTGTTTGCGTGTTTACATGTATCGTTGTCATGCAGCACTGTGTGTGTGTGTGTGTTTACATATAGTGTTATTGTCCAACACGTGTGTGTTTAGATGTATGTTTACATGTATTGTTGTCATGCAGCAGTGTGTGTGAGTTTACATGTGTGTTTATATGTATTGTTGTTGTGCTGCATTGTGTGTGTGTGTGTGTGTGTGTGTGTGTGTGTTTATATGTATGTTTACATGTATTGTCATCCAGCGCTGTTTATATGTATGTGTTGACATGTATTGTGGTTATACATCACTGTGTGTGTTTATATGTATGTTTACATTTGTTGTTATACCTCATTGCATGTGTGTGTTTATATGTATGTGTTGACATGTATTGTTGTCGTGCAGCACTGTGTGTATGTTTATGTATTGTGGTTATACATCAGTGTGTGTGTTTATATGTATGTTTACATGTATTGTCATCCAGCACTGTTTATATGTATGTTTATATGTATTGTCACGCATCACTGTTTACATTTGTTGTTATACCTCACTACATGTGTGTTTATATGTGTTGTCATGCAGCACTGTGTGTTTGTGTGTTTATATGTATGTTTACATTTATTGTTGTCATGCAGCACTGTGTGTGTGTGTGTGTGTGTGTTTGTGTTTATATATGTATTGTTATACATCATTGTGTGTGTGTTTATGTGTTTACATGTATTGTTGTCATGGAGCACTGTGTGTGTGTTTTAATATGTATTGTGGTTATACATCACTGTGTGTGTTTATATGTATGTTTACATGTATTGTCATGCATCACTGTGTGTGTGTGTTTATATGTATTGTCATGCATCACTGTGTGTGTGTGTTTATATGTATGTGTGTTTACATGTATTGTTGTCGTGCAGCACTGTGTGTGTGTGTTTATGCGTATGTGTTTATATATGTATTGCTATACATCATTGTGTGTGTGTTTATATGTTTACATGTATTGTCATCCAGCACTGTTTATATGTATGTGTACATTTGTTATACCTCACTGCATGTGTGTGTTTATATGTATGTTTACATGTATTGTTATCATGCAGCACTGTGAGTGTGTGTTTATGTATGTTTACATGTATTGTTATCATGCAGCACTGTGTGTGTGTGTGTTTATGTATGTTTACATGTATTGTTATCATGCAGCACTGTGTGTGTGTGTGTTTATGTATGTTTACATCTATTGTTATCATGCAGCACTGTGTGTGTGTGTGTTTATGTATGTTTACATGTATTGTTATCATGCAGCACTGTGTGTGTGTGTGTTTATGTATGTTTACATGTATTGTTATCATGCAGCACTGTGTGTGTGTGTGTTTATATGTATGTTTACATGTATTGTTATCATGCAGCACTGTGAGTGTGTGTTTATATGTATGTTTACATGTATTGTTATCATGCAGCACTGTGTGTGTGTGTGTTTATGTATGTTTACATGTATTGTTATCATGCAGCACTGTGTGTGTGTGTGTTTATATGTATGTTTACATGTATTGTTATCATGCAGCACTGTGTGTGTGTGTTTATGTATGTTTACATGTATTGTTATCATGCAGCACTGTGTGTGTGTGTTTATGTATGTTTACATGTATTGTTATCATGCAGCACTGTGTGTGTGTGTTTATGTATGTTTACATGTATTGTTATCATGCAGCACTGTGTGTGTGTGTTTATGTATGTTTACATGTATTGTTATCATGCAGCACTGTGTGTGTGTGTTTATGTATGTTTACATGTATTGTTATCATGCAGCACTGTGTGTGTGTGTTTATATGTATGTTTACATGTATTGTTATCATGCAGCACTGTGTGTGTGTGTGTGTTTATGTATGTTTACATGTATTGTTATCATGCAGCACTGTGTGTGTGTGTTTATGTATGTTTACATGTATTGTTATCATGCAGCACTGTGTGTGTGTGTGTTTATGTATGTTTACATGTATTGTTATCATGCAGCACTGTGAGTGTGTGTTTATATGTATGTTTACATGTATTGTTATCATGCAGCACTGTGTGTGTGTGTGTTTATGTATGTTTACATGTATTGTTATCATGCAGCACTGTGTGTGTGTGTGTTTATATGTATGTTTACATGTATTGTTATCATGCAGCACTGTGTGTGTGTGTTTATGTATGTTTACATGTATTGTTATCATGCAGCACTGTGTGTGTGTGTTTATGTATGTTTACATGTATTGTTATCATGCAGCACTGTGTGTGTGTGTTTATGTATGTTTACATGTATTGTTATCATGCAGCACTGTGTGTGTGTGTTTATGTATGTTTACATGTATTGTTATCATGCAGCACTGTGTGTGTGTGTTTATGTATGTTTACATGTATTGTTATCATGCAGCACTGTGTGTGTGTGTTTATATGTATGTTTACATGTATTGTTATCATGCAGCACTGTGTGTGTGTGTGTGTTTATGTATGTTTACATGTATTGTTATCATGCAGCACTGTGTGTGTGTGTTTATGTATGTTTACATGTATTGTTATCATGCAGCACTGTGTGTGTGTGTGTTTATGTATGTTTACATGTATTGTTATCATGCAGCACTGTGAGTGTGTGTTTATATGTATGTTTACATGTATTGTTATCATGCAGCACTGTGTGTGTGTGTGTTTATGTATGTTTACATGTATTGTTATCATGCAGCACTGTGTGTGTGTGTGTTTATATGTATGTTTACATGTATTGTTATCATGCAGCACTGTGTGTGTGTGTTTATGTATGTTTACATGTATTGTTATCATGCAGCACTGTGTGTGTGTGTTTATGTATGTTTACATGTATTGTTATCATGCAGCACTGTGTGTGTGTGTTTATGTATGTTTACATGTATTGTTATCATGCAGCACTGTGTGTGTGTGTTTATGTATGTTTACATGTATTGTTATCATGCAGCACTGTGTGTGTGTGTTTATGTATGTTTACATGTATTGTTATCATGCAGCACTGTGTGTGTGTGTTTATATGTATGTTTACATGTATTGTTATCATGCAGCACTGTGTGTGTGTGTGTGTTTATGTATGTTTACATGTATTGTTATCATGCAGCACTGTGTGTGTGTGTTTATGTATGTTTACATGTATTGTTATCATGCAGCACTGTGTGTGTGTGTGTTTATGTATGTTTACATGTATTGTTATCATGCAGCACTGTGTGTGTGTTTATGTATGTTTACATGTATTGTTATCATGCAGCACTGTGTGTGTGTGTGTTTATGTATGTTTACATGTATTGTTATCATGCAGCACTGTGTGTGTGTGTGTTTATGTATGTTTACATGTATTGTTATCATGCAGCACTGTGTGTGTGTGTTTATGTATGTTTACATGTATTGTTATCATGCAGCACTGTGTGTGTGTGTGTTTATGTATGTTTACATGTATTATCATGCAGCACTGTGTGTGTGTGTTTATGTATGTTTACATGTATTGTTATCATGCAGCACTGTGTGTGTGTGTTTATGTATGTTTACATGTATTGTTATCATGCAGCACTGTGTGTGTGTGTGTTTATGTATGTTTACATCTATTGTTATCATGCAGCACTGTGTGTGTGTGTGTTTATGTATGTTTACATGTATTGTTATCATGCAGCACTGTGTGTGTGTGTGTTTATGTATGTTTACATGTATTGTTATCATGCAGCACTGTGTGTGTGTGTTTATGTATGTTTACATGTATTGTTATCATGCAGCACTGTGTGTGTTTATGTATGTTTACATGTATTGTTATCATGCAGCACTGTGTGTGTTTATGTATGTTTACATGTATTGTTATCATGCAGCACTGTGTGTGTGTGTTTATGTATGTTTACATGTATTGTTATCATGCAGCACTGTGTGTGTTTATGTATGTTTACATGTATTGTTATCATGCAGCACTGTGTGTGTGTGTGTGTTTATGTATGTTTACATGTATTATCATGCAGCACTGTGTGTGTGTGTGTGTTTATGTATGTTTACATGTATTGTTATCATGCAGCACTGTGTGTGTGTGTTTATGTATGTTTACATGTATTGTTATCATGCAGCACTGTGTGTGTGTGTGTTTATGTATGTTTACATGTATTGTTATCATGCAGCACTGTGTGTGTGTGTGTTTATGTATGTTTACATGTATTGTTATCATGCAGCACTGTGTGTGTGTGTTTATGTATGTTTACATGTATTGTTATCATGCAGCACTGTGTGTGTTTATGTATGTTTACATGTATTGTTATCATGCAGCACTGTGTGTGTGTTTATGTATGTTTACATGTATTGTTATCATGCAGCACTGTGTGTGTGTGTGTGTTTATGTATGTTTACATGTATTGTTATCATGCAGCACTGTGTGAGTGTGTGTTTATGTATGTTTACATGTATTGTTATCATGCAGCACTGTGTGTGTGTGTGTTTATGTATGTTTACATGTATTGTTATCATGCAGCACTGTGTGTGTGTGTGTGTTTATGTATGTTTACATGTATTGTTATCATGCAGCACTGTGTGTGTGTGTTTATGTATGTTTACATGTATTGTTATCATGCAGCACTGTGTGTGTTTATGTATGTTTACATGTATTGTTATCATGCAGCACTGTGTGTGTGTTTATGTATGTTTACATGTATTGTTATCATGCAGCACTGTGTGTGTTTATGTATGTTTACATGTATTGTTATCATGCAGCACTGTGTGTGTGTGTTTATGTATGTTTACATGTATTGTTATCATGCAGCACTGTGTGTGTGTGTGTTTGTATGTTTACATGTATTGTTATCATGCAGCACTGTGTGTGTGTGTGTTTATGTATGTTTACATGTATTGTTATCATGCAGCACTGTGTGTGTGTTTATGTATGTTTACATGTATTGTTATCATGCAGCACTGTGTGTGTGTGTGTTTATATGTATATTTACATGTATTGTTATCATGCAGCACTGTGAGTGTGTGTTTATATGTATGTTTACATGTATTGTTATCATGCAGCACTGTGTGTGTTTATGTATGTTTACATGTATTGTTATCATGCAGCACTGTGTGTGTGTTTATGTATGTTTACATGTATTGTTATCATGCAGCACTGTGTGTGTGTGTGTTTATGTATGTTTACATGTATTGTTATCATGCAGCACTGTGTGTGTGTGTGTTTATGTATGTTTACATGTATTGTTATCATGCAGCACTGTGTGTGTGTGTGTTTATGTATGTTTACATGTATTGTTATCATGCAGCACTGTGTGTGTGTGTGTGTGTTTATGTATGTTTACATGTATTGTTATCATGCAGCACTGTGTGTGTTTATATGTATGTTTACATGTATTGTTATCATGCAGCACTGTGTGTGTGTGTGTTTATGTATGTTTACATGTATTGTTATCATGCAGCACTGTGTGTGTGTGTTTATGTATGTTTACATGTATTGTTATCATGCAGCACTGTGTGTGTGTTTATATGTATGTTTACATGTATTGTTATCATGCAGCACTGTGTGTGTTTATATGTATGTTTACATGTATTGTTATCATGCAGCACTGTGTGTGTGTGTGTTTATGTATGTTTACATGTATTGTTATCATGCAGCACTGTGTGTGTGTGTTTATGTATGTTTACATGTATTGTTATCATGCAGCACTGTGTGTGTGTGTTTGTATGTTTACATGTATTGTTATCATGCAGCACTGTGTGTGTGTGTTTATGTATGTTTACATGTATTGTTATCATGCAGCACTGTGTGTGTGTGTGTTTATGTATGTTTACATGTATTGTTGTCGCACAGCACGCCAGGTTTCCTGTTTGGCAAACGCATCCTGTTCTTCCTGCTGCTGATGTCCATGGTGGGAATCTGCAACTACCTGCTGGTGTGTTTGTGCGGCAACAACTACACGGGCTACTTGGAGACCATCACCAAGGCCGCCTCCGCCCTGCTGCTCATCCCATGAAGTCTCCCACCAAACTCTCCTTTTCGCATTTTTTATTACAAATACATGTCTGTCTGGTATAAAAATAAATATCTGCTCCAGCTCCTTCTTGGCGTCACCGCGTCTGGAAGGTCTTCGGCGAAAAGTGGTCTTTGTGTAAAAAAAATTTAAAAAAATACAAAGACTCCTCCTTCAGGTCAGTTGGAGCTGTGGAGGAGAGGAGAGGAGACGTAAAACAGCAGGACCAGGACTTATGGGGTTGCAGAAATCACTGTTTGTCATTTTGTCAAAAATTACTCTTCAAATGGGTTTATTTTGTGATTGATGCTGTATTACTGCCTACCAAAACATTCCTGTTAGTCTGATTTTGGCTCTTCATCCTTCCTCTCTCTTCTCATAAGGTAAAATAAAGATATGGAAGTTATTTGTTTCTCTTTTTTTTTTCTATGGGTGTCCAAGCAAAGGCCCGCAGGTCCATTGTGGCCCACCAGGCGGTCTTCAAATTGGGCCCGCCAGGCGGTCTTCAAAATTGGGCCCGCCAGGCGGTCTTCAAAATTGGGCCCGCCAGGCGGTCTTCAAAATTGGGCCCGCCAGGCGGTCTTCAAAATTGGGCCCGCCAGGCGGTCTTCAAAATTGGGCCCGCCAGGCGGTCTTCAAAATTGGGCCCGCCAGGCGGTCTTCAAAATTGGGCCCGCCAGGCGGTCTTCAAAATTGGGCCCGCCAGGCGGTCTTCAAAATTGGGCCCGCCAGGCGGTCTTCAAAATTGGGCCCGCCAGGCGGTCTTCAAAATTGGGCCCGCCAGGCGGTCTTCAAAATTGGGCCCGCCAGGCGGTCTTCAAAATTGGGCCCGCCAGGCGGTCTTCAAAATTGGGCCCGCCAGGCGGTCTTCAAAATTGGGCCCGCCAGGCGGTCTTCAAAATTGGGCCCGCCAGGCGGTTTTCAAAATTGGGCCCGCCAGGCGGTTTTCAAAATTGGGCCCGCCAGGCGGTCTTCAAAATTGGGCCCGCCAGGCGGTCTTCAAAATTGGGCCCGCCAGGCGGTCTTCAAAATTGGGCCCGCCAGGCGGTCTTCAAATTGGGCCCGCCAGGCGGTCTTCAAATGGGCCCACCAGGTGGCGCGAGCTCAAAAAGCAACCTGGCCCGCTGTTTATATATTTGTGAAGTGAATTATATTTATATAGCGCTTTTCTCTAGTGACTCAAAGCGCTTTTACATAGCGAAACCCAATATCTCAGTTCCATTTAAAGCAGTGTGGGTGGCACTGGGAGCAGGTGGGTAAAGTGTCTTGCCCAAGGACACGACGGCAGTGACTAGGACGGCGGAAGCGGGAATTTAAACCTGCAACCCTCAAGTTGCCGGCACGGCTGCTCTACCAACCGAGCTATAAATTATATACATTTTTTGACAGGTCCTGACATGCGAGTCAGGCCAGTGACCATAGTGTCCTTCCTACAGGGCATTTGCGCAGCATTTACTTTTATGACATTTTCCAAACAACCTTCCCTGTCATGGCACAGAAAAAAAAAAAAAAAATTCAACCAGCACAAGGTGCGCACACACACACTTGAACTTTGCGGATATTTAAAAAATAAAATAAAAAGCAAACCATCATAAAAATTCTAAATTTCACCATTTAAATCCATCACAGACGTGAGGACAAAAATGAACTCCTCTCCACAGTTATCATTGTTTGGCACATTTTAGCTTTATATGTGCATGATCACACACACACATACATATATACACACACAAATATACACATATATAGATACATTCATACACACAAATATA
>NC_084614.1:3848921-3871421 GCF_033978795.1 Nerophis ophidion
CGCCAAAATATATCACTCAGAGGTGCGCGTGTGCACCTGAAATATCAGTCTGGTCCCAGCGTAGGATTGGAAGTGTATCCCTGCACTAAAACACGTTAGCATACCAAGTAAGCATGCTAACAAGTATCATTTGTCAAGTGCGAAAATATTTGCGTGCCAGAAAGTCCAACCTTGAACTTCCTCCTGCTGAGTCCCAACCAGTGCGGAAAGTCCAAGAGAGCGTCCGAGTGGTACTTCAGGGTGAAGGAGGCGCCCGTCCACCCAGGTCTGAGACCCGTCCTGTCGTCTTTGGGCAGGTTGCTGGCCGCCCACGTGTCCAAGGTCTCGCTCAGGTCCATCTGAGGTCAGGTGAGGTCAGGTAAGGGCGCTCCGTAGCAAACGTGAAGGGGGCGGACTTACCTCCACCTGGTAGCTCTCTCCCGCCACCGACGAGATGGCCCAGTCCAGACCTTGCTCCAGCCTGCGCCTGACCAGCGGGTTGGCGCCGTCCACGGACACCACGTAGCGCTTCACCACATCTGCAGGGAATCGAACACGTGTCAGTCATGTGTGCGGAGGAGTCGAGTCCCTGATTTTTTGTAGGATTTGGAACAAAAAGGTTTTTTTTGGTTTATTTCCACAGACAGTCCCATTATCAAGTGTTCATCAACAAACCACATTTGATGTTTCTGTCTTGCCAAGAGTGAGAAGTAACTATAAAACAACACTTTGTATTTTATTTTACTACCAAATATTATTTTGGACAATTCATTTATGGAACAGATTTTTTTAACACGAATATTTTCAGTGATTTTTTTTAACACACTAGATTTCTTATACATTGAATTTATTTTACACCGAATTTTTACAGTGATTTTTTTACACCAATATTTCTATACACTGAACTTTATGCACTGAATTTTACACATTGAATATATATATATTTTTTTCATCATTATTTTATTTTTATTTTTTTACACTGATTTTTTTATACTTGGAATTTATCTTACACTGAAATTTTACAGTGATTTTTTTATTACACTGAATTTTTATCCACCGAATTTGACCAGTGATTTTTTTTTTTTTACACTTAAATTTTTTTATAGACTGAATTTTAACAGAGTTTCTTACACTATTAATTTTTTTGTACGCTGAACCTTTTTCAACACAGATTTTTTTTATTTACACGTAATATTTTTAGAGAATTTTTTATGGATTGAATTTTAAAATTGCGTTTCTTACACTATTTTTAAATGCTGAACTTTTTTTTTTTTTTTTTTTTTACACTGAAATTTTTTATGCACAGAATTTTACACATTGAATATTTTCATCATTATTACTTTTTTTTTTTTTACACTGATTTTTTTACAGAGTGATTTTTTTTCTACACTGAATTTTTATCCACCGAATTTGACCAGCGATTTTTTTTGGGACACTGAAAATTTTTTATAGACTGAATTTTAACAGAGTTTCTTACACTTATATTTTTGTATGCTGAACTTTTTACACCACAGATTTTTTTTTATTTACACGTAATATTTTTAGAGACAATTTTTTATGGATTGAATTTTAAAATTGCGCTTCTTACACTATTTTTAAATGTTGAACTTTTTTTTTTTTACACTGAAATTTTTTATGCACTGAATTTTACACATTGAATATTTTCATCATTATTATTATTTTTTTACACTGTTTTTTTTATACTTGGAATTTATTTTACACTGAAATTTTACAGAGATTTTTTTATTACACTGAATTTTTATCCACCGAATTTGACCAGTGATTTTTTTTTTTTTTACACTGAACATTTTTTATAGACTGAATTTTAACAGAGTTTCTTACACTTATATTTTTGTACGCTGAACTTTTTTCAACACAGATTTTTTTTATTTACACGTAATATTTTTAGAGAATTTTTTATGGATTGAATTTTAAAATTGCGTTTCTTACACTATTTTCAAATGCTGAAATTTTTTTTTTTTGCACTGAATATTACACATTGAATATTTTCATCATTATTATTATTTTTTCATACTTGGAATTTATCTTACACTGAAATTTTACAGAGTGATTATTTTTCTACACTGAATTTTTATCCACTGAATTTGACCAGTGATTTTTTTTTTTACACTGAAATTTTTTTATAGACTGAATTTTAACACAGTTTCTTACACTTATTTTTTTATAGACTGAATTTTAACACAGTTTCTTACACTTATATTTTTGTATGCTGAACTTTTTACACCACAGATTTTTTTTTATTTACACGTAATATTTTTAGAGACAATTTTTTATGGATTGAATTTTAAAATTGCGCTTCTTACACTATTTTTAAATGTTGAACTTTTTTTTTTTACACTGAAATTTTTTATGCACTGAATTTTACACATTGAATATTTTCATCATTATTATTATTTTTTTACACTGATTTTTTTATACTTGGATTTTATCTTACACTGAAATTTTACAGAGTGATTTTTTATTTTTTTATACACTGAATTTTCATCCACTGAATTTTTTTACTCTGAAATTTTTTTATAGACTGAATTTTAACACAGTTTCTTACACTTATATTTTTGTACGCTGAACTTTTTTCAACACAGATTTTTTTTATTTACACGTAATATTTTTAGAGAATTTTTTATGGATTGAATTTTAAAATTGCGTTTCTTACACTATTTTTAAATGCTGAACTTTTTTTACACTGAAATTTAAATGCAATATTTCTTTTACACTGAACTTTTTTTAAACATTTCGCTCACTAGTTTTAATTGTTCGATTGCACAAATTGAGTGTGCACAACAAGCTTTTGAAAGAAGTGAGCCTGCGCACAAGAAGATGAATATTAATGAGCACACCTGTGTCAGTGGGCAGGTGAGTGGACACCAGCAGGTAAATGTTCCTGGACACAAGTTTCTTCCTGAAGCTGCTGTACTCCCACAAGTCGCTCAGTGTAATCGTCCTGTCGATGACGACACTTTTCATAAATGTCCTTTTCTTCTTGGTTTTGCTCACCAAAAAAAGCCCCCACGGGCGTCTCTCACCTTCCCAGCGAGCTCTGGAAGTCCACGCTGGCCGCCACGGCGTCGCGGGGGTCGACCAGAAGCAGGCCGCTTTCCGGCTCCGCACGCACCCGCCTGCTCGTCACCGAGACGCCGCTCGGGGGTTTCCGGAGGAACTCGTCCAATTCCGTCACCGTCATCCGGCTCTGACGTGTCATATTTGTACTTCTTTATATTTCTGCGAGGCCACTCGCACGCCGCCTGGTATATATATGCGCATGCTCCTCACAAAGATAGACATGTTGACGTCTAAAAAGACTTCCGGTTTTACAACAAAATAAAAGTATTTTCGGAAAAAAGTGTCGATGTAAAATACAACAAACCGTCGCTGAAAGTGGGGGTTGAAGGAGTGACGCCTAGCTTTTTAATGAAATCATCGTTAAATAGTAAAACAAGACGAATATGATCAACTATTAGTATGCAGGCTCTTATTTTGAAGGGGCTGAAACCACTTCCGGCAGTTGCAAGCGGATCAATGCTGTGCAAACACTCATGAGTGGAAGAAGACATCTTCCACGATTAGTCACGGCTGGTTTTTGAAGGCACATCACTTGAAAAAATTCATCACTTTTTCCGATATTATTTATCATATTAGATTTTTTTAATACTGAACCTTTTTTTAAAACACCGAATACTTTTTTTAATGCACTAAATATGTTCATATGTGATGTTTTTTACACGCTAGATTTTTTACACTGATTTTTTTACACAAGCAATTTATTTTACACTGAACATTTTATCACCCCAGTGATTTTTTTACTCTGATATTTGTATGCAATTAACTTTTTTTTTTACACTAAAAATTGTTATAGATTCATTTTTTATAGTCGGAATTTTTTTACACTGAACTTTTTTTATGCACTGATTTTTTTTGTACACTGAATTTTTACACATTGAATATTTTCACAGTGATGTTTTTTACACAGTCGATTTTTTACACCTATTTTTCTATACATGCTATTTATTTTACACTGACTTTTTTTACACTGAACTTTTTACGTACACTGATTTTTTCATACACATATTTTTTTATCACCCCAGTGATTTTTTCACACTGATATTTGTATGCAATTAACTTTTTTTTTTTTTACACAAAAAATTTTTCGAGATTCATTTTTTATAGTCGGAATTTTAACACATTGCACTTTTTACGCCGATATTTTTTTACACTGAACTTTTTTTATGCACTGATTTTTTTTTTTACGCCGAATTTTTTTATACATTGAATATTTTCACAGTGATGTTTTTTTACACAGTAGATTTTTTACACTGATTTTTCTATACATGAAATTTATTTTACATTGGACTTTTTATGTACACTGATTTTTCTATCATGCAATTTATTTTACACTGAACTTTTTACGTACACTGATTTTTTCATACACATATTTTTTTTATCACCCCCGTGAGTTTTTCACACTGATATTTGTATGCAATTAACTTTTTTTTTTACACTAAAAATTGTTATAGATTCATTTTTTATAGTCGGAATTTTAACACATTGCACTTTTTACGCCGATATTTTTTTACACAGAACTTTTTTTATGCACTGATTTTTTTTTTTTACGCCAAATTTTTTTATACATTGAATATTTTCACAGTGATGTTTTTTTACACAGTAGATTTTTTACACTGATTTTTCTATACATGCAATTTATTTTACACTGACATTTTTTACACTGAACCTTTTATGTACACTGATTTTTTTATACACATTTTTTATCACCCCAGTGATTATTATACACTGATATTTGTATGCAATTAACTTTTTTTTTTTACACTAAAATTTTTTCTAGATTCATTTTTTATAATCTGAATTTTAACACATTGCACTTTTTACGCCGGTGTTTTTTTACACAGTAGATTTTTTACACTGATTTTTCTATACATGCAATTTATTTTACACTGACTTTTTTTACACTGAACCTTTTATGTACACTGATTTTTTATACACATTTTTTTTATCACCCCAGTGATTTTTTCACACTGATATTTGTATGTAATTAACTTTTTTTTTTACACTAAAAATTGTTATAGATTCATTTTTTATAGTCGGAATTTTAACACATTGCACTTTTTACGCCGATATTTTTTTACACAGAACTTTTTTTATGCACTGATTTTTTTTTTTTACGCCAAATTTTTTTATACATTGAATATTTTCACAGTGATGTTTTTTTACACAGTAGATTTTTTACACTGATTTTTCTATACATTAAATTTATTTTACACTGGACTTTTTATGTACACTGATTTTTCTATCATGCAATTTATTTTACACTGAACTTTTTACGTACACTGATTTTTTTATACACATTTTTTTTTATCACCCCAGTGATTTTTTTACACTGATATTTGTATGCAATTAACTTTTTTTTTTTACACTAAACTTTTTTATAGACTCGTTTTTTATAGTCTGAATTTTAAAACATTGCAATTTTTACGCCAAGGTTTTTTTACACAGAACTTTGTTCATACGCTGTTTTTTTTTGTACACTGAATTTTTACCCATTGAATATTTTCACAGTGATGTTTTTTACACAGTAGATTTTTTTAAACTGATTTGTCTATACATGCAATTTATTTTACACTAACTTCTTTTACACTGAACTTCTTATGTACACTGATTTTTTTATACACATATTTTTTATACACTGAATTTTACCCCAGTGATTTTTTTTACACTGATATATTTATGCAGTTAACTTTTTTAACACTAAACTTTTTTTATAGTCTAACTTTTAACACATTGCACTTTTTACGCTGATATTTTTTTTTACACTGAACTTTTTTTATGCACTGATTTTTTTTGTACGCTGAATTTTTACACATTGAATATTTTCACAGTGACGTTACTTACACAGTAGATTTTTTCACACAGGGAATTTATTTTACACTTGAATTTTTACAGTGATTTCTTTTTTACACTGAAATGTTTATACACTGATTGTTTTCATACATCAAACTTTTTTCTACACTGAAATTTTTATACACGGAATTTTACCCCAGTCATTTTTTTACACTGGTATTTGTATGCAATTAACTTTTTTTTACACTAAACACTTTTATGGACTCATTTTTTATAGTCTGAATTTTAACACATTGCACTTTTTACGCCGATATTTTTTTACACTGAACTTTTTTCCTGCACTGATTTTTTTTGTACACTGAATTTTTACACATTGAATATTTTCACAGTGATGTTTTTTACACAGAAGATTTTTTACACTGATTTTTTTATACATGCAATTTATTTTACACTAACTTTTTTTACACTGAACTTTTTATGTACACTGATTTTTTTATACACATATTTTTTTTATCACCCCAGTGATTTTTTTACACTGATTTACCATTTATTTATATTTGTATGGAATTACCTTTTTTTTCACAAAACTTTTTTAATATACTCATTTTTTATAGTCTGAATTTTAACACATTGTACTTTTAGGCCGATATTTTTTTTCACTGAACTTTTTCATGCACTGATTTTTTTTTTTGTCCGCTGAATTTTTACACATTGAATATTTTCACAGTGATTTTTTTTTTAAACACAAGATTTTTTATACAGGGAATTTATTTTACACTGAATTTTTACAGTGATTTTTTTTTACACTGAACTTTGTATACACTGATTGTTTTTATACATCAAATTTTTTTCTACACTGAACTTTTTATGGAATGAATTTTACCACAATTTCTTTACACTGATATTTGTATGCAAGTAACTTTTTTAACACTGATTTTTTTATACATGGAATTTATTTTACACTGAATTTTTACACTGATTTTTTTTTTTGCACATTATTTTTTTGTACACTGATTTGTTCACACACATCATTTTTTCATTTTTATACAATGAATTTTACCCCAGTGATTTTTTTACACTGATATTTGTATGCAATTGTATAAGATATTATTTATTATATATATTTTTTGCAGTTAAAAAATTGTTGTTTTTTGTTCTTTTTAACATGTAAACAGCTCATTTGATTTTTAACTTATTTTTTTTAGGAAAGGTCGGACCAAAGGCGACAAAATAATGTTGTGTGTAATTTAGCAGCAAAAAAAAGTTGATGCATTTAATACACGGACATCATTTTTCCTGCATTTTGTAGAAAGTAGGAGAATGTGAGAGCCGCTGCCTGCTCGTCCTTATTTATATAATCATCTCATATTTGTCAAGATATTTGGAGATATCAGAGATATCTTTCTGTCGTCTTCACGTCCATCCACCTGTGTCGCCTCGTTATTTGGTCAGATCACTGAAGTTTTGGTAACTTTCCGTTTTTAAATTTGTTAGAACTTTATATAATTAAGTTGGTGAAGATGTAACAAAATTAAGTTGAATAAACATGAAAAAAGGCAGCAAATTAATTACACCGGACCTAATTAAATGTATTTTATAGGTTGGTAAAACTTGGTAAAATTAAGTCGGTGATAAGTTGCAACAAAATTAAGTAACATTTTCCAAAAAATGTCCAAAAATTAAGTTGGACAAAATTGAAAGAATTAAGTACACCACACCTAATTAAAATATATATTAAGTTAAAACATGTTACTTTGATGCAACTTTAAGAATTTTCCAACATTGTCTAATCAATTTTTATAAGTTTTGGGAACCTAGGTTTTTACATTTGTTAAAACTCTATATAATTAAGTTGGCGAAGATGCAACAAAATCAAATTTAATAAACATGAAAAAAGTCAGCAAATTAACAACAGCGGACCTAATTAAAATGTATTTTATAGGTTGGTAAAACTTGGTAAAATTAAGTTGGTGATAAGTTGCAACAAAATTAAGTAACTTTTTCCAAAAATTAAGTTGAAAAAATAAAAGAATCAAGTACACCACGCCTAATTAAAATATATATATGTAAAACATGTTTAATTTGATGTAACTTTAAAACATTGTCGCAACATTTTAAATACATTTTTACAGGTTTTGGTGACTTGGGTTTTTACCTTTTTTTAAACTTTATATAATTAAGTCTGTGAAGATGCAACAAAATTAAGTTTAATGAACATGAAAAAAAGCAGCAAATTAATGACAGCGGACTTACTTAAAATGTATTTTATAGGTTGGTAAAACTTGGTAAAATTAATTTGGTGATAAGTTGCAACAAAATTAAGTAACATTTTCCAAAAAATGTCCAAAAATTAAGTTGGACAAAATTGAAAGAATTAAGTACACCACACCTAATTAAAATATATATTAAGTTAAAACATGTTACTTTGATGCAATTTTAACAATTTTCCAACATTGTCTAATCAATTTTTATAAGTTTTGGGAACTTAGGTTTTTACATTTGTTAAAACTCTATATAATTAAGTTTGTGAAGATGCAACAAAATCAAGTTGAATAAACATGAAAAAAGTCAGCAAATTAATGACAGCGGACCAAATTAAATGTATTTTATAGGTTGGTAAAACTTGGTAAAATTAATTTGGTGATAAGTTGCAACAAAAATAAGTAACATTTTCCAAAAATTAAGTTGAAAAAATAAAAGAATCAAGTACACCACGCCTAATTAAAATATATATATGTAAAACATGTTTACTTTGATGTAACTTTAAAACATTGTCGCAACATTTTTTAATACATTTTTACAGGTTTTGGTGACTTAGGTTTTTACATTTTTTTAAACTTTATATAATTAAGTCGGTGAAGATGCAACAAAATTAAGTTTAATGAACATGAAAAAAAGCAGCAAATTAATGACAGCGGACCTACTTAAAATGTATTTTATAGGTTGGTAAAACTTGGTAAAATTAATTTGGTGATAAGTTGCAACAAAATTAAGTAACATTTTCCAAAAATGTCCAAAAATTAAGTTGGACAAAATTGAAAGAATTAAGTACACCACACCTAATTAAAATATATACTAAGTTAAAACATGTTACTTTGATGCAACTTTAAGAATTTTCCAACATTGTCTAATCAATTTTTATAAGTTTTGGGAACTTAGGTTTTTACAAACGTTAAAACTCTATATAATTAAGTTTGTGAAGATGCAACAAAATCAAGTTGAATAAACATGAAAAAAGTCAGCAAATTAATGACAGCGGACCTAATTAAATGTATTTTATAGGTTGGTAAAACTTGGTAAAATTAATTTGGTGATAAGTTGCAACAAAAACAAGTAACATTTTCCAAAATTAAGTTGAAAAAATAAAAGAATCAAGTACACCACGCCTAATTAAAAAATATATATGTAAAACATGTTTACTTTGATGTAACTTTAAAACATTGTCGCAACATTTTTAATACATTTTTACAGGTTTTGGTGACTTAGGTTTTTACATTTTTTTAAACTTTATATAATTAAGTCGGTGAAGATGCAACAAAATGAAGTTTAATAAACATGAAGAAAGTCAGCAAATTAATGACAGCGGACCTAATTAAATGTATTTTATAGGTTGGTAAAACTTGGTAAAATTAAGTTGGTGATAAGTTGCAACAAAATTAAGTAACATTTTCCAAAAAATGTCAAAAAATTAAGTTGAACAAAATTGAAAGAATTAAGTTCACCACGCCTAATTAAAATATATATTAAATTAAAACATGTTACTTTGATGCAACTTTAACAATTTCCCAACATTGTCTAATCAATTTTTATAAGTTTTGGGAACTTAGGTTTTTACATTTGTTAAAACTTTATATAATTAAGTTGGTGAAGATGCAACAAAATCAAGTTGAATAAACATGAAAAAAGTCAGCAAATTAATGACAGCGGAACTAATGAAATGTATTTTATAGGTTGGTAAAACTTGGTAAAATTAATTTGGTGATAAGTTGCAACAAAATTAAGTAACATTTTCCAAAAATTAAGTTGGACAAAAATGAAAGAATTAAGTACACCACACCTAATTAAAATATATATATGTAAAACATGTTTACTTTGATGTTACTTTAAAACATTGTCGCAACATTTTTCAATCAATTTTTACAAGATTTGGTAACTTAGGTTTTTACATTTTTTTAAAACTTGATATAATTAAGTTGGTGAAGATGCAACAAAATTAAGTTTAATAAACATGAAAAAAAGCAGCCAATTAATGACAGCGGACCTAATTAAATTTATTTTATAGTTTGGTAAAATTTGGTAAAATTAATTTGGTGATAAGGTGCAACAAAAATAAGTAACATTTTCCAAAATTTAAGTTGGACAAAAATAAAAGAATTAAGTACACCACGCCTAATTAAAATATTTATATGTAAAACATGTTTACTTTGATGTAACTTTAAAACATTGTTGCAACATTTTTCAATCAATTTTTACAAGTTTTGGTGACTTACGTTTTTACATTTTTTTAAACTCTATATAATTAAGTTGGTGAAGATGCAACAAAATCAAGTTGAATAAACATGAAAAAAGTCAGCAAATTAATGACAGCGGACCTAATTAAATGTATTTTATAGGTTGGTAAAACTTGGTAAAATTAATTTGGTGATAAGTTGCAACAAAATTAAGTAACATTTTCCAAAAATTAAGTTGGACAAAAATGAAAGAATCAAGTACACCACGACTAATTAAAATATATATATATGTAAAACATGTTTACTTTGATGTAACTTTAAAACATTGTCGCAACATTTTTCAATCAATTTTTACAAGTTTTGGTGACTTAGGTTTTTACATTTTTTTTAAACTTTATATAATTAAGTCGGTGAAGATGCAACAAAATTAAGTTTAATGAACATGAAAAAAAGCAGCAAATTAATGATAGCAGACCTACTTAAATGTATTTTATAGGTTGGTAAAACTTGGTAAAATTAATTTGGTGATAAGTTGCAACAAAATTAAGTAACATTTTCCAAAAAATGTCCAAAAATTAAGTTGGACAAAATTGAAAGAATTAAGTACACCACATCTAATTAAAATATATATTGAGTTAAAACTTGTTACTTTGATGCAACTTTAAAACATTGTCCCAACCTTTTTCAACCAATTTTTACACGTTTTGGAACTTATGTTTTTACATTTGTTAAAACTTTATATAATTAATATGGTGAAGATGCAACAAAAGTAAGTTTAATAAACATGAAAAAAGTCAGCAAATTAACGACAGCGGAACTAATGAAATGTATTTTATAGGTTGGTAAAACTTGGTAAAATTAATTTTTTGATTAGTTGCAACAAAAATAAGTAACATTTTCCAAAAATTAAGTTGGACAAAAATGAAAGAATTAAGTACACCACGTCTAATTAAAATATATATATGTAAAACATGTTTACTTTGATGTAACTTTAAAACATTGTCGCAACATTTTTCAATCAATTTTTACAAGTTTTGGTGACTTAGGTTTTTACATTTTTTTAAAACTTTATATAATTAAGTTGGTGAAGATGCAACAAAATCAAGTTTAATAAACATGAAAAAATCCGCAAATTAATGACAGCGGACCTAATCAAATGTATTTAATAGGTTGGTAAAACTTGGTAAAATTAAGTTGGTGATAAGTTGCAACAAAATTAAGTAACATTTTCCCAAAAATGTCCAAAAATTAAGTTGGACAAAATTGAAAGAATTAAGTACACCACATCTAATTAAAATATATATTAAGTTAAAACATGTTTACTTTGATGAAACTTTAACAATTTTCCAACATTGTCTAATCAATTTTTATAAGTTTTGGGAACTTAGGTTTTTACATTTGTTAAAACTCTATATAATTAAGTTGGTGAAGATGCAACAAAATGAAGTTTAATAAACATGAAAAAAAGCAGCCAATTAATTACAGCGGACTTAATTAAATGTATTTTATAGGTTGGTAAAACTTGGTATGATTAAGTTGCAACAAAATTAAGTGAGATTTTCCAAAAATTGCCCCAAAATGTATTTGGACAAAAATGAAAGAATTAAGTGCGCCACACTTAATAAAATATATTTGAGTAAAACATTTTTACTTTGGTGCAACTTTAAAAAACTGTCCCAACATTTTGAAGATAAAATGTTGAAGATGCAACAAAATTAAGTAGAAAAAAAACACGAGAAGAGAATTAAAAGAAAAAGAGTCTGATACTGATGCTGATTGATACATGTGTGACTAGTTGCAGGATTCTAGCTTCTTCAGCACAAGTCGGCGTGCACGTTTGATTCCCTTTTTAGGCGCTGTGGTCAGGAGGATGTTGACTCACTCCTTCCACTGCAAAGATGTCAGCTGGCAGATGTTGGTCAGCATTTCCCTCAGACAGAAAACAAGAGTTTTGCATTACGGCTCACATGCACGACTTCTTCATGCCGTCGTAGCAAGTATAGCCAACATTCATTTGTTTACCTTCAGGGCGGTTTGGTCCCAGTCAGGAATAAGTCATATTTTATTCCTATCATTGTCTTCATTCAAGGCTAAAACTTTACATCAACTTCCAGTCTATCTGTCCATATAAAGTACATTTAAAAAATATTTTATTACAGTATGTGCAATAGTTTTCCTCCCAAAAATGTTTTAAAGTGGAAGAGTTAAAGTGAAGTAATTGAAGTCTTGAACAGTGAAAAAAGAAAAGTAAATAATTGCGATATATCATGTTTTGGACGTTTTAAAAAAAAAAATGGGGATCAAAGAGGCAGAAATTGTAAAAAAAAAAATTTTTTAAATAAGACATTTTATTTTTATTTTTTTCTTCATTCAACGCTGAAATTAATTTAGAAATATTATTATTTTGGGGATAATTAAAAAATTTTTTTGGGGGGGAATCAAACAGGCAGCACTCGTAAAAATATAAAAAAATAAGTCCTGTTTTATTCGTATTTTTTTCATTCAATGCTAATATTAATTTTGATGTATTTTTGGGGGGGGATGATTAAAAAAAAGCTAAGATTTTAGCGATCAAAGAGGCAGCACTAGTAAAAATATAAAAACATTATTCATAATTTATTCTTATTTTTTTCTTCATTCAACGCTGATATTAATTTTGATACGTTATTATTTTTTGGATAATTAATTTTTGTGGGGGGGGATCAAACAGGCAGCACTTGTAAAAAATATTAAAAAAATAAGTCCTATTTTATTCTTATAATTTTTTTCATTCAATGCTAATATTCATTTTGATGTATTATTATTTTTTGGATAATTAAAAAAAAAATCTAAGGTTTTAGCGATCAAAGAGGCAGCACTAGTAAAAATATTTAAAAATAATTCATAATTTATTCTTATTTTTTTCTTCGTTTAACGCTGATATTAATTTTGATACATTGTTATTTTTTGGGTAATTTAAAAAACCAAATCACAAAAATGTTGGGGATCAAAGAGGCAGAAATTGTAAAAAAAATATTTAAAAATAAGTCATATTTGATTCTTATTTTTTTCATCATTCAACGCTGATAATAATTTTGATTTATTATTTTTTTTTGGATAATTACATTTTTTGGGGGGGTGGGGGGCATCAAACAGGCAGCACTTGTAAAAATATATTTTAAAAAAAGTCCTATTTTATTCTTATAATTTTTTTCATTCAATGCTAATATTAATTTTGATGTATTATTATTTTTTGGATAATTAAAAAAAATCTAAGATATTAGCGATCAAAGAGGCCGCACTAGTAAAAACATTTAAAAAATAATTCATAATTTATTCTTTTTTTTTTTTTCATTTAACGCTGATATTAATTTTAATACATTGTTATTTTTTGGATAATTTAAAAAACAAAACCACAAAAGTTTGGGGATAAAAGAGGCAGCACACGTAAAAATATTTTATTCGTATAATTTTTTTCATTCAACGCTAATATTAATTTTGATATATTAGTTTTTGGGATAATTAAAAAAAAAATCAAAAACATTTTGGGGATCAAAGAGGCAGCACTCATAAAAATATTTACAAATAAGTCATATTTTATTGTTGTTGTTTTTTCATTCAACGCTAATATTTTTTATTTATTTTTTATTTTTTTCGATAATTAAAAAAAAAGAAAAATCACAAATATGCAGCACTTTTAAAAATAGGTCATATTTTATTCTTATCATTTCTTAATTCAAGGCTAAATCTTTAGATCAACGTCAGGTCTATCCGTCCATATAAAGTACATTCTTAAAAATATTTTACTACAGTAAATGCAAAATTTTTCCCCCAAAAAATGTTTTAAAGTGGAAGAGTTAATGTGAAGTAATTGAAGCCTTGAATAGTGAAAAATAATTATATTAATTCTAATAAACTATTTTTTGGACAGTTTGAAAAAAACTAATTTCACAAAAATTTTGGGGATCAAAGAGGCAGCACTCGTAAAAATATTTAAAAATAATTCATATTTTATTCTTATTTTTTTCTTGATTCAACGCTGATATTAATTTTGATATATTATTATTTTTTGGATTGAAAAAAAATCACAAATATTTTGGGGATGAAAGAGGCAGCACTCGTAAAAATATTCAAAAATAAGTAATATTTTATTCTTATAATTTTTTCATTCAACGCTAATATTAATTTTGATTTATTATTTTTTTCCCGATGATTAGAAAAAAAAGAAAAAAAAAATCACAAAAATTTGGGGGATCAAAACGTAAAAATAAAAAATATTTAAAAATAAGTCATATTTTATTCGTATAATTTTTTTCATTCAATGCTAATATTAATTTTGATATATTATTAATTTTTGGGATATTAAAAAAAAATCAAAAGAATTTTGGTGATCAAGCAGGCAGCACTCGTAAAAATATTTTAAAAGAAGTCATGTTTTATTCTTATTTTTTTATTAATTTAATGCCGATATTAATTTTGATATATTATTTTTTGGATAATTAAAAAATAAAATCACAAAAATTTTTGCGATAAAAGAGGCAGCACTAGTAAAAATATTTAAAAACAAGTCATATTTTGTTCTCATTTTTTTCTTTGTTTAACGCTGATATTAATTTTGATATATTGTTATTTTCTGGATAATTTAAAAAACAAAACCACAAAAAGTTTGGGGATAAAAGAGGCAGCTCACATAAAAATATTTGAAAATTAGTCATATTTTTTTCTTATTTTTTTCTTCATTCAATGCTGATTTTAATTTTGATATTATTTCTGGTATAATTAAAAAAAAAATCACAAAAATATTGGGGATCAAAGAGGCAGCACTCGTAAAAATAAGTCATATTTTATTCCTATTTTTTTCTTTATTTAACGCCGATATTAAATTTGATGTATTATTATTTTTGGGATGATCAAAAAAAAAATCCCAACATTTTTAGGAATCAAAGAGGCAGCAAGCGTACATTTAAAAAAAAAAAAAAAGTCATATTTTATTCTTTTTTTCTTTCATTCAACGATGATATTAATTTTTATATATTGTTATTTTTTGTATAATTTAAAAAACAAAACCACAAAAAGTTTGGGGATCAAAGAGGCAGCTCACATAAAAATATTTGAAAATTAGTCATATTTTTTTCTTATTTTTTTCTTCATTCAATGCTGATTTTAATTTTGATATTATTTTTGGGATAATTAAACAAAAAATAATCACAAAAATGTTGGGGATCAAAGAGGCAGCACTCGTAAAAATATTTTAAAATAAGTCATATTTTATTCCTATTTTTTTCTTCATTTAACGCTGATATTAAATTTGATGTATTATTATTTTTTGGATGATCCAAAAAAAATCCCAACATTTTTAGGAATCAAAGGTGCAGCACGCGTACATTTAAAAAAATATATATATATATTATTTTATTCTTTTTTTCTTTCATTCAACGATGATATTAATTTTTATATATTGTTATTTTTTTGTATAATTTAAAAAACAAAACCACAAAAAGTTTGTGTGTGTTTTTGTCCTTTTTGTCAAAGGATACTTCGTTTTTTTGTATATATTTTCCCCCAAAAATATTTTAAAGTGCAATATTTGATTGGAGGTCAATGATTTATAACATTAATTATTTTATTTTTTTAAATAACAATTTAAAAAAAAAAACAATGTTAAAATTGCACAAAATTGCTAAAAATAAGTAATAGTTTTTATTTTATTTTATTTTTTTAACTTTCAATGCTTGAGCAGCAAAATCAGATCAAATTTTTGTTATTACTAATATTATTAAATGTAATATTTACATAATTAAGTTGTTACATTTTGCTCTTTTTTGTCTTCAAATAGCACTTTTAAAAATGTTATAAAATGTAATTAAATTGGATGAAAAGGCGGGTGTCCGTGACCTCTGACCCGGGCGTGCAGGCAGGTGGAGGTGTGCAGCCGGCAAAAGTTTTCCGGCAGGTTCCATGGCGGCCTGTGAGCACACACAGCACTCCCGCTTTATTGCTGCAGCCGTGCAGGAAACACACACTTGAGCATTGTGTGCACAACATGCTGATAACGCATCTTGTGGACGGACTATCAGACAACGACGATATCATCTGGTCAACGTGGAATCGGCAGCTTGAGGCTTTGACCTTGATGGCTCTGCGGCAGTCGGAAGTGGACCGAGGATCGAGAACAACAACTGTTTGAATCTTTAATCCGACTTTATTGTATACCGATACTGATAACATCTGAATCACTCTTTATTTTCTAGTCCTTCACTCTCACTTTCCTCATCCATAAATCTTTCATCCTCGCTCAAATTAATGGGGAAATCGTTGCTTTCTCAGTCCGAATCGCTCTCGCTACTGGTGGCCATGATTGTAAACAATGTTCAGATGTGAGGAGCTCCACAACCCGTGACGTCACGCGCACACACACACTTAATAATGTTTCATTTTGTCACCTGTAACACACACACACACACACACACACATACACACTTATTTAATGTTTCATGTTGTCACTTTTGTAACACACACCTACACGTTTGTAATGTTTCATGTAGTCACCTGTAACACACACACACACACACATACAAACACACACAACAAACAAACACACACACACACACTTAATAATGTTTAATTTTGTCACCTGTAACACACACACACACACACACACACACGCACACATACACACTTATTTAATGTTTCATGTTGTCACTTTTGTAACACACACCCACACGTTTGTAATGTTTCATATTGTCACCTGTAACACACACACACACTTAATAATGTTTCATTTTGTCACCTGTAACACACACACACACACACACACACACACACACACACACACACACACACACACACACACACACACACACACACTTATTTAATGTTTCATGTTGTCACTTTTGTAACACACACCCACACGTTTGTAATGTTTCATGTAGTCACCTGTAACACACACACACACATACAAACACACACAAACGAACAAACACACATACACTTATTTAATGTTTCATGTTGTCACCTTTGTAACACACACACACACTTATTTAATGTTTTGTGTTGCCACCCTTGTAACACACACCCACGTATTTAATGATTTGTGTTGTCACCTGTAACACACACACTTATTTAATGTTTCATGTTGTCACTTTTGTAACACACACATTTATTTAATGTTTCATGTTGTCACCTTTGTAGCACATACACTTATTTGATGTTTCGTGTTGTCCCCTTTGTAACACACACACACACACACACACACACACACACACACACACACACACACACTTATTTAATGATTTGTGTTGTCACCTGTAACACACACACTTATTTCATGTTTCATGTTGTCACTTTTGTAACACACACATTTATTTAATGTTTCATGTTGTCACCTTTGTAGCACACACACTTGTGTCATGTTTCAGGTTGTCACCTTTGTAACACACACATTTATTTAATCTTTCATGTTCTCACCTTTGTAACCCACACATTTATTTAATGTTTCATGTTGTCACCTTTGTAACACACACACTTATTTAAAATTTTGTGTTGTCACCTGTAACACACACACTTGTGTCATGTTTCATGTTGTCACCTTTGTAACACACACACTTTTGTAATGTTTCATGTTGTCACCTTTGTAACACACACATTTATTTAATGTTTCATGTTGTCACCTTTGTAAAACACACATTTATTTAATGTTTCATGTTGTCACCTTTGTAACACACACACTTTTGTGATGTTTCATGTTGTCACCTTTGTAACACACACACTTTTGTAATGTTTCATGTTGTCACCTTTGTAACACACACATTTATTAAATGTTTCATGTTGTCACCTTTGTAACACACACATTTATTTAATGTTTCATGTTGTCACCTTTGTAACACACACACTTTTGTAATGTTTCATGTTGTCACCTTTGTAACACACACACTTTTGTAATGTTTCATGTTGTCACCTTTGTAACACACACATTTATTAAATGTTTCATGTTGTCACCTTTGTAACACACACACACACATACACTTATTTTATGTTTGGTGTTGTCACCTTTGTAACACACACACACACATACACTTATTTAATGTTTCATGTTGTCACCTTTGTAACACACACACCTGTGTCATGTTTCATGTTGTCACCTTTGTAACACACACATTTATTTAATGTTTCATGTTGTCACCTTTGTAACACACACACACACACTTATTTAATGTTTTGTGTTGTCACCTTCGTAACACACACACACTTATTTAATGTTTTGTGTTGTCACCTGTAACACACACATTTATTTAATGTTTCATGTTGTCACCTTTGTAACACACACATTTATTTAATGTTTCATGTTGCCACCTTTGTAACACACACACACACACACACACACACACACACACACTTATTTATTTATTTAATGTCTCATGTTGTCACCTTTGTAACACACACACACTTATTTAATGTTTTGTGTTGTTACCTGTAACACACACACACTTGTGTCATGTTTCATGTTGTCACCTTTGTAACACACACTTTTGTAATGTTTCATGTTGTCACCTTTGTAACACACACATTTATTTAATGTTTCATGTTGCCACCTTTGTAACACACACACACACACACACACACTTATTTATTTATTTAATGTCTCATGTTGTCACCTTTGTAACACACACACACTTATTTAATGTTTTGTGTTGTTACCTGTAACACACACACACTTGTGTCATGTTTCATGTTGTCACCTTTGTAACACACACTTTTGTAATGTTTCATGTTGTCACCTTTGTAACACACACTCTTTTGTAATGTTTCATGTTGTCACCTTTGTAACCCAGACACTTGTGTCATGATTCATGTTGTCACCTTTGTAACACACACATTTATTTAATGTTTCATGTTGTCACATTTGTAACACACACATTTATTTAATGTTTATGTTGTCACCTTTGTAACACACACTTTTGTAATGTTTCATGTTGTCACCTTTGTAACACACACTCTTTTGTAATGTTTCATGTTGTCACCTTTGTAACCCAGACACTTGTGTCATGATTCATGTTGTCACCTTTGTAACACACACATTTATTTAATGTTTCATGTTGTCACATTTGTAACACACACATTTATTTAATGTTTATGTTGTCACCTTTGTAACACACACTTTTGTAATGTTTCATGTTGTCACCTGTACCCCGCCTTCTGCCCAATTGTAGCTGAGATAGGCACCAGCGCCCCCCGCCACCCAAAAAGGGAGAAAGCGGTAGAAAATGGATGGATGGATGTTGTCACCTTAGACAAACACACTTTTGTAATGTTTCATGTTGTCACCTTAGGCACATACACTTTTTTAATGTTTCAAGAGGGGGTGGCACTTTTGTGACCTCTGTGGTGCTTTTTTGTGGACTTCTGGATCTGCCTCCCGGGAGCCTTTTGGCCATGGAGACCAGCTGCTGGGTCTCTGTTTGGAGGGACCAGAGGAGATGAAGATGAGGGGACAGGACTGCGGAGCTAGCACTGAGCACCGGGACGGAGAGTCTTCATGGGGTCTTGGCTGGGTGAGCCGGTGTCGGACACCTCAGTCTCCTTGGACGTATCCTCGCTCATCCATGCGGACTGGACCCTGCCTGAGAGTGGAATCGGCTGTCTTGGTTGCTTTGTTGGGTCTGCTCCCTCCATCCCAGCAGACGTTTGACGCAGTCTGTTTGGAGGGACTGGAGGAGATGAGGATGAGGGGACAGAGCTGCAGAGTTTGGAGAGACTGGAGGAGATGAAGATGAGGGGACAGGGCTGCGGAGCTAGCACTGAGCACCGGGATGGAGAGGCTTCGCGGTGTCTTGGCTGGGTGAGCAGGTGTCCGTGTCCTCACTCATCCATGCGGACCGGACACTGCCTGAGAGTGGAGTCAACTGTCTTGCTTGCTTTGTTGGGTCTGCTCCCTCCACCCCAGCGGATGATGGCGTGGAACACCGCAGAGGCCACCATAGTGAATATGTTTCTTTTACTTTTTATTCATAGCTGTATGTAGAAGTGTCTGCCTGTATCTGCTGCTTTAATGTCTTTCATGTCCTTTGTCTTCTTGGATGTTTGATGTTTCCCTCTTACACACATGTGAGAGGGATGTGTGCTATGGCTATGATTTTTTCCCTTGGCCTCAGTCTGGACCCCGCTCTCCAGGGGCCCAGGCTTAGACCGATTTTTTTAAACTTTATTTTATTTTATTTTAATCCCCCCATCCTGTTCTGTCTCCCTGCAATGTTTGTCTGATCTTGAATGGGATTGTGCTGAAAATTGTAATTTTCCTGAAGGAATAAATAAAGTACTATTTACTCTAATCTAATCTAATGTTGTCACCTTGCACACACACTTTTGTAATGTTTCATGTTGTCACTTTAGACACACACAGTTACACACCTTAGCGTGCACACACACACACACACACACACAGACGCAGGATGGGTTTCGTTTCCTCAGCATTGGTGCACGACGTGCAGCAGAAAGCGCTGACAGGAAGGATGGTTGCGTAAGGTTTAGAAGACACCTGCACCATCGTGTGCGGGAATCACAGACAATTTTTTTTTTACGATTGTTATCGGCCATATTGTGTTCTGCAAACATTAACCGTCAGTTGTAAATACACGTTTATTGCAATAGTTAAACATAAGGTAATATTCTTTATTACGTTTGTCCTGGATGCACCCCGAGGACTTTTTATTTACCTGCGACTTGCCTGCCGCCTTTGCACCAACAACATCCAGCTCGGACCGGGACCGTTGCCCATTGTCAGGTTCCCCCCCAAGATGCAGAGGAGAGCAAGTAAAAAGTATATTTAATGACGAAACAAAGGTTGCAGTGCAGCTGGGAAGTGCACCAGAAGCAGAGGGGAAAGCCATGCAGGAACAAAATATTTATTTTGTTTTTACGACATAGAACTGGGAGCTCGGTGGCCAGAATGTTACCAATTTACAGTAATCTGCAGTGACATCATCACAGCTGTACCGGACCTTGAGGCCTTCGAGTCCCTTCGTGGTCAACAATTTCATCCCTGAGGAGGTTCAGGTACCAAGATTTCAGTCTTTAACAGAATATTCCATCAAAATACCTCAATAAGTATTCTACTTAGTGGTTTTTCCCCAGTGAGATGACTTGTTACCAGCACTTTGCCTGCCGTCTCTGCATCCTGTGGTCCGGATCAACAACATCCACCTCAGACTGTTAATAATTATAACGTAAAAAAAAAAGTCAATAGATTTAAAATAATAGTCAATATAAGTGGTTTCGATTTTCAATTTACAGTAGTTTGGTGTAAAAAATAATGCGGACATTTTTTCAGTAAATTTATGGCCAATTTTTAAATGTAAATTTTATATATATATATATATATATATATTTTTTTTTTTATATTTTTTTTCCTATATATATATATACATACACACAATTTACATGTAAAAAAATGGCGATATTTGTACTTTTTGTATATATAAAAATGTATAAATATATATATAAATATATATATGTATATTTTTTTGTTATTTGTTATTATTATTATTATTATTATTATTATTATACAAATATCGCCATTTTTTACATGTACATTTTTTAATATATATATATATATATATATATATATATATATATATATATATATATATATATCAATCAATCAATCAATGTTTATTTATATAGCCCCAAATCACAAATGTCTCAAAGGACTGCACAAATCATTACGACTACAACATCCTCGGAAGAACCCACAAAAGGGCAAGGAAAACTCACACCCAGTGGGCAGGGAGAATTCACATTCAGTGGGACGCCAGTGACAATGCTGACTATGAGAAACCTTGGAGAGGACCTCAGATGTGGGCAACCCCCCCCCTCTAGGGGACCGAAAGCAATGGATGTCGAGCGGGTCTAACATGATACTGTGAAAGTTCAATCCATAGTGGCTCCAAGACAGCAGCGAGAGTCCCGTCCACAGGAAACCATCTCAAGCGGATCAGCAGCGTAGAGATGTCCCCAACCGATACAGGCGAGCGGTCCATCCTGGGTCCCGACGAGCGGTCCATCCTGGGTCTCGACTCTGGACAGTCAGTACTTCATCCATGGTCATCGGACCGGACCCCCTCCACAAGGGAGGGGGGGACATAGGAGAAAGAAAAGAAGCGGCAGATCAACTGGTCTGTATATATATATATATATATATATATACAATTTACATGTAAAAAAT